>NW_019525090.1:429230-445947 GCF_002814215.2 Seriola lalandi dorsalis
TTTATATGTTATATTTTGTATTGTATTGTAATATTATTTGTAATATTATTTGTAGCTTTTCATGTTCCAATCTGCTTGACAAATAATAACACTTCAAAGAGTATACTTAATACACAGTCTCTCCCTCTCTAATAACATAACACATGACCAGTGTTGCTTCTAGCCTATAATTTGGGGCTGTAGTCTGTTGTTTGTGATAAATTGAAAAACTTGATGCTGACGGTAAAGCTTAAATACACTCTGTTCTGCAGATGCCACAGAGGGAATTGGAATCATAAAAACGCTGTTCAGCCACTATTGGTTGTTGTGAACAGAAGGTCAGACAACAGGCAGAGGGATAAAGATTGGAGTGAGTTGGCAGTCAGGAGAATCTCATCTGACAGGATGGACCAACGCACACCAGCCCCACCACGACTTTCCACTGACACACTGCACAATCAGGTCCATCGTCTGCCATAAATTAGGCCTAACGCGTGTATATATGTGCTAATGGCTAATTTTATTAACCACACATATCATCACCTTGGCTGAAAATATCACATTATTCAATGATATCTTGGTAATAGTTGATAGTTAAAAAGTAATTAAAAATTAAAGGTCTTACATGACTTATAAAGCACATTTATATCATAAAAAGGTTTTTTTTTTAACTGATCGTTTAACACAGGTGCTCAGTCGTGTGTTAAACTTAATGTCATATCTAAATTGAACTATGGAGCAAATAAAAAAATCCACTGTGCTTTTGTGAATGCAAATATCCAACCACTGAGTAATTCAGCATCATCATGAACGCCTCCCATTGTTGCAGTTTTTTAACTAATAATTTAATACGGCATTGTAAATCACAACTGCAGCATAAAACTGTTTTCTGAAAAGCATAATTTAAAACACTGATTCACAGAAAATAAGGTCACAAAAAAGACGGTAATTTATGGAAGTACGAAACCATTAAGCCATTTCTTTCTTTCATCATATTATTTCTCTTTTCTTCTCTTTTCTTTTTTTATTACTTTCACTGTTCAGTTCATTGTCTTGGGCTATATATGACATGTGAGCACTGACCATGATGGGTTCTTTCACACACCAAAGGTCAGAGGCATCACTTACAGAAAGAGAAGGACCCCCCAAACACTCACTGAGTCATTTACCTCATTCCCTATCAATTATTGACATGCAGTTGTCAGTTGAAAAGCCGGCCAGACTTTCCGTTGAGCTGTTTGATGAATATTTCAGCTGACAAACAGGCCACCTGACACTCTGCACCAAAGCTATGTGTGGTTAGAGAGGTCGCTCATCTTGGCCACAGTCATGCACGTATGCATGCACATGTATATACAGTTACAATGTTGTTGTTGTGACTATGCTGTTCTAAATTCTGTAGTTACTGTTTATTTACATTAATTTCCCTGGACTGTGCGTCTGGCAACAACTAACTTGTAATACTGTAATACATCATTTAGAGCAGGTAAAATAACTGAGTCTCAAATGCAAAAAAAACCCCAAACAACTATATGTGCAGTTGATGCAGTTCATGTACTGTAGTGCTATTTTAACGTATTTGTACTTTGAGTATTGTCTGCTACTTTACACTTCTCTATTGAGTATTTGTTACTGCATTACATTTACCTGAGGATCTTATAAAATAAAAATCAGATCATCAATTAGATAAAACTGCCCAACAGCATTGATTAAAATTAGTTCTACCTCAACCAGCTACAATATTTAAAAAATCAGTAATCATAATTAAATATTATATATACATTGTAACAGGGGCCATTTTGCTAAAAAAAATACTTTTTATTGTATTACTAATACGAAAGTGGGGCCTCAGCACTGCAGCACTGCCTTTGAAAATATTCGTTTTGAAAGTTGGCCGATGGCTGATCTGTGAGATCAAGAAAATACCTTTGAAGATGCCACCCACTGCTTTAGTTTGTGACTGGATCACAGAGTAGCGTAAGGAGCGCTGAGATCACAAATGAGCGCAGGCTGCCACATGAGTTTGCCTGGAACAAAGTGCAAATTAATAGAAATCATCAGCTGAAATCTACAGTTGGAACATTTTTAACAAACATGCTCTAGGGCTGAAACAACCATGTGTGTGACAAAAAAAAAAAGTTTCACAAATGTGGATTATTGTATGGCTTTTAGTTTTCATTTTGGTATCATGTGAAAAACATGTAGTCACATCTTGTATTCAATAAAGTCACTTGACCACAGCATGAAAGAAGAGCCAATAGAGCTGCGGTGAACTGGTGATGGGTTATTTATGTCCTGCTCAGTTCGAAAGCAGCCTCTATGGAGGAGACACACCCCATAAATTTTTCTATGGCCCCTATGAGCAGGTCAGGAAGGCACCAATATTTCCTCTTTATTAGAAACAACAGAACCAACATGCAGCCATAAAGGGGACCTCAGAGGTGAATCTGAAAGAGTGGAAATGGCAGGGAAAGCATGCTGCTCAGAGAGCTGAGAGGTAGTCACACAATCCATTTCTTTCCACCGGCTTGTCCATATATTGGTGCATTTCCTCATAACTCTCACACCAGTGACTCACAAACTCCCCATGCTTCATCACAGGTCAACTTAGAGATGAACTTTAAAGGAAGATGTAACAAATGATCGCAGCCTCTCGGGCAATTCATATCTGCTGAAGTGCAATAACCCTCAAAATATCCTGACCTCAATCTGGAGTCTGCATGTTGAAGGCCCATCTGAGGGAGATGGTATCGATCTGAGAAGGGACTCTGGCAGCATCAATAAACAACAGGCTTCAGGATTCAAGGCTGAGGAGACACATCTCTATTTCAGCAGCGAGTGTTCGCATGTGGATACCTGAGTTGGGACGTGGCCCTGGACATATGTTGGGACCCTTTTTTTTTTTTTTTTTTCTGAACACACAGCAGGTTTAGCTCCTTTGTGAGACAAAATAAGGCCTTAAACCACAAGCTCAGACCTCTTTACTTTGAATAATTACATTAATGTTAAGAAGCATAGTAAATAGAAAGCTACCAAGTAACAGTCGATATCTGCGAGAGCAATCAATGCTTAACCAGCGGACAAACAGTATTTCAAGTGCTTCTATATCAGCATTACAGTGATGGAAGACGGTACTGACTTTGGCTCATTAATCAATAAACACAAGCCAACCAATACATTTGACTTAGAGTAATGAAATAATAATAATCATCATCAGAGGAGGAAGAGACAAAGCAAATACAGGTACCATTTGGACACTTAGTTACACACAAAAAAACAGCCATAAATGAAAATAAAACTATGGTAAATATTGGTCAATCTTCTCTGACAATTACATTGCTGTCTTGTTTACTTGCTTTTCCTTCTTTGCTTAGAAAGTTAAGTAAGTGTGCCTCATATATTTAGAGTCAAGCTGAGCTCACTTTGTGCTAAGCAGCTTGTCAATAGCTAGAAAAGAGGTACGGGGCAAGAGAGGAGGTCTGATAAAATGGCTTTTAATTACCAGACAGTGAATGCTGGACCCTCCTTTTCCACTTTCTCCTCCCAGCTAAGTCAGGTGTTTGATTTCTGATAATGTGGATTGCTGACTGGGCTTCATCCTAGTTGCCCCTAAAGCAGAAGGACCTAACGTCAAGTCCTGGGAGAGTATGTTTGACAAAGTGCCATATAGATCCTCTGTTTTTCATCAGAGGGCAGTGCTGGTGGAAGCATTAATCAGAGCGCTTGATAACCTGGCTTTGTTCTCCCCTTTACTCTCCTGTAACAATTAGACAAAGTAATAATTTCAGACATTACATGCAAATCAATGGGTCTTTAACCCAGCTGTTGGTACAGGTGTAAATGATGAGTTCAGTTCAGAGCAGGTCGATGCAGTGAACTTGTAAACTGTGTGTGAACAGTGGGTGTGTGCATAATATAGATAGATAGATAGATAGATAGATAGATAGATAGATAGATAGATAGATAGATAGATAGATAGATAGATAGATAGATAGATAGATAGATAGATAGATAGATAGATAGGTAGGTAGGTAAGTAGGTAGGTAGATAGTCAGATTAGCAAGATTTGAGCCATGGGGCGACAGAGCTAGCTTTAAAAAGTTCTTATCATCACAAAGAAACCCCGTCAACAATCTTGGGTATCAGCTCTGTGAGCAGAGTGGTTTAAATTAACAGAAAAGAGACTTCACTTTGCCCAGTGATCAATGTCGTGTTCTTGGAACTACAAGCTCTTCTGTGAGTGGGCAGACAGACTGATGCGGCTCCTCAATCATAAGGTCCTTATCAACAACGGTTTTAAGTGCCCCTTTGTTTTACATTCAATTATATACGAATGACTTGTGCCGAGTGGAAACGTTTAAATACTAATGTTGTGTTAATGTAGAGTGAAAGAGGAACAACCTCTTAGAATACTTGAAAAGCTGTGGTCATGAGGGCACACACTCCTCTGTGCACCTCCTACATTTTAAAAAGAGTTTTGCTTAGGTGAACACAGAAGATGAGCCATGTCAGTTTTTCATCTCTATAGCTATGTAACAAACATGAAATATTGATTGAACATTCTGAATAGTAATCTAAGGTCAATTTATAAATAATATTTACCCTCTCGTTATACCCTCAGAAAGCTATTGTATGGTCAATATTGTACTCTCTCATCAAACTTGATGTCACATCAGTGTCAGCAAAAGCAGTCCAATGTGGCAACAATCTCTTTTGATGGAGCGTTCAATAATTCCAATTCAGTATAAAAGGCTGAGTTGCAGACACATCTAGTGCGTTGCCTTTGTGCACTTTTCTTTGCAAAGCTTTTCAATCTAACACTTTTTTGTCCGAAGCACATTCATACCTATGATGACATTTTGGTTTTGTCAGTAGTGAATAATGACGACAATGACACAAATCACATTATTCACAATCCAACAGTCAGAATATGTTCACATTCCAATAAATTAAATAAAACATCAAAAGGTGTTTTTGAATTTATTATTTAATTTTACAGCATATTAGTAGTTGGCAGTCAAACAATGTGACACAGCATATAACAAAAAACATTTTTAAATTCTAACTGGCTTGATTGGAAACCTGGGCATTTTCTCCTTTTAAAGGGGCATCAAAAGGTCAGATTGTAATTGAGATAATTGGTTTTACATAGCAATTAAAAAAAATGCAAATATGCAGCACTGAGATTTTTTAAGAGTAGATTTGAATGCAGACCTGTTCAGCTGGTTAAGTGGAAAATCAACCTACATTTACTATACATGTCATCATATTTTTTTGCCAAATAGTGAGTAATACCACATTTGCAGTACTACTGTATGCCAGGCCTCTTACTAGATAGTAAAAGCACCAATGTTTAGAGTTGCTTCAGGGATGGAGGTCTTTTATTTTGAAATGCCCTGAGCGGATGTTGATTCGGAAACGCTGCAGTTGTGGCTTCCTCAAAACTAGCTGCATGGCTAAATATCTCAGATAATACATTGTCAAACTTTGCCTTGGAGAGCGGACAAATACAAATTTACAGTTAAAGCTAAACCTCTCATGCAGTTATGTCGTGACTCCGGTGTCGGCAGTGACAGAGCTCAACGGTTAACGTTTTTAAATCTTCGCATCACTTAACACAAGTGTTTGGACTGAGCAGGATACTAGCATGTGTCGTTAGCAAACCACTGCAGGAAAGTAGTTCGTTTAGCTAGCTTAGACAGCCAGCCAACTGTTATTATGAGGCTTAATTTTGCCTCTTTATGTTCATACTCGATTTAAATAACCTCTTCGAAATGGACACCGAGGCAATAGTGATCCGTATAAAGACGCCGTCAGGGGACATGGACTCGTCCGTCGACTGTCCAGCTCTTCTGAACTTCAATGACTTGCTGGTGAGTCTTCAAAATGCTACAGAGCCAGCTAACCATACCCCTTTATTCCACTTCATGTTAAAAGTTTTCACTTAAAAACAGCTGTACAGTGAAATGACATACATACATACAGTTTGAATTTGAGAGTTTCGGTTTCTAATTGAACGTGTCTGAGCCCAAACAAGGTACAGTAAAACAGTGAAGTTAGTTTTACAACACTGTGACCTCAGCTTAAATATTAATATTTGGGAATGTAATTAGGTCTGTGTCTCTTCTTTAATTGTGACAAGCTCTCTGCATCTTTCTACAGTTTAAAACTCGTATGTCTTATGCCATTGACTGTTATAAATCACTGTACCAAACATTTCAGGTCGCAATCAGAGATGTCATGCCTGAAGCCACTGTCACTGCCTTTGAATGTAAGTGTCTGTTTAAAGTTTGTATTGTTTTACTGCTGAATCAGGCTATTTAAACACAGCATTAAACTTGGAGAATTACAAAGCTTATTATACATCATAGTACTTTTCAGGTCCTGAATAGAGCTGGAATTAATAGTTGATTAATCAATTAATAATAATCAACTATTTTTGTAATCCATTAATCGTCTCATTCTCATTCATAATTTTTCAAGTAGAAATAGTGTAAGAATACCTCTGGTGTCTGCCTCTCAAATAACTCTCACATCTCTCATAACGAATAACTCCCACCATAAAATAGTTTTTAATCATTAAGCATTAATGCTAAATAGCTTATAGTGATGCTTATAGTCAGTCTTAGTAATTGTTATGTTAACAAGTTGGTGGATAAAATATGGTGAAGATACAATAGTTTATACTTGGTTTTACGATAATTCATGATATCCTGACAAAAGTAAGTCTATTTTTTTTATTTTTTGAAGGCAGAAAAACACTTCTTATTAATAGCAAAAGTATTAGCGCCTTTCTTTGTAAGTTGTCTTATGTTGCATGTGATGTTATACACGTCTTCACAGTTATTGACAAATTAAAGTAATTTCCTATTTAGTTGTAATGCAGCTTTTCTTTCATTTTGCTCCTCAATTTGATGTGTACATATTCAAAATGAGTGACTTAGGTTGACTTTGTTTTGAAGGTTTTCATAACATGCATGAAAAATGAATCAAAAATGTTGTTAACATCACACTTTTACTTACAAATAATTTAGTATTACCTATCACTCATTGATAAAATATGAAATAACTTTCATTTTGAGTTACATTTTGTGGTATCTGCATATTGGCTATACAACAAGTACTGTAAGCTAATCTTATCTCATACAGTTTATAACAGAAACATGTTCCTCTTTGAGTTTTGCCTATGGTGTTAATGGCTAATTAGCAAAATAAAAAAAGTTGTATTGTCTTGGTAAAATCCAAATTTTAACATGCTTCTGTGTTTTTAGATGAGGATGAAGTGGGAGACAGAATCACTGTAAGAAGCGATGAAGAACTCAAGGCCATGTTGTCATATGTGAGTATATAAATGAAAAGTTTTTTTGTTTGTTTGTTGAATTCATCATGTCATCAGGCATTCATCCTACAAATTGCATTTTTGGTTGTATTTTTATGTTGCAACAGATTTCATGGGGGCTATTTCTTCATTAGAAAGTAGCTCTGATGAAAACCTTTCACATTAAGGTCAGACCTCACTGTTGCCATTTCTGTCTACAGTGTGTATCCGGCATTCACTCCACTCTAAGTTTTCTCTCATTTCTGGCTGGACCACAACAGCAGGGGACAGCCCTATAATCGAAAATGTCCCTGACTGACTGATTGAGTTAGTGAGTGATAGAGTTGAGTGATCATAGTTCCACCATTGGTCATCAGAATGCCATGTGACTCAGTTGGAGTATGCCCATTGGCCGTTGCTCTTTCAAAATGAATTGATGCAGTTTGGAAATGGCTTGGAAGATAACATGTAGTCTCCATGGACTGCATTTCAGTCACCAATCCAAATTCAGCAGTATTAAAATACTGAATATGCGAGCACAGAGAGTAGGAGAGAAGCAAACACGTAAAGGTTTTGTGCAGCTTCTCCAATCCAAATCAAGGGTTTAAGAATATAGAGTATTGTATATTTTACAGATTGTAAAGTTCTCTGAAACAGATTGTTTTAAGGCATATCAATAAGTAACCAAGACATTCTTTTAAATATCCTGTATTTGTGTTTTGCTTTGTGCAGCACAATTAAAGAGCCTCTCATCTTTAGTGGAAAAAAAGACATCATAAAAGACAGACATCTTAAAACCTTGGCACATAAAAGTCAAACTTTAAACAAAAGTTACACTTGCTAAAACTTGTAAGAGGTGCCATCGGTCTGGTAGAGCAAAATCTTAATCAGATGGCTAGATAGGATTGACAAATATGGACTTCTTGCTTCCACTTCTACACTGACATTGTGTTGGTCTGTAACTTAGCAACTTATTAAGTATTTTTGAAACAATTAAATCTCATCTATTTGTATTAAACTTAGGTAAATCCAGTGTATTGGTAGTTTTCAGCAACTTACACACAATCATGTGCACACACACTTCCACTACCCATTCAGCTCCCCAACCTAGTGCAGTACATTTTCATATTCCACTATACTTACTGTTCATGCCACGGACAGTAAGAGTAATGGCGTGTAATGGGTTTCTCTACGAGGTACACTGAAAGCTAAATGAACTGTCAATTTTTATTATTTATTATTCAGTACTTAAAGTTTTGCCTCATTAAAGAGCGGCCCCCCTGGGCTGCAGAATTGTTCAAAATCTACTTTCATCTGTGGATGTCTTTTACCCCCCATCAGCTCACAATGATGCTGCTAGAGCCATAGGCACAATTTACACTCGTTGTTTTTTGTCCATTTTTATCATGCATTCACTTGTGGTTGCTTTTTAATCATTAAGTAGCATAGGGTAGCAGGGTGATTAAGCAAAAAGAGACAGCTGTCTTGCCAAAGAGCATTGTGAAACAGGGATGGAAAAAGCATTGACCTCAGCCAGCTTCATTATTCACAAGTCGTGCTGAAATGTTTTTTAGGTTTTGTAGCAATTTGCCATGATGTGCTGTCTGTCCTGTCGAGAAAATCAAAGCACTGTTCTACCAATAAGGTTTCAGGAATTTCCTATCCTGGATGTTTTGGTAATACCACTATTGTGTATTGCGTGCTCAAATTTCATCATAATATTAATTTAACAATCTAATTTGGGAGTAAAATGCTGCTACAGTAAATTATAAAGATGTAGGGAATATATAAATGCATAATTTAAGGTAGCATAATAAACAAAAACACAATGGTACTTTAATCGTAATATTAATTTAATACATACCAAATATCAGCGGTAGTCACCACTATACCTGTGTATTTATTTGGCAGAACAGACTTCAATAGATATACATTTTTATTTAGTTTTTTAATGCATAATAGCAGCTTATTGTTCCAACACTTGCTCATTCTTTATTCAGATGATGTGACATGTTTTAACAGCATACTAATTTATGACCCTGACCTCACAGCACAAATATTTAGTATCCACAACACTGCACTGCTTCATCCACAGAATTTCAAAAGCCATTTCTGCAATGAATTTTTGGCAAACAAATCCAGAAGCCCTGTAATGGTTTTCTACTTCTCATGGGACAGCCAAGTTTTCTACTTCTCACGGGACGGCCAAGTGTACGAAAAGCTGCTGATCACCTGGAAAATACTGGGCTCACTAAAATATAATTTACACTAGCAGAGTACTTTAAATGTCTTATGCTATGCACTTCAGCAGTCATTTGCATTTGTATTCAGAGGATTTTTGTGGTTGTTTGCTGCGTTTGCCATTTGGCCTCCGTAGAGACCCCAGTGGATTTTGCTTTAGTGTTATTAATTCCAGGTGAGCAGACAACCATTATGTGAAATTAATAGGAATTAAGGGAAACCAGCATGTCAGGTGAAAGGTGGGATAATTCATTAGAGTCTCATGGTTGCTTTATGTGTGCATGTGTTTGTATATTTGTGATAATTAGTTAAAATGTTAGGTATAACCAGACTTTTAAATATACTGTCACTACAAAATGTTTTTTTTTTTTTCGTATTCAAGATCCCTGCTTTAACTTTGCATAACGAAAAACGTATGCGCCTTATTGCTGAGCAAAATTAATGCTCAAATTCAGCACTTAATTAACATCAGTCTGCAGAGGGCATTTATTGTGAAAAGTATCCCCCCCTCACTGAGAACATTGATTGCTACATGCTCCTGTGAGACCCACTGGTCTTCGAGGCATCTCTAATCATTGTTCGACACCTTGAAAGACAGACGCCCCTGTTCAAAGTTAAAGACTGGCCTGTGTCAGGTGCTAAAAAAAAACGTGACCTCATCCGTTCCTCGCTCAGCTCCCCCTGGAGGTAGTGGCTCTAATTCTACTATTCTTACTCCCATTTCCCCTTAGTCTGCTAATGATGATGAGGCCCGCTCTCTGCTCTCGCTCTCCCACTTGTCCCTTAAGGCTGAGTGATGGTATTTGGGATCGGACACTGTTTAGTTATTGGCCAACAATGGAGAATGTCTTTTAATAACACACCTACTACAGATTAGGTGGTAATTGCAGCCTTAATCAATAAGCTAGCTTAGCGGAAAATTAAAGGTACATGAAGCCCGTCCCCCAACACACACAACACGCTTTTTGGTATCAGGCCCATTGTTCAGATGTGGCCCAGTAAGAACGCTGGAGGGCGAGAGCAGAGGGCTTGGAGCGAGGAGGGATCTGACAGTGATAAATAGGCCTTTTAATAACAGCTGTGCCACTTGGGGAGTCATTCTGATCCGTTCCCATCCAAGCCAGTCCTTTCGTCCTCCCTCCCTCCCTCCCCCACCATGAGAGAGCAAATTTACATATCACCGTGATGACTTGGTAGTTCATACTGGATTGTAAATGAAACCCAATATACATGTGGGCGACATAAAGACATGCATCTCTAAATGTGTCTAACTATGTCTTGGGTGAGGTCTTGGTGTTAATTTTTGTTGGTTTGAAGTCTCAAAAAGGAGGGGAGAAAAACACACTCACACAAACACACAATCCCTCTCTCTTTCTTTCTCTCTCTCTCTCTCTCTCACACACACACACACACACACACACACACACACACACACACACACACACACATACGCTCACAGTTTAACAGATGGTTTGGTTAACTGAAACATCAATTATTGCATTGCCTTGGCAAGCGTCTGGGAGGCTCCAGAGTGTGTGTGCACGTGTTAGTCCTGTAGGATATGAGTGTTTGGTGAGCTGTTGACCTGGAGGAGAAAAGGGTTAATGCTACACTCCTTCAGAACAAGCCCACAGGGCATTGGTCCTCATCGGCAACAGACTTCAGCACAGCATGCCCACATTTTTGGGAGCACTGTGGATTAATTCTGACGTCATTTAAATAAACATTTTTGTGTATGAGTGCAGAGCACAGTCAAATAGTAAAATTACCAAGGCTTTGTTTCATCTGTTTTACGTTGTTAAGTTGGATTGTGCTTTTTTATATTCTGTTAACATTTTTATTCAAATTTGAAGTCATTCTTTATTTATTAAACATAGTTCCAGTGTGTAATAATCACTTCAAACCACCATTGTTCTCAACTGTTTGAGAACAACACACTATATGACTCTCTTTTCCCCTTTAGTACTGCAACACAATGAACGAACAACGCATGAATGGACTGCTGCCCGACCCTCTCCAGATTTTTCCAAGAGGTACAGAGTGACATGTTACAGTTTATCATGGATTGGAAATGCTGAAAGGCTCAATACATCTTTGCAGTGAATGTGGTGACAATTAATCACAAGCACAATTTAAATATATAAAAATATTCACACTTTCCTAATCGGAAACTATTATAGTTAAATTTGGGTAAATCACTTGTGCTGTGTTCAAACAATAGGAAAGGGGAGCATTTGGTGGCTAGAAATAAGAATGCACCCTCTGGACAACATTAAAATTCAGTGGCTCATTCTGTTATTGTGATGACTGTCATTTTTAAATCTACATTTATTTTGCTCCAAGGACATTGAAACCGCAAGCTTGTATTCAGTCTAAACCTTGCCCAGATCTCTGGCATTGTGCACTTTCTTCTTAAGCTGGTTTTCACTATAAGTTCTTTTCAATATCTATACCTTTTCAATATCTTCATATAATTTTCTCACCAGTCATACATAATCAATAACGGACCCCAAGGGCAAAGTGATGAAATATCTCAGTGTCTCTGTCGCTTTTACTCTATATCTGGCGCTCTCTTTTTGTCTGATTCTGTCTTTCTTTTCCCTCTCGCTCTGTCTTTGTATTTCCTTCTCTTTTCTCTAACTCTGTGATTCTGTTTTTCCCTTCCTACCTACCACCAGCTGTCTCAAGAGCACAACATCTCAATCACTCTTGTCTGCAACTAATTTCAGAGTAACCCTCATTTCATTTCATCTTTTTTTCTTTATAAAGGACTGATTCCTTTTCAGCACATTTGTAAATGGTCCAGTGATGTGTTCTACAATCTAGTCAATTACTGTTTCAGCCGGCAAGACTCCAGGGATCCGGAACATACATGGCCTGAAGGTACGTATCTCAATAATTGTTTCAGCTGCCTTACACAGAGAACAAGGGAAGGGGAGGGAGGGAAGTTGAGGCAAATGGATTGGTAACGCTGTGTTCCACTTATTGAAATGTCAATTGAAGTCAAGGCTCTCCTTTTCTTTCACTCACTCTCTTGCTCCCCTTGTCTATGTTTATGTATAGCGATGGCTGGCTGTGGCAGGCTCATCTCTCTCTTCCTCTTTCTCCCTGTATTCTTGTTTCTTATGCTGGGATAGTCATTTAAGAACAAGGTGTTATGCTGGACCGCACCCCCCCACCCCCCCAGAGTATTACGATTCTCTGATTCTGTATGAGAGGATGAACATCAGTTTTGGTTAGAACAAAACCTAAGTCAGGCAGTAAGAAGATGTTATTGTTCAACCATGAAATTGTCATTACAAGCCCCCCTCTCCCATTTACAAATGGCCTTCCACAGACCTTCCCATTTTATGCTGGGCATATGTTGCTATTGAAACTCATTGCTAATTATCATGGGTTAAATGACTTGACACCTCCTTCATCTCTCCAGATGATCCATATTATATCCATCTCCATTTCAGTAATAAAATTACCCCACCCCTGCCAGAATACGGAAAGTGCTTTATTTAATGTATCCTCTGAGGAGCTTTGGTAACAACTACTGAACTGTGTCAGTGTATTTTTTAAGGTCAGAGGTCTGTTTTGAGAAGATGATATTTTCCAAAAACCTTTAGTCCTTTGGTAATCTTTCCCCTCTTTTCTCCCATTTTAATATAAAAGTAATTGGCTAAGGAGAGTGTCTTGTGCACTGTTTAAATTAGGTCTTCCTGGGCACTAATTAAAGAGAGAATCCCTGTGCTTTAGTAGACCCAACACACCGGCCTTTTGACCTCAATTAAATGAATTATTTTTAGTATCGCCTTTACAGGGTCTTGTCTCTCCTTTTGTGTTCAATATCTGGGTTTAGTACAGAGATCTTTGGCGTAAACATAGATGCAGATGAATAGATGCAAAGAACAATGTCCCTAGTGAGGCATGACATTTTTAATATCTTGACTTTATTTTACTCCCGTCTTTGCCTAAATCTGTTTTGTCTGTCTTACTTCCTCTAATGTTAAGACATATTGCTGTACTTTCATGCAAATATATCCTATCTTCTCTTCTCCTCTTCTCTCCTCTCCTCTCATTTTCCTTCTGCTGTCTGTCATCCTTTCCTTTCCTCTATGTGGACACCTCTTTCTTTCTTCTTTACTTGCCTCACTTCTCTCTCTACGAAAGCCAATTAACCTCATGGCTGAACTGAGAGCCTGTGTTTTTTTTGTACATTAGGGGGTCTGGCCATATGTCTGTCTGTCTGCCTGTCTGTCTTTTGGCCTTGACCGCTAAGTGTGTGTCTCTGTGTATGTATGTGTGTGTGTGAGTGTGTGTATCCTTTCACATTTGTGTGTATGTGTTTGCACTCCTTCAGGTTAATACAAGACCTAACCCAGCCAATGACTGTACTCATGCTGTTCCAGATTCCATGGCCAACAACAGGTGAGCTTGCTGGGGCTTGAGGAGCATGTTACGCTACCTGAAATAAACTTCAGTTGATTGGTTGATAGAAGAGTAGAAAGATGTCTGTGATACTTGCGTCAGTGTAACTGTGCTGTGTTCCTTCCTGCAGCTTAAAAAAATCATCTGCTGAGCTGAAGAGGATCTTGACAAATGGCCAGGTGAGCCTGTGTTTTGGTTTAAGTAGAATTTGATCACTGCTATCTCACTGCCCCTGCTCTCACACCTAGTTTCCACTCACTAGAGCACATTCTCACTGGTGGTTGGCTCCACTATTGATTTCTTTTGATGCCAACTGTGGGCATGTCATACAGAGTGTATCTGGTTATTGGCTCTTCACTCTGCACTGGGAGCGGGGGTCTGTGGGTTGCTAGGATCAAGCCTGCTACCGTCATGTCTCTCTCTCGTTTACAAAAACACACTCTCTGTCTCTCGCACTCAGACTCTCTCACACACACACACACACGCACGCACACACGCAAACACACAGTGGCTAGTGTGTCAGGGAGACAATTAAGCCAGCAGCCTCTCAGGTTTCTTCTGTAACATAGTGAACTAATAGAGCTGTTCCCTCCCTTCTCCTTCTCCCTTCACCCATCTCTTCTCATTCTCTTTACCTCTGTCCTCTCGCCATGTTATCAAATCAGTTGAGGTGAATGGGTGGGAAATGTGCATGTGTCATGCTTACATGTATGTTTCAATGTCTGCCATTTTCTGGCTGTTCAAATTAGTTTTAGCAGCCTCACATTGATCACATCAGTACAAATAGGTATCAGACCACACAAATGTTTTATTCTTTTCATTTTTACAATGAAGTCTTTGTGTCATAGTTGTCAATATGTAAATATTTTTGGTGATAGGATTTGACATGTACTTAACATATGTATTTAAAATTTGGAACAAAAATATGTAGATATACACGTGGCACTCAGCAACTTTTTCACAGCAGAGATTCAAAGAACTTAGAAATTATCGATCTAAAAGTGAAGAACAGGATACGCACAACATTTTTTTTTGTGAAAATATATTCATTAATTAAATGTTTAGCATCCGTCAAGTTTAATTATAAATATTCCACACTTACGTGAGGATAAGGAATTTAGTTTAGTTATTTATTTAGTCTTTTTATTCTGTTAACACTTAATTTAAAGTATGTAATTTCAGACAAATTGTAGCTACAGGATTATTTGAGTGCGCTGTTCAGAGGAATTTCATTGGCTTACAGGAAAATGTTGACTGGTAATGGTCAAGAGGAGGAAACTTTTGCTCAGATCAGTCATGTTAGCTTGTGCTGCATTATATCACCTGCCACTGACACTTTTTATGAAAGCAGAGTGGAATGACGACAGCAAACAAATCATCATTAAACTCTGCATCAGTCACTGTCCCACTCACCCAAATACAATGTCCTTTTATAAATTGGACAGCAAATGTTGTATTGATCTCCTCTTCTCCTCCCTATGTCTCCATGTTTTCTTTCCTTGTGTAGCTGAACTTGGAGTGACCTGAATGCTTGTCTTGTTTATAGCCTCCAGTGACAATGTTGCGCCCCCCCCAATCTCTCTTTCACTCCCTCTCTCTCTGTAGTTACATGTCTCCCATGTTATGGTATTGTTATGGTCTCATGTTATTGTATACCTGTGTGTGTTTGCTGCTCCGTAGATAAATGCCCAAGATATCCATTATCAAGAGCAGCTCGGCCATGGAAACGGAGGCACAGTTTACAAGTAAGTATTTACCTCTATGTACAGTGCAAATATGAAGGGTCAGTGTGTCAGGGTCCAATTTGAGACCAATGAGTATGAGTTTTCGTAATTTTTCTGCTCAGTTTTTATGACATATTTGCGCACATCCCTCTGCAGTGGGATTCTGTGAAGGCTTCTCTATTCTTCACGACCCTCCCTCTGTTCCTTCATTTGTCCATTTATCTCTCAGTGTTTGGTGTGACATCTGTCAGGCTGCTTTGTGTCTGTACCTTCATCTATTTATTCTGGTTTGAAGGTTGCAAATATATGGTATTGATTTGGGGGCTGTAAGGTATGACAGCAGTTGACTTCATCGGTCTATAGTACAGCATATTACCTACCAGGATGGAAGAGCTCCGTCCTCTCTGGCTAGACAAATGTATTACTGTCCTGCTAACATTATGACAAGGTTGGCATTTGTGTTGCTCCTTTTATCTTTCTTTTCCGCACCTTGTGCTTCCTCCTTCCCATCAATCCTTAGCTATTGAGCTGTTTTATTGAGATTGAAGTATTGATCACTGCTCAGACTAACCTTGACTTGACGGAGTGGTATGCCTCACACATTCACCAGCAAACCTAGTAAATTTCCTATCCAGCAGACTCTTTTTTTTTTTTTTCGCCCCTGTCTGTCCGACAACATTTTTACTGTTTCATTAAGAGCCAATCTCTCATAGTTGTAGCAGAATAAGGTTCCTGATCAGTTTGGTACAAGAAATGGTTACACAGCACTGGGGGAGCTCGATTTTGCAGGGCCAACATTTTCTCAGTCAATTTAGCCCAGCATAAAATCCATATGCTTTGGTGCTGAAATTTTTATGGTTAAAAGGAGAAGATAAAAAATACAGTTAAAAAATCAGCCAGGTTATTGCACGTTGTTTTATGTGGTGTCCATTTTAATTTGGATAACTTATTTAGGTTTTAATTAAGATTTAAAAAATGTTAATCAATTCATAGGTGCTTTTTCAGGTCAGAATAATCAGGGCAAACAGAGGAGCCCAGA
>NW_019525090.1:447081-498710 GCF_002814215.2 Seriola lalandi dorsalis
AAACCATTTGTTCTTTATGCTACATGAAAAAAACTGCCCTTTTACTCTGATGTACCTGTTATTTTGTAAGAAACGCAGGGATTTTATGATGTCACTTTTCTCAGCTAACAAAGTTAGCATTAGAGCAACATTGGATTATATTGTTGTAGCTCTGGCCATTGGTCCTTTTACATGGTACATAGATCTTGGATGAAAGAGGCATCACAAAAAACGTCCAATAGTCAGACACAGTCATAAAGGATGGAAGTTGTTGCTCACTAGCTCCGTGCATCATATACTGTTGTATCAGTTGAAGCCATTTAATGTAGCACACAATGAGCATGGCATATAGATAGCCACTGTCAGTGTGTGAGCTTGCCTAGAAAACGGTGGGTGCAGATGTTTTGATGCGTCACGCTCCATTGACATGCGTTGCCCTCTAATTTGTCTTTTGGCCAACTTTAAGAATTAATTTTTAATAACAGCAACTGCTGATGATGATGATATGCCAGTGACAGTGTTTATTTCAGCAGCAAAATACTATAGGCAAATATATTCATGGTAAATTAGCCAAATCCATGTTTTCAATATCATGCTTGCATATGCACATGTGCATGTGTTTCTGCAAGTACAGCATACTTTTTGTCAAAAACCATTGAAAATTAGTATTTTGGTATCCTTTGTTAGGTAGGCCAGCTATACCAAGCAAATGTTGCTGTATTGAGCAGGAAATTAACCATTGGTTTAAAAATACTGAAGGGCCCGGACAGGGTTCTTGCTCGCTTAGAAATCAATTCTCAGTTCTCTTCAGCTTTCTACTCTTTGCTCCAGCTTATATCAGGCTCATCACGTTTGAAAAGCACTACCAAAGGATCCCCACCTTTTAACCTCTTAGCCCATTTATGACCCAGAGCCATTTAGACTCAATTGGATGTTACCAACACCTCAGCTCTCCATAGCCACACGTTGACCTAGCCATCCATCACTGTCAGCCTTTGCTTTTTATTACACACTCTCTCAGAGGTCCATCTTGTCCACCAATCTAACTGACTCCATGGCTTATAAATACAATAACAAGGACACAAAGGCTATTTTTGTGACTCATGGATCTAGCATTGCAATTAAAACAAGCACACTGGCCCGGCTGTGGTGACATCCACTTAGACACCCATGGTTGTCCTTTTAGTTGCCTCAGCCCATTTTCTCCATTGATTTTAGTTTCTTTACCTCATTGATTAGACTGTATATTGAAGGACTAAATATCTTTGGTTAATTGGTGGTAACCTAGCATCTTAAATCTAGATTTTTTTTATTTTTTTTTTTCAGATTATGCATACAAACTAGCTGCAAGGGATTGCAGTCAACAACTGGTGTGACAGTACATATCAGATGCATTTTGAGTGAACTCTTCACTGGTTTTCTCATGCCGGACGCTTTCACATTTGTTTTTTTATTTTGGTAGATTTACTTTGACTTCTGAAAAGAGAAAACAGATCAGGATTGTGGTGACCATTTGGTACTTCAGCTCGGTAAACCCGCTGTTGTGGTTTTCGAATAGGTAAATCAGCTTTGATTTGGAGATGACTTGTACTATATATGCTAAACTATAAACACTCCTTACTCCTTAAATGTAGCTTTATACAACATCTCTGCAGTAAATCCTACTTTCCTGAAGGTTATAATGTCCAGTTGATTCCCTAGCCAATCCCGAGCTACTGATGTATTCAACTGCTCTAACATTACTTTCAGTCATTGCTGATGTTGTTTATTAGTGCACAGGTATTATTAAAGTTCACAGAGAATGATACTCAGTGTTTACACAGAGATAATTTGTTTGTTAAATTAGCAACAATGTCCTGATACAGGAAAGTCACACTCACTTTTCCATAATATAAAAAATATACTTTTACTGCAACTATTTTTCTTTTAACACCCCAAAGGGCAATGTAGATAGAAATGAATACAATTTAAAAGCCTTTTGTCTTTGGTGTTGAATATTTGAACAATAAACTTGTGAGTTATGGAAGTAATTTGTACATTTCTTGTTTATGGACACACTAACAAGTAGGCTAAATTACCTAAGCCTGAAGAAATTAAATCTGAAACCTGGGTGAAGAAAATACTTAAAAAAAAAAAAAAAAATTAAAAAATACATTAACTTTCAAAATCTTCAGAATACAACCTTTAGTAATTCACAGCTTCAGGCTAAATGATAATGAAATTAATGTTGTATGAAATAATGGAGTATTTAGTATTCGATGGAGGTTAGAGTGACACAGTAGTGCTCCAATTTATTAATCTTTTTTATTTTAATGGAACATAATATGATATGTGAAACCCGTAGAACACACATTAAAAACCACAAGTATTCAAACAAACTTCAGATCCCTGAAGGTGCCGCTCTTACTGTCTGTACCTGTAGTAACTGGTGTGACAATGAACAAGTGCCATAGAACCTCTTTATGAAAATAAACATAATTTTACATAGCTGCTGGCTACTACACCATCTCAAGAAAAAAAGGCGTCTGTTTGACTTCACTTAGACTAGAGTGTGTTTCTGAAAACGCCAAATAAACAAGAGTTGTGTTGTTGAAATTTCTTTCTCAGTCACAAGAGGCCTGCTTTCAAAAGTGATTTCAGATTCATGGAGTTGAGGAATACTGACTTTCACTTTTTTAGCATGGTAGAATATAAACAAAACAAAACCTTTCAACTTTGTTATTTCATCTTTTCAGCATTGCCGCTTCAAATGTGTTGGATGTTTAGCAAGCTCTTTTGTGTACATGCATGTGAATGTCTGTGTTTAAGTTTCTGTCTGTCTGTGTCAGTTAGGAGACCCATTATAGCTGTGTCAGGTGAGACAGTCAGGAAGAGAGAGGCAGCCCATCATCCATGTGGCAGTGTAAACATACCACGTTAGCCCTGATCCAGGAGGCCAGTCTCTCCAACTTCAGAGACATAGAGAGGGGCCCTATGAATACTGCATGATTGAGCTTTTATTACAGAGCAAGCTGGAGTGTAAATAAGATCCAGGCAATGGGGCACGTTTACTGGGGTCAGATCAGGGGGAAGTGGTGGGGGGTGGCTATGTAACCTTGTCCCCATGTCTCCCGCTGTCACAAGCCTGTCACTGTAACTCATACAGGGATGCTCTGCCCTGAGGTGGTCAAGGACAGTCTGAGAATAAAGCTTTAACCAAGCAGTAGTCACACTATATCCCAGCTAAAAAACGACCCTGCCCTTAAAACACATTGTTTAAACTTTGGTATTTCTTAACCCTTGTATATATAACTTGGACATATGGTGTTCTTATCATTTAATTATTATCATATAAAAATGAACTGCTATTTGTGAACAGTATATATTAAACAATAATACTGACCCCAATGTGCTTAAAGCTATATTATGGGAATATTATTCTACAATCTTTTTTAAAGCATATTTTAAAAAAATAAATAAATAAATGTGGAAAAAGTACTGTACGTACTAGATGGCTGTTTACTTTGATCCAATTCTGGCCAAACTTAATTGCAGAAAAGTAATAAAAATACAGATGTGAGACTTTGCATTAAGGTACATACACAAAAACTAAACAGACACAAACACTCAGATGATACTTGTGTACATGGTATCTCACATGAAAGCATTATCTCTTTAAGCTGCACTTCTCGTGTGTTTAAGTAGCAGTTAGATGCATTCAGCCATGGGCTGGGTATATTTGTCAACACATCTAGACTACTTCTTGACGACTTCAGGTTGTTTAATGTTGTGAAGACTTGGTTTAATCTCTTTTCAGGTTGCCTTACACACACTACCTACCCAGTCAGTATTTAACATGTCTACCCCTACGATCTTGCTTCAATTAACATCTGCATCTTAATTAAAAGGCAGCAGTCATGCTTAACTGATATTGATTGTAGCTTAAAGGAAGACCGAGACATCATAGTGGAAACAAGGCCATCAGCCTTAATGTGCTAAGAGCTGTCACAAAAGATGACACTTAAAAATCAGAAAGACACTAATACTCTTTGGGTAGAACAAAATAACATTATGCACACACACAAGAAACCAACTGAAACCTGAGGAATGAATAGTTGAATACGTAGTATTACACTGGATTATCTGGACAACTTGAAATATAAATGTCCTACTTTTATAGTTATTTTCTCTTAATAATCTCTGAAAAGTCTGTAGTTGCTTTTTGACTTCAACAGATGTGTAAGCTGCAGCTCACATACAGCATGGCATCGGTACACACCACTGTTAGTTCTAACTGTGGATAAATACCTGACATGGCACTAATAGGTGTCATTAATTAAAGGCCTGGGCCAGTTCAGAGGTGTCTGGCCGAAGAGCAACATGATACTCCTAATCTAAGACACATTAATCACACTTTGCACCATACACATTTTCTCTGCAAGGCCAACTGACAGGTGAGTAGCCAGGTATCACATTTACTGAGCCTGCTTGCAAGCTAGTCATCCTGTGTGACGTACATTGCCCCCACCTCATCTCCATCACCTGACAGCTGTTGCACAGTATTCGTCCTTGAGGATTGTATGTTGAAAGGTCCAGAGGCATCGTAAACTAACCTTCAAGGACTGTAACTAAAGCCGACGTTGGGCATTAAGGACTTTGATAATTAAATCATTACAGGGACGGTCTGTGGCTGCTGCTTTACCTGCAATTCAAAACTCTGTCTGGAACAGCTAGTGACAGAGCTGGACTGGATCTGGTTTTGGATAGTGACCTCTGACCTTTTGAGGGAAATGACCTTTTGACATTTGGTCATACTACTTCAGACTCTACTGTTGCTCAGAAACTCACAGCCCTGTGGAGTGAACCTTGCACTTGAACTTTGTTAACAGTTTCTTTCATTCCAGTTCTTGTCAAGTTTTACTGCATTTACTCAATTTCCATTTTTGTTTTTTTTCCCGAAAGTATAATTGCATCACACTTCCCTCCTTTGAATATACACTCTCAAGTCACTTCTGTTGAATACCACATGACATATGAATTTATGATCTTTTGTTGGCTGCAACAGATTTACAGTTCAGTGTTTACCCTTGTTCAACAAGTCCAACAACAACTGTCTAAAACTTTTGCACAGAACTGTATGTTATGCTCAGAGCTCAGAAGAAAGCTTAAAGACCAAGTGAAAATGAAATCACAAAAACCCAGGTTTCCATCTAAATAAATTCAATTCAAAGCAACCACTTTCTATAGTTTTGTTTCATATCATCTCCTTTTATGTCCCTTTAGAGCGTACCATGTTCACGGCAAGCGGGTTTTAGCTGTCAAGGTGAGAACTCCTTCCTTGTTGATACCATTGATACCACTGACCTCATTAGATCATAATAAGAGCTTATTAGTGTTGTTCGTTAAGGCTGTACTTCCCCCCCACCCCTCCCCTACATGTTTGATCACAGGTCATCCCACTGGATATCACGGTGGAATTACAGAAGCAGATCATGTCAGAATTAGAAATTCTCTACAAGGTTGGTTTTGACTTATTTCATCTGTTCCTGCTTAACAAAACAACTTATCTGTGTTGCTGTCCTACCACATCTATGTTGTTAATTAATCATGAGTGTAGCTAATGAAGTGCTTACAATGTAAGCAAGGGATCAGCAATACATGGACACGCAGGCAAAATGCACATGGGCTATTTTTTTTCTCTTTCACCTAAGACATACTGTCCCAAACACTGCGAGCACGGAGTCTCTCTCAAACTGAACGTATGAAAAACAGTGAACACTTACTTCACTGTTGAGTGATCCTTTTGAGCACCTACTGCCATCACTTAAACAATCACTTGGTTATGAGAAATTTAAAATTTTGTGTGCAATGAGGTGCCACTGTTACATTCAGTTCAAATTCACAATGAACACATAAATTCTTTTGTATCACAAATAAATATTTTGGCATGCTCATTTTTGACCATATTATTTCTTCTCTTGATTGCAGTGTGATTCACCCTACATCATCACTTTCTTCAGTGCTTTTTTTGTTGAGAACAGGATATCCATATGCACAGAATTTATGGACGGTGAGTTTCTCTGTAGTTTAAACCAGTGGATCACATGATTGTGTCTTGCCAGCCACAGCTGTGTAGAAAATACTTTGGGGACCTGTCCTCTGTCTCTCTACTGTGTATCCATTTTCACTTCTGCAGATCAAGAGAATGTCTTATCTCTGAGCTGCTTAGCATGCCTGTGTGCTAAAAGCTACAAGGGTGTGATAAACCTTGACTTAAGTGCATTTATAGGTGCGTTTATATGTGTGTGCTGGATTGGTGTGAGATGTGGGACTGTTTATGTTTTTAGGTGTGTGTGCTTGTCCAAGTGTGTGTTAATGCAGTTATTCCCCTGTTTCACACATTTGCTAGCTTGTCAACAAAGTCTGTCTAACCTCTGAGCACATTCTTACTTTATGAAACTTTTCTGTGATCTGTGTCATTTTCAGTTGTGCTTGGTTATTTCCAACAGGAAATTACAATTAGACTGCACCAGAAAACAAATCAATGAATTTGTCGGTTTGGTTCTTCTTTTACTGATATGACAAAGAAATGTCAAACAAATACAAGTGTCAGCAAATGGAATTTATAACAAACATTGACTACGATTGTGTAGACTCACTTTAATCTTCAAGTTTATTTTGAAACATACCTGGAATCTGTCCTCTGCATTGAAACTATGTCAAATATTAAGAGCAGTAAACAGCTTTTCTGAGAATGTCCACACTGATGTGGAAAATGTTGAAAATGTCAGGCTTCTCTTTTGGCTGTTTCTGAAAGATTTTTTATATATTGAGGCTTAGACAGTCACACAGTTGTCAGTGAAATATTTCTATATTTAAAGGACTAGCAGTTCTCCTGCTACCGTCATGAGAGGTTGTCTTTAACTCTATCAAAGAAATATATTTAAATATTCATTTTGTGTAGATTTCCAGTGTGAGTGAATAGACAGTTCTTTCTTGGCGAGTGTGCCAGCTTGGGATACAAAGCATTGTGGGAAATGGTAGTTACTTACTGTAGAGCTGGATCCAGATGGAATTGCAAGCAACATTTTTTTTTGTCAGTTGTTTAGATAAGTGTGGAGTATTGCAACCTGTATAGCTAACATGAATTTGGGATTGTGTTGTGCTAAGAAGGCTATTAGGAGATTATTTAAGAAACTGTGGGAAAATGTTTCACTTCCTTAATGAATAATGTGTCTTTTGCAGGTGGTTCTCTGGACGTGTACAAACGAATTCCAGAGCATGTGCTGGGGAGGATCGCAGTGGCAGTAAGTTTTCATGAAATACTAAATCTCCCAATCAGTATTTTGATTACTGAGTGAAAAGCCTTTGAAACAAGGGGTGTTTTCTGGAGTTTGTTAGAAATATTTATTTAGGTGTGTAATTTATTAGAGTGTGGTCGTCTATGCATGCGTGACAGTTTTGACTGTGACCTGTTATTCATTTTTGTAGGATATAGAACAGGTCTGAGGAAAAACACTCGTTTTATTAATGAAATGAAAGAAAAGAGAACCACAGGTGTGAAATTTTCAATTAGCCTCTATTGGGTGAAGTGCGGACAAAGTCAGTGTGTTCCCTTTATCCTGACCTCTCTTCCTTTCTCCCTCCTTTTCTACTCTCAGTTAAAACTAGCATTTTGATAGAAATGGCCT
Source organism: Seriola lalandi dorsalis (assembly GCF_002814215.2). Classification (NCBI taxonomy): domain Eukaryota; kingdom Metazoa; phylum Chordata; class Actinopteri; order Carangiformes; family Carangidae; genus Seriola; species Seriola lalandi. The sequence continues at coordinate 454,731 of NW_019525090.1, forward strand.
TGAAGTTGATAAATGCATGTCTCTTTTCCACACTCATTACCCTTCTCCTGTCTCCACCTCCTCTTTTCTGTCTCGCCCCTTTAACTTTGTCCGTAATCAAACAATGACAGCTATTTAATCAGTGTTAATTCTAATTCACAGCTTTCCCTCCTTTCCACTGTCACAGTTGTTAATTATCGCAGAAAGATAAGCACCCAAGAGGGTGTGAGTGAAGCTGCACACGCCAGTTGTTGCACTTGCACCTTTTGAGGCAGCAAGACTTCAGAGAGCTTTTGTGCTTTCTTAATTTTATCTTAGAGGCTGTTATGCAGGAGACTAGAAGCTGGAATCAGTTCTAACATCCCATTAATGAAAAAATCACCACAAAGCAGTATTAAAAATTGGGAAATGAGTAATACTTAAAGAAAAATTTAATGATTTTTCCAGGCATGTGGAGTCATATGACTATGACCAACATGCCACTTGTGAGGTCTGCACAAAGGTGAAAAAAAAGTTCTCTCCTCTTCTACTAACTTAACAAAAAAAATATATATTGCTCTCGCAGTGTGTCTCTGACCCTAGTGTCTCCTCCCAGTCAGTTGTTCATGTAACTCCTTTAAGGCGAGGTAGCAATGAAGCGTCCTACAGGGTGTCTCAACAAACTCAATGAATTCATTTCATTGCGCAGGAGCAATATCTCAGTACCAAGGTCCAACAGGCTCCTCTCTCGATCCTGTAAAGAGACAAATTGCCCTGTGAGGAAACATTTTCTTGTTTGCTTGTGTATGCAGTCTTACTATATCAATGACTACCTAAAGTGACCAGAGCTCAGGACTGGAACCAACTCAGCTCTCCTTTTGTCACCACAATCCAATACACAGTCTACACTAGTGTGGCTGACACGCCTAAACTGTCGTCAATTTTACAATCCTTTTTGCTGTTAGCATACTTCAAAGATAGAGAAGTTCAATTACTTGGGGCAGGTTCTTCCTGTCACCCGGTTTGAGTGATTAGAAGTACACGTCCCAAGTAGAGTAATTCTATATAGATGGAATTAACATTTCAAAAATGGAGGGGCATCTCACTTAGGTAGAATCCATGGTCACAGTCTATAGACAACATCTGCATAAATGGTGGAGATGCAACCATATGGTCACCAAAACAGACACTCTAGACCTTGGCTCCTTCTGGATATCCTGTCAGTGAAACCATGAACTGAAGTGCAGACAAGTTGCACTTTTGCGGGAATTCAGTGCCCATCGTGAGTGTAATTGACCTTTTTTGTCCAGAATGCAGCTACAGCTCTCATTCCCTAGCCCATTCTCCCATTAGCACAGACTACAGAACTTGCTAGCCAACACAGATTTAAAAAGCCCATGTAGACCAGATTAGCAATGAGTATGGACTCACCCATTGGCCCTTATGGCTGAAACCAGCAGCACCACTCCTGATTGCCAATCTGAAAGCAACATCAATACATTAGATGCACGTGTGAACCATGACAGCACAGCAGCATCCAAAGCTTTCAGCATTTCAAGATGAATCTTGTCTAACCCCACCCCCTTGCCCCTTAGATGCTTACCGACCACCTCAGTGACATGTGCATGACAGCCATGTTGGGAGGTGTAACTAGAACTAACTAGAACCACATATCTGCTCGCTACGTATTGGACAAATTTAAACTCTCTCAGGACAGCAGAAAAGACAGTACAGGCTAAAGTCTTGTTTTTCTAAATTCTAGATTAAGGTCATGGCTGTTTATGTTATTAAGCCAAGTGTGCTGGTTGTTGTCGAAATTACTGTAATATATTTTTTCTGTCGCCTGTGTCTCTAGGTAGTCAAAGGCCTGACATATCTGTGGAGCCTGAAGATACTTCACAGAGGTGAGTAAGGTATTACGTAGGCTTGTGTTAATAAAAAAAAAAAAAGAGCAGACTTGATAAAGACAAGCTGCTGAGTGCTGATGTTGCAGTTCTATCAAGCAGTTTGTCTCCGCAGATGTCAAGCCTTCCAATATGCTGGTGAACACCCGAGGACAAGTCAAGCTCTGTGACTTTGGTGTCAGCACACAGGTACACTGATTTGTTTTTGTGAGCATTGGCGAGAGAGAAAGAATGGAAAATGGAAGAGAGAAGAAGAAAAACAATTGTCTATAGCTGCATCGCCATAGTCCTGTGCAATCTGTCTGTGTGCGTGTGTTTGTGTGCACAGATCTGTGTGCATATGGTCAATCTGTCAATCACTGCATTCATTTTCAACTCAAAACATCAGCACTATCCCAAGGGTCTTCCTCTCACATTAACTCCCCCCCCACCTCCATTGTTCTGCAGCCTCCAAAAAAATCACTTGTTATAATTATGACCCACACACACAACGGCAAAGCCTCATTGATATGTATTCAGTGGATGTGGGGAAAGCGTAGGTAGCAGACAATAGCCTAGTCAGTGTGTGTGGGCGTGTGTGTGGCAGTGTGTGGCACTGTGTGTTTGTAATGTAATCATCAGGGACAGACCTTCAGCATTCCCCAAAACATCAACCCTTGAGACTGTTTCCCTTTTCAACACACACACACACACACACACACACACTCACACACACACACACCCTTTCTGTAGCAAATTGTTATTCATTTTTGACCTCCACTTCCATGGAAGCTCCAAGGTGAATTTTACACCTTGTATATGTAACACTAGCAGCATTGGCTCGTCCTCTGTCTTTTTAACTCTGTGTTTGTATTTATCTCTCTTTCACACATACACACTCTCCCTCCCTCTCTCACACTCTGTAGGGCACAGCCATAAGGGAACAGACACTCATTATCACAGTCCTGTCATTGATGGCATGTGCCATTGTATCCACACACACGCACAGACACACTAACGTCTCCTTGTCTTACTCCTGTTCTGTCGGGCAGGGGTTGGGAACAGCCCAAAATATAAACCTGATATGTCAGTAGATTTAGGTTATGTAAGTTAGGTCCCATCTTTTTTTATTTCCCAGCATACAACAATGGAATGAGCCTAAAAAGTTATTTCTGAGGGTTGAGGTTTCTTATTACTGTTGGTTGAATAGTTTGAATTTATATTGATATGCAGCTTAATTATTTGCTCATCCACTCTTAATTAATTTCTCTTGCAGTTGGTGAATTCTATTGCCAAAACGTACGTGGGAACCAACGCATACATGGCAGTAAGTGACCCCTTGATTTGAGTCCCTTGTCAAATCAGTTTAAAGTTGTACGAGAGAAGAAATCAGTCTTGGCAGTCTTTGATGTTTCTTTTTGCTCCACAGCCAGAAAGGATATCAGGAGAACAGTATGGTATTCACGCAGATGTCTGGAGTGTGGGGATCTCTTTCATGGAGGTATGACAATGTATAAATGGCTTCATGCTGTACCTAGTATTTGTACACAGAGGGAAGTGTGGCAAATATATGCAGAGGACACTAAGTTCTTGTAAAAGTGGTCAATCTTTTTTTTAATCTTTTGTAATTAATTATCAGACAGTTTAAATTCCAGTAGATTATATTGTGTCTTGAGACTGGCTGTTGCTCATTGACTGAGCAGCATAAAATACATATGCGTTTTTTGTGTGTCCATGTGTGTGTGCATCAGTATCTCTGCTCATTTCTCCCCATAGAGTTGATCGAATGCTTGACTGACACCCTGCGTTTTCAAATAACATTTTAATTTCACTATTAGACTTCCCTGGTCTCTTGTCCTCCCACTGACACTATTGATTCTCCATCTGTTTCTGTCCACAGCCCCCCCCCCCTCTACAGTATAACAGATGATGTGGGCTTCTACCCCGCCTTTGTTTGTCAATAATGTTATATCATTACAATTATAACAATAATGGATGAGTTCACACAAAAGAGGCCATGTCAAAATTATTGACATGATCTCTGTGTGATAAAGATAAAGTTTTATAGCAGTGGACCCCCTGGCCCTGTTCTCTTTATTTCTAGCTGTGAATGTGTGCATTAAGCTAAATGAAATGGCTTGCAGTCCCACTCAATGTGGATTGATCTTTAGCCTGCTAGTTGGTCTATTTATGTTCAAGGAAAGACTGTGAGTGTTTTGACATTTTAATAACATAATGTTGCCAATAAGCTGCCCTTGACCAAGATGAAAAATGTCCACCCCCAGTGAATTGCCAAATATCAGGGAGAGATACACACATTACATACAACCATCCCACAATCCTGTCCTCCTTCTCTTTATCCCCGTATTTTGTTCTCTGCAGGGGGTAATCGTGGGGGGGTTATTAACTAATAGCTGATGTTGTTTGATGAAGTAGTGTTATCAGCATGTGGGCACTAAGCTTACCTCAAAGACTGAAAGTCTCACATTCTGCACGCACCAGTGGCTTTAGCAGCATTTTCCTTCTGTGTCTACAAGAGAATTCCATGTCATTAAGACACTAGCAATGGAGGGGCATGTATATATTAATGTATGTGCACATATATTGTATACACAGGGTGGTTACTTTATCAGGACCACCTGTGTAGTCTTGTGGAGTTCAATCCAGCAGCCATACAAGAAATTCTACCTTTGTGAAGCATATAATTTGTAAGAGAAGTGTTGACTTACCTCTAATTTCCCTTTTTAAGGCCATAATTTCTTGTGTTATCGTGGAGTGCATTATATTGTCAGGGATTTATAGCGCCCACACACACACACACACAGTGCACAGGCACAGCCTAAAATATAAAGACACTAAAACTGGCCATTATAAGATGTACAAATGTAATTATTATGACTGTTTGATTGGATTACATTTGTTTGCGCAGGTTTTTTTTTTTTTTTTACAGATGTTGCCATATGCCTAGTACTGACTCAGCCTTTTCCATTTTTTTTCATTCCTTCAAATGTCTCAGTATAAATCTTAGAATATACTGTAGCACTTACTACTTTCTTCTTTTACACAGTTGGCGCTAGGTATGTTCCCCTATCCACAGGTGAGTTATTTTAATTTATTTGTAGTTTTCATTTTTGTCTATCTTCCCCTAAAAGTAGACTTTTAAAAAGGAGCAGATTTGTTTAAACTGATTTTGGCTTTGGCAAAAACTGTTAGTTTATTATAACAATGTCCTCAGTGATTAAACTATAGTGCTGCAATTTCCAATTTTTTCCAAAATTTTGTGTTGTTCTTTTTTTAATTATATGTTTCTTTTAATATTTAATATTTTACAGTCTCCCCAGTAAATAATTTATATGATGAGGTTTTCTAATGATTCCAAGCTTCAAACTTCAAATACTTTTTATAAATTTTGCTGTAACTATTACGTGAGGCACTAATCATCTTTCACGGCCCTCAGTGAAACTAAAATGTCTAAAATGTTGACTGCGAAATATTCTGATATCTATACTATTTTCCACATTAATTGTTTATTGTTGATATAGAACTTTAACTGTATAAATGGGTTTGGGTTCATGTTTTCCTTCATTACACAAAGGTAAGATCCTCCTCAAATGTAATTGCCGACCACAGAAGCGACTTCCCAATCCCATCAAGTCTTGATTAGTCCTTTTAAGATGGGTTTATCTCCCCAATCCCTAGATGAGTAATCCGAATCTGGTTACCTCAGGTTACCTCCTGGCCATCCGCTTTCACGACAATTGAAGGGGAAGATTTTGTCTAGTGAAGAGTTTGTTCTTCAAACTATCTTATAATTGTGTGTCAATTATGATTTGAAAGCCTTAATTATATTTTACAGAAGCTGTGATTTTTAATTTCTACTTTAGTACATCAGCCATGGACACTAGCTATAATTTTGACTTTGTATGGTTTGCTTTACAAGGAAAATGATTAAAATCTTGAGTATTCTGCTTATTGACACATGATCATTTTGTGTAATTGTCCTGTAGGCATAATGTATGCAACACTTGGACTGCTCTGTCAGTCAAATGAAACTACATCATTGTGGTTGATTAAAGAAGCACGGTATGATGTAACCAATGTACTATCTGCTCAGGGATTCCCTAAGTGAATGCTTCCTTTCAGGATGCCAATTATTCCTCCTGAGAAAGGGGGAACTAATTTATTAAATGTTTGATTGGATGTCTCAGCATGTTTTTGTTTTTTTTTCATTTTCTTTTAATGATATTGTCAGTTACTTGTGAAGATGTTATCCTATTCATGTGAGCTATCACATGCTGAGAATTAATTCAGCACCTGATTGGGTACTTCCATGGTTAACAACCATTTGTAAGACACATTACAGCCCTGATGTAGTTCTTCACTTATTTTAAGTGTTGATCATTAATTCTTAAGCTATGATAAAAAGCAAATGCAAACCTTTGTGTTTGCAGCCTAGGCATTGGTGGTCCCTCCTTCATTTAATTTTTTCATTATCATGTTAATTGTTAGTGTATTTTTGCAAATGAATGGTAGTTTAGTCCACTCTTATTGATATAAATGGGGTGAACAAAACATTAGCAGTTTAGTTTAGGCTCTCCACTGTCATGCAGCTTTACTCATCTTAGTGTTAATTTTCCCCTAACTCCATATGGTACTGCAGACAGTTCACCTGCAGGCTGTAGCTGAGTGGTGTGGCGAGAGCGCTCGGATCCAGCTCGTCAGGCGCAGCCAGCCAAAGTCCTCGGGCCTAAGCTGTCATTTTTGCAGACGCTGGCACAGCTGTCTGTGCAAAACCCCCTGCTACACTTCACAGAGAACATTTTAGTACAGACTGAGAGAGAAGTTGGAGAAGATGAAAGAGAGAGAAAGATTGGAAGAGAATCAGTGGCATCTGAGTTTCCACTGTAGACTTGTGGAAGATAAGGGATGAACTGTTAAAGTTGAATTTGGCTTTGGGGTGTTCTTGAGTTGCACTTTTGAAAAGCCAATTTTAGCATTGTTTGAGGTCTTCTGTTCACCCTCCACGTTCGGGGGAACTGTGTGTGCTTGCCAATGGCTTTAATTTCTGGATGTTGTTTAGTTGATGCATCATCTCTCATTCATTCTTTTGTGTGTGTACACACAGTGGAGTCATCACCTCATGTTTGTCAAGATTAGAGATGGTCTCTTTAATTCCACTTCACCACATGTCGGGATTCATTTGTATTCTTTGTCAGGAGTTAATGGAGTTTTTTCACGGCTCGCTCTGAAAGTCTTTGAAGACACCAGACCTGATGTGATGTGTATACAGCCGCCAGCACTATTGCTTCTGATTGATTTGTTGTCTTTTTGTTTGCTCTGTGGTTGTTTTTGTTTCTCTGCATTTTGTTATATTTTCTCAAATTTGAATGAATTTCTGGATGAAATACTATGTCAGTTTTTTGTGAGCATGTTTCAGGAGCTTACATTACACATCACTGCATCCATCAAACACCATATACGCTTTCCCTTTGTTGCTTTGTTTGTTCCCTCTCAAATGAAATGGAGATGAAATGGTACTGTAGTACTGTATGTATGTTGTAAACAATGTTTGCTGTAATTTTTCAACACCATATGCCAACTCCAAAGTCTCTTTTCACACTTTTCTTGATCACATGCTTGCTTCCTTTAAGACATAGGTTAAGATTTCACTTCAGTATATCAGACTTCCTTTTTAGCTTTAGATTATTTAACAAATGTTGGGAAGCAAATATTGACCCTCCACTCTCCGTCTTAAGTATGTTAACCTGCACCACATCCGTCACTATTGATCACCATGCTAATTATTGTCACCAAACCAAATTAGAATAATGCACCATGACTGCACAACCTTGTTGGCTTCCCTAATGCAGCCTATGAAGGATAAGATTTTTGAGATCGAACAGGTGATGCCTGTCTAAGTTGAGCAGTATTGAAGTTTTTGCTAAAGTTTGGCTGAGATCAGAGTCATTGGGTGATTTTTAATGGCCTATGAGTAAACTGTTGTTGACCTAATACTAAAGAACAGAGAAAAGAACCTCACCATTTACCCTCTTCTTAATGTTGGGACTGCCTTTGCTTATAACCAAAACAAGCTTGTCAACCTTTGTTGAAACTGATGGTTTTGATCAAAAAATCTCTTTTATAAGAGTTGTCTGATTCCTTACCCTTGAAGACATGTCTTTTAAATCCTTGAGGAGGGAAACGGCCATCTGATCTTTTAGAAGTGTTTGAGTTCCTCTTGAAAGGAAAAGAAATCATTTGACATCTAAAAATGGATTTTGTGACTTCTTATTTATCATGCTGAGCTCACTGTGATATTTTCAAATGACAAAAAAAAGCCTGATTTGGCTCACAAATCATCACAGAGCCACTGGAGTGGCTTGTCACATGGCAGAGGAACAAGAAGTTGATGTTCTACACAACTACAGTCATCATTTGGTGATAGACACACATGGTTATTTACACTCTCATACACAGTCCTTTATAGACTAAATACAAACAAACCGTATGCAGCAAACACAGCTCCCCTGCCTGTCAAACATCAATTTGTTTGTTCTTCTTAGATCATGTATCAGAAGAAAATTTGAAGAAATGCCTAATTGGAAAGTCTTGTCTTTAGTTTAAATGTCATCTTAAACCATGTTTACCCTCAGGATGAACAGATAATGAAATGTCTACCAGATAATCAGCCCACAGTGGTGAGAAACTGTTAAGAGTGAAAGATAGGGAGGGATTATTAAACATCTCTTTTGATGTGTGGTCAAGCAACAAAGTACAAGAATAAGTGCTCAATTATGCCTGAATAAGTTAGTCTCCTACTATCCAATTTCAACCCCTGTAGCAGCATGCAATTTTGTCCTAGTAATTATTTCTGAACAAATTAGTTTTCCATAGTTGCATTTAATGTGTCTGAATCAGGCAAAACTGGATATAGAGGCAGTTTAGGAGTCTCTTGGTATTTAAAGAGTGGGAAAACCTGTATTTAATTGAGTGAATCAATAAGTGCTCTAATGCACTGTCAAAAGACCTGGAGAAATTAGCAATTTATTTACCAAACATTATAAGACATTGAGCTGAGCCTAGGCTTCAGGCCTATATCATCTAGTTTAAATAGTGACATTGTAAATTTGTGTTTTTAGAAAATGAAACTGATTGTCCCGGTGAATTCAGACCGAGGTGTTTCACTGTAGTTTCACAGCAGTGTCATGTATTTGAAGACATAATCTCAGAGGCCGTGTCTACATCTTTACAAGAAGAAGTTCCTATTCTAGCGCATATTTTTAAAGGTGTGAGTCCTTTAATATGTTTTAATTGTCAGCATAGAAAATTCTTTAAGCAGGTCAAATAAGTATTGGGTTCTGAATTTTTTTTATTTTATTTTCTATGTTTTGTTTCCCCTGATTGATGTTGATGATTTTTGCACCAGATCATATTTTTCCTATTTTCCCCAAAAAATGATAGTATTAACCCTGTTGTCATCATGTGTTACGGTATCTTCCTATTTATTATAAGTGTTGCACCTGTGAAATTGACCCATTGAGCATTCTCATTACAAACCTTGCTCATATTGTTTGTAACAGTTATTCTACATCCCTGCGCATCTAGATAACCTGGAGGGCAGGAAAGTACTACTCTGAAAATCAGTATTAGTGGGTGTTTTACCCCCATTCTCCACAAATGAGAGCAAGGCCATTAACATTTGTGTGTTTTCATTATGTAAATGGTGTTAATGCATACTCACAAATTGCCAACACAAAAGCAATAATTTTCTCCTACTGATCATAATGTGTCCAAGTGTATCGTCTTGATTATGAAACACTAATTACATACTGCCTCATCTCTTTTTCTCTGTCTTGCCCTGCAGATTCAGAAAAACCAAGGATCTTTAATGGTAAGTTTTACTGCATTAGAATAGGAGGAAAGAAAATAGAGGTCTCCCACACTATAGTCAGTTACTCTTGGGTGGCTCTCTCATTTGAAAAAAAAAAAAAAAAAACACTCAAATTGCATTTCTGCAATGAAATATTAGATCATGCCTAAACTGTTGGTATTACATTAGGTGCCATTATGGAATAATAAAAACATTCAGGAGGAGAAGGAGGGCTTTGTCTGAGCTCGCTGCATTTGATTAATCTAAGTAGATACTCTTTATCACACTTGATTTTCCCTATTGCCAAGAAATTCCATGTAGGCTAGCTTGTTTTTTTAATCTCCCTGTGTCTCTCCTCTTTCAGCCTCTCCAGTTACTGCAATGCATCGTTGATGAGGTGAGTCGTCGTCTTATGTGCTTTTGCATCTAAAGTCAGTCCTAATGGCCCGGAAAGCTTATATTTTGTTTCCTAATGAAGCAAACCACTCAGGCGGCTTTGCTCCCCATTCACTCAACCCTTCACCCTATGCAACTGCCTCAGGCGATACACATATGCACACGCACATTACTGTAGAGGTTGGACCCATCATGAGTGACACACACACACACACACACACACAACACAAAACAATTCTGTATATTGAAGAGCCAGTACCAAAGCAGATAAAAAAATTGTTAAACCAAGACTATTGTCATGACTGCACCAGGTGTATATGATTCATACACAGAGCAGCGGCACATTACAGCAATATATGATGAAACTGGGTTTATGTGATATCTGGTGTATTTATCACTCCCGTATATTGAGTTTGCTGAGGTAACATCTGATTATGAAATGCTCTTGTTCTTCCTAACACACACACACAGTTTATCACTTGAAATACTTATAAAACCAGGCTACTGCGCAGTGCTGCCCAACCTGACCCAACTTGAAGAGTCTTTTTTTTTTTACCTGTGTCTGTGTACATGGATGTGTAAGCACACTCACTCCACGCTACACACCCTACATTTTCATCATTACTTTCCCCTTCACTCTCTTTTTTTTTTTTTGCTCAAGTTCTTTGCTGACATACACTAATAGCAAAAACGCCACAACACCTCTCAATCCTAAACCAGCTCCCCCCAAGACGCCTATCCCCAGCCATATCGCACATTAAATATACAATGTCACTTGTCCTTAACTGCCTATAGAATGGCCGTAATTAATAATTAAATGCTTTTGGTTGTAATGGATTGACCCGGGCTGACCTGTTCATTAGTCAGCTAGACGGAGGCATCACTCAAACTATTTTTCCTGTGCCCTTTGCCGTCTCCCCTTGAGGCGAGAGAACACTCTGTTGTCCCTGGCGATCAGCACCGCCTTACTGTCCTAGGTAATGTAGTGCTTTGGAGGAAGAGACAAGAGGCTGCACTAGAGTGAGGAGTTGTATACACTCACAGAGCTCTTTATTAGGAACACCTTTACATCTGCTTATTCCAGCAATCACGTGGCAGCAGTGCAATGCATAAGATCATGCAGACAGAGGTCAGGAACTAGAGTCAATGTTTCCTCAGAATTGGGGAAAAAATGCGATCTCATTGATTTTGACCATAGCATAATTGTTTGTGACCGACTGGCTGATTTGAGTGTTTGTGGGATTTTCGCACACACCAGTCTCTGGAGTTTACTCAGAGTAATGCAAAAAACAAAAAAAAACAGCCAGCGAGTGGCAGTTCTGTGGACAGAAACACCTTGTTGATGTGAGAGGTAAGAGGAGGATATCCAGAGTGGTTGCAACTGACAGAAAGGCTATGGTACCTCAGATAACCACTCTTTACAACTGTGCTGAGCAGAAGAGCATCAGTAAAAAAAGAAAGTAGCCTGGTCTGATGAATCTGGATTTCATTTGTCACCAGATCTGAATCCAGTGAAGACCTTTGGGATGGAGATTTACAGTATGAATGCGCAGCTGACAAATCTGCAGAAATTATGTGATGTAATCATGTCTATATGGAGCAGAATCTCAAAGGAGTTTTTCCAACATCTTGTGGAATCCATGTCACAAAGACCTGAGCCTGTTTTGAGAATAAAGGGAGGCCCTAGTATTAGTATGGTGTTCCTAACAGTGCTCGGTGAGTGTATACTCCAATGAACAATAGAAGACCCAGAAAAGTGCTGTACCTTTCTTCCCAGTTTGCTGCCAGTTCATGACTTAGTACAACTTGTAGAATTTTGAGGTATCATGGAAGCATTACAGTTGCATTTTTATTCTCTTCTTTTATTTTTATTTTTATGTACTTGATAATTTAATTGATAATTTTTTATAATTTTAATGATTCATTTTTTATTGGGGAAGACACACGTGACTTCAACACTGTGGGAGCTCTGATATGGCAAATTATAACTGGATCACTGACATCTAATAAGCATTTCCCATTGTATATTTGATCCAAATACTTTCTATTTACTTTGATTGTAATGCTTTGATATTGTGTGTGTTACTTATCCACTGGGGATTTGAAAGTTGCTGTAATGGCTGAATGAGTAATAGGCTCCTGTGAGTGGATCATTAATTTTACTGTAGCTAGAGGTACAGTGCATCCGGAAAGTATTCATACCCCTTCAATTTTTTCATCAGACCAGAGAATCTAGTTTCTCACAGCCTGAGAGTCCTTTAGGTGCTAAGTTTTTTGCAAAAGTTTTGCTGAGGAGAGGCTTCTTCCACGACAGAGGCCAGTGTGCTCTCTTGGGACCCTTAAATGCAGCAAGGATGTTTTTGAAGCCTTCCCCAGATCTTGACACTGTCCTGTCTCTGAGCTCTGCAGGCAGTTCCTTCCACCTCCTGGCTTGGTTTTTGCTCCAATATGCATTGTCAGCGTTGAGACCTTATATAAATAGGTGTGTACCTTTCTAAAGCTAGACTCCAGTCAAAGTTTAGAAACATGAAACAGGAACCTGAGCTTTAATTTCAATTCTAAAGAATTGTTTTGATTTTAGCATACAGCTGCAACGTAATGTGAAATGTTGAAAAAAATTGAAGGGATCCGGCTACTTTCTGAATCCACTGTATGTGTGTGGTGGGGGGTGGAGTGTGACAGGTTACCTCTCTTTTTCCTTTTCTATCAAACAGAAACACACAGTGGCAGAGAAAGACTTGTGAGACTCACAATAAAGACCATATAGATAAAGATGAACAATAAGTTTAACAATTAGAAGGTAGACAGATTTAACCCAAATGTATCTTAAAAACAAAGGTGGCAAAGATTCTGAAATCATTTTATGTGGGAAGGAGAGTGGCCTTGAAAATCATGACATCAACAAAGATAAAATTTAACAGAGAAGAGAAACAGTGGTCGCAAGTCACATCCTACCAAATAGATGGACCCTTAAAGAGCTGGGTCACACAAGTTACAAAAATGTTCTTGCTTACTTAAAGGTATCTAGTTTTGCAGATACAGCCGGCATCCCAACACAATGGAGATGGATGTAGTTTTGATAAAAAATTACATTTTAAAAATTCAAAAGAAATCTCTCATTCTAGAAATATGTCCCACTTTATCCACAGAACAAGCTGTCTACAGTTTTCAAAATGGCCCTTTTCTTTGGTAGAAAGTAGTAGGAATTAAAACAGTTGAATGCATACCTCTGGGATGGAGTCGCAAAAGGAAAAAATGACATTGTGGGCTTAACAAAAGCAATATTTATTGCCTATGTAGAAATTGCTTTTATACAAGGCCAGCCCACAAAGACAGAGAATCTGGTTTAAGGAGAACAAAATGTGAAGCCCTGAATGATGAGGGGAAAAAATGTAGTCAGCTTTGTAAGTTTTTGTTAATTTGGATGAGTATTTCAAGAAAACCAAAGAATGCCATAACCCTTGAGCTGCATAATGGTCATGCAATATGAGACCATATTGTAGGACCAGATACACCCAACACAGAGTCTAAAGTTATGTTGAAGCCGATGAGTAGTGCCACTGCTTGTAAGTTACCTTGTATGTTTGATTTCAGTTAATTTAACTAGTACACGTTTAAGTGTATGTTTCATTCAGTTATTCAGTACTTACATTAAGGACACTGCTCATGGCGAGTCCATGGCATGTATGTAAGTGCACCTACACCACAATAAATTGTCCAGTGCATCTGTTTTATGTTAGCTGGTATTAGTGTAGACATAGAAACATACTTGCCCTGTTCGGCTAAGGTCTTGAACGAGAAGTTCTCTGTAGTTGTTCCTACCATCTGTCTGCTGTCCACTCCCATTAATGTGCCTCGCTCCTCTGTTTGTTGAATAGCAAGTGGCTCCACTAATAAAGAACTCCCACTTTATTTTCAAGCCTGTAATTACTGATCTAATTTTGCCTAATAATTGCTTCATGGCAATGACATGTATATTTACTTGTACCCTTGTACCCTTGTAGTGTGTGTGTTCTGTCTCATAGTGGAGCGCATTGACAACCAGAGGAATAATTCACACAGACTAGCCACTTTCATCAGCCTGCTTGTCTTTTGTGCCATCGCCTGCTGCCACATCAAAGCTGCAGCGGTGTTCCTCTCAGCTGGAGACATGAATACATGCATAAATGTGTGTGTTTGTGTTTGTGTCTGCAAAAAGGTGCATGTGCATGCAAATATGTGTGGAAAGTGCAGACAGAGATTTTGTATCAGATTTAGCCTACACGACACATAAATTAGTTGTGTAGTCAACACTTTGCACAAACTGTGGGCCCAATTGATCTTGTGTGTGTGTGTGTGGGGGGGGTGTGTGTGTGGGGTGTGTGTGTGTGTGTGTGTGTGTGTGTGTGTGTATACAAGTGCAGCATAGTACAGTGGTTGCAAATTATTTGGTACTCTCCCTCTAAACGGAGTGTATACTCAGGCTTGTGGTGTGCAGAGCTCTAGGGCATTTGTGTGTGTGTGTGTGTGTGTGTGTGTGTGTGTGTGTGCGCGCGCTTGTGCTATGATATATTGCTCATCCAAGTGGCGGCAGTACTGTGAAGTGTAGTGAGATTAGAAGGAACCCATTCCTTTGTTAATTTAAATGGGTTCATGCATCATGCTTTGCGGGAGCCTGCCGATCAGAGCATTAAGGAATGGCGAACACTGCCCAGAGGTGTTTTTAATGGCACAGCAGGGCTTCTGATGTAAAGAGGTTTAATTCCCTGCATTTAAATAAATTCCTGGTTGTGGACCCAGGCTTTATGATTTTTGTGCATATTTGAGTAGTTCTTGTATTTTTGTTTATATCTTTGTTACATATATCATTGGATGTCACTGCTGTGTATATTTTCAATCTTATAGGACTTCCACTTACTGGTCAACTTTCTTTTGATCTTTTTGTTGTGGAAATCTTAAAAAAAGATACAGAAATACTCCTTTACCACAGTCAGGGGCAGTTCAGCTCCAACTGGAACAATCAGGTCAGTATTAACTACAAAGGGGTTAAAACAAGGTTACATGAGGGCACACATATGATCTAAATCTTTCCCATTACAATAATAAGACAGGTTAAAATAACGATCACACTCAAAATTTCCACTACACTTTACAGATGGCACCTCTTTCATTTGAGGTAAACATCCCTGCCTTGTGCACGTGCTGGTGTGTCGGGATGCAGTATGTTACATTTCAGCAAACAGTGTTACATATTTAATATGTAACAGTAGTAATAGTAGTTAATCCATAGTTGTTGCAGTACAGTGTTCCGCATTATACTTTCCTAGTACCATCATTTTATTCTTTTGAATTCATTTGTACAATCCCTAGCTTTTTTCTATGAAACTTATTTTATTTTTCTATTTTACTTTCTTGAGAACAAGAAACATACATTTCAACACTAAAAAGAGGAGAATGCAGAATCCAGTTCCTTTTCACATACAATTTCATTCTTCAGCCTCTGCTGGAATTTACTGGCACTGAGATAAAGAAAGAGAATACCAATGTTAATTTAATACTGTTATTGCTATGCAGTGGTCAACATTTTTTATCCAAGAATATCAAGGGTACAAATAAATGTAAATATTTAGAGATTATCCCGATGAGAGTGAAAGGTAGTGAAAGAAGCAGAGTGAGAAAAGGGAAATATATGGAGTAATGAGGTGAGGGGCATTAATAGAGGGTCAGTCTGGCACAGCTGTTTGACATGACATGGTTCATAGACTCTCCACTGACGACATGTAGCAAGCTTAACACAGACACAGACACACACACACACACACACACACACACACACACACACACACACCTCTTACTGTTGTTCATTTTGGCAGCAATTTTCAGATTTAGTCTTCATTCTGAAATAAAATGAGTTTTATTCTCAAATGGTGAGCTTACCATTACCATAGGGCTGCTATGGTAACCATAATAACAACACCACAGATGTACCAAGTTGTAATATATATGAAATATTGTATGAAATGAGGGTTCAGTGCCATTTATGTATGGACAGGAATTATTAGTCAAAGGTTTCAGTTTCTAACAAACAATTATTCCTAATAATTCCTAGTTTCTTGTAACTGCAGTGATTCAGTGTAATCTAATTAATATATAATTCTAGCTTTTTACTACTAAAGTAGAACTTGTTCTTCTCTTTTCAGAATTTTTTCATATAATTAAGTTTGCCATGTTTATTTTAAGAATGAGTCTAAGAATAACATTATCAACAATTACAGATTGTATAGCTGTTACGAATTGCCATTTCATGTTTATCATGTCATTTGGTTGATCCAACGAGACAAATGTTGTGTCACTCAGCAAGTGTTGTACTTAACTTGACTGCCATAACTATTCAGTGCTGCCACGAATGAAGAGGATAAAGAGTGCAGCATTGTGGCCTTGAGGTCAAACACTGAACACTTAATTCAAGAAAGCTGAACCTCACTGAATCTAGGCTCCTTTTACACTCTTTGAACATATGTTGTATCAATAGGTACAGCAGACATATGAATTACTAAATGTTGCAATTGATGTTATTCAACAAGCACGCCTTTGGATCCTTTTTATGTCTCCTTGTCTTTTTGGCACAAACTTTACTTGAATGGATCAGATTTTGGCTGTCAAAGGTAAAAAGTCAAGGTCACTGTGACTTTGTGCCATTCCAATCTTCTGAACGTGACGTCTCAAGAACGCCTTGAGATAACTTCCGTAAAGTTAGCAAAACTGTCTACTTGGACTTGGATTGGACTATCCCAAATCCTAGTTTAAGTAAATCTCTGTTGATGTAAACCACCCTAATGTATTTTTTGTGTCAAGATTGAGCAGGTTATCATTATCGCAGATTTAAATGTTACTGTTTTGTTCTCCTTCACAGGATCCTCCAGTTCTTCCCGTCGACCAGTTCAGTGAAAAGTTTGTTCACTTCATCACACAGTGGTGAGTCAGTTGCTCTTACTGTTTAATAAACTTTGATTCTCGAAAGACAGACGCTGAAATTATTTAAATTAACACCTTCCGATTTTAAGTGGAATTTTGTCTGTGTCCAGTGGCTCTTGACTGTGTAGTGCATTTGTTTGGGATTCTAGTTTGTACTAGCTTAATATGTTTGGCACAGTCGACCATCTGGGACCCACAAAGCCAGACTGAACAATTACAAAGACCACAAGATGCATGAAACATAGAATCATGAGCCAAATTATTGTAGATGAACCAAAGGTTTAATGGTATACAATGGGATTAAAGTGCATTTGCCTGTGTGTTGATGCATTATGGATGTAATGGTTTTAGCAAGGACATTCAGTGCTGCTGATATTCAATAAAAAGCTGCTCTTTTTTATGAGGAATGATTGAGTTATCTAATGCAACAGGACAAAGACAATGTTTACCTTGGGTCTGCCTCTGATTCATTAGCCTCTTGTAACCTTTACAGTTGCACAAACATTTACATACACACTCCACAAACCAAACCACATGCAATAGGTCTGTGTGTATGTCACTAGCCGGCTATACCAGCTGTTGTTTAACCACCGAGTCTGCTTTATTTATTCAAACGGGGCACCTCTCTCTCAGGACAGACTGAGATGCAGGAACCCTGCCCTGCCAGGGTGCACAACTAGCACTGCGTTCTCCCAGGCTACTCTTAGAGGGTCATGGCCGATTCATTGCAATACATAAAACAGTTACATGACTTACTGCAGACAGGCCCTTACACTAATTCCTCAAAGTCCCAATGTAGGTCGTTTTGACAGACTGTGCATGTACACATTGTGGAGGACACTCACAGAAACACACACATAAATCCACTTAACCAATATTGTAACTGCTTCAGTTTTAGTGTTCTGAGAAATAAAAAATATTAATTGAACTTATAAATATTAATGTGTTTCTAAAACATGTTTATATGTGTTAATGAAAGTTTTGTCTTTGAAACCACTTTCCGTTTTTTTGTGGCATGAATGGTTTTGTCTCAGGCCTCCTCTTGAATAGTCACCCTGTTAAAATGAAAGTTAGAACAAAAACATGTCTTGCACTCTTACAAACACAGTTTGAATAGTGGCTGGATATAGACTGTTTGTGTCTCTTTTTTCAGTATGCGACGACAACCCAAAGAGAGGCCTGCCCCGAATAACCTCATGGTAAGTTAAACCAAGCCTCCATTAAACAGTTCCAAGGACCACAAAGTATAAGTTTTGAATAACTGTACAGGAGGTGATCATATCCCTGCATTCCAATAAAAATTCAATTAAACATAATTTTATTATCTCTTTAGCTTTGGGATTATACAGTTGTGTTTTTCGCAATGATTGAGGTGTTGTGGGTCAAGGACCCTCGAAGTTGGCATTGCTGTGTGGAAACAAAAGCAATGAACTTCTTCGTACCAATGAAAGGTGTCAGAGAGAGGTCAGCCAGAAACCTTGAGGTAGGTTTAAGACCTACTTCAGCAATAATTCATTTAATTCACTGCACAGGAGCCAAACTGAATGAATAAGGCCTAGCTGCTGTTCAAGAGTCAAATAATTGTAGTTTACAAAATTAAGTTTTATAGTCTAATGAAAATTTGAGCCAGGAACAAAGGGAAATTATTTTTAAGCGTGTATGTGCGTGCATGTATGTGTGTGCATGTAATGATCAGAGAGTGTTCCCATCACCATCTAGATTTATCATTTTAACATGTTACTGTACAGAACATAATTAAGGTCTAATTGTTGAGGTTTTGTATGTCATGACCTCATGTCTCATCTGCAAATTAGAGTTTGGGGTTTGATCATGGCTCTTTTGTTCTCTTTACACAACTACAATGGCTCTCAGTAGAGTGCATACCTCACACATGTCTGTCAGATCCAGATTATCTGGATCTGCACCAAATTTCATGCAGTCATAGATGTCCACACCATGAATATGTCTGATTTGTTTTACATTACATACAATATTTCCAGAGAAATTGCCAAAAAACTCCCTTATCGCACAATGTTACGGAAAGTGCCAAAAAATAAATTCCAGATCTGCCCCTTTAACTGGATCTGCACCAAAATTAAATGGGTTCTGCCCTGGCCCATGCCCTATCCCTCCACCAAGTTCGGGCAAATTAGTTCAGTACTTTTTTCCCAAACCTGCTTAAAAACAAACAAACAAACAAACAAATAAGACATGCGGGAAAACATAATCTCCTTTGCAGAGGTAAATATAATACTGTCAATCAATATTAACAGTAGCTGAAAAACATTCAGAGACATTTCTTTCAGGTCCAAACTATCAGATGTATGGATCTGAAGCACAAATAAATTAGATCTATTCACGCATAAGGTCAAGAGTGTCTGGAGGTCTAAGGTTTTTATTTTTTCATTAATAGCATTAGTGCAGTAGGCCTAAGAAAATGGCCTTATTAGAGATGACACTAAAAATGAGCGCTAGTTGAACTTTTAAATTACCATACCATCATACCATCTCTAACTTAATATTATTAGTAAATACAGGTGTGTGTGCTTTAGGCTGCTGTCTCCACACTGGCAACATTAGGATTTCACAATAATGAGATGTTAGTACCTTTTATTAAATTCCTTCAAAATCTTTACTACAAAATGTAAACTGCAACTTCACTGGTTAGCAGAGGCATACAACCACTTTTTTAAAGCTTGTTGTCAGACATGGTTTATAACCTATAAAAAATACTCTGCTATGAATTAGAATTGCTGTCTGATATGGTTAATAAAATAAAAAATGAAACGGTTTTTAGATTTTCAAAGGTTAAGAATTGCTCACAGAGAATAAAGCAGCTGTGATTTGGTGCTCTCTTGGTTGTAACAGCCTCTGCAAATTGATTAATAGTCAAATACAAATTTGATTCTGTGACTCTGGTAGAGATGAGTTTCATAAATAAGGGAGTACACTTGTGTACTTTTCCAGACAGGACTTGCCAGACTTCCCTGCCAATGTGGACTTGATGATGATTTTTTTTACCATTTTTGTTCTGGTGTTAGCACACTAGGCCACAGCAATTTGCACAAACTGCCTTTTAAGAGTTGCAGCACACTCTGGTTTCTGTGTCAGCACCAAGGACAGCGACGGCTGGGTCCACAGAGAGAAGAGGGCTGAGGGTTTGTGTTGTGGGGGTAGAGGGCTGGAGGGTGTAAATGCAGAGCTGCTAACAGATTGTATGTTCTCAGTCTCACACCAGAAAGGAGGAGTAAAGGGAAATATTGTGGAGACACTCATTGGGAATTCCTGCCCCCAGACAAAAGTGCCTCTCTTCAGGGGGGAGACCTTGTACTACCACTTTTGAGGAAGTTGAGCTTGTTTTTGCGGCATGCTGCTCAGTTTTTTGTGACTTGTTGACCTTTATTTGAACACAACTTCCATTGTTGATGTTGATTGTGATGAGTGACACCTTTGTCTCCAGTCACGCTTGTGTGTCTGTCTATATCATTTTTGTAGTGGAACGGGTGTTTTTTTCAATTTGACTGAAAAATCAGTCATCCTCTTTTGTCTTACTCTGGCTGAAAGGCCAATTTATTTCACAATTGCTTATGTACTCATATCTTGAACAAGAATATAATCACTCTTGAAGAGACTGAATTGTGAGCTCTTTTTCACAGTGTGCTCTCGTAGTTTCTTGTGTCCTTCAATACTTGGTTTCACAACCGAAGCTTAATTCAAACACAAAATAATTCAAGGACAAGGATTACTCCAAGCATCCATTACCAGTACTTCACAAACAATATTAGACTTCCGCCAATGAATAGTCAATTTATCCTCCAGTATATGAATACAATTAATCCAGGAGCCCCAGGTACCCCAGTAATCCATTGCTTCTTGGCTACACTGCAATATTGTAATTCTGTAACATAAATATATTAATTTCTTTAATGCCAGTGAAACAAACCAAAATGTCCTTCACAGTTTGACATTACGAACTATCAAGAAGAATGGACAAGAAAGAAAGGACAATTTATAACCCAAAGCAACGACAATGTGGTGCAACACATATCATGTCTTCATGAATAGACTTCAAACTGAGACAAAAAAGATTTAAACATTTCCAACCTCTCCATTTGGTTACCCTCTTAAACGGATAAGTGTGTCAGTAGGGTAACAACAAAAGCTTGTTTGAATTCACAAATTTATAAAGATGTGTTAGTGGACTGGAGCTGTTGACTGAGTGAATAAAAAAGACTGTAAGAACCACCTTAGCTCCTGGTCTGTATCACCTGAAAGAACTTGCCCTGAGGACACACAGGAGTTTAAAATGCTTTAAAAAAAATCTGCTTCGTAATTGTTTTTCAAAGAAGGAAATATAGATCTCAACAATGCAAACAGTGTATTTTCGGCAGTAAGACTGAACCTAAACTGAAAATCTGTTTACAAGAAAACTCTTTATTGTTTACTGGCTTTTTATGGCATACAGGTAATAACAATCAAAAACAAAGTATGAGCTTGATGTGGCAACTGAGCATAAGTTAGATTTGAAACTTGAGCCTCAAAGCACATCAGAACCCCCAAGAACGAGGTCTAACATCGATTGTCTAGACTTCACAGTGCAGAGCAGCTGAAACAGCTGGTAAAGCGAATGGCTCTGTCTTCAGTGATGCGTGTGTGCAACATCCAGTAAACAATCCACCTTTGACGACAAGAAGGCATATTTGTTGCTTAATTGAACAAGATGTTTTTTCTTTACAAATTTCTCCACCCACAAGGTCTCAACATGTGAACTCTGGGTTTCTTGCTGTTTCGTCTTTAGGATTTGGGATTGGGATTTGTTTGGAAGCATCAGTGCTACCATAATTTGGCTATTTCATCACTATACGTAGCATTGTTTTTCAACCACACACTGCTTTTCCTTCTTTCTGGTTTTGAAATGCTTCGGGTAATCATAGCTCACATGGGTGGCTGTGATTGCTTACTCTATTCCACATTCCTGCTCTGCCCCACTTTTTCATATTCATTGTGATCTCTCCTGTGCTGTTTTTCAAATTTTCACAGTTCAGTCTTTTTTCGACTCCCTCTTTTTCTCAACCCTCTCGTCTTTCCCTTACCTATATTTTTGTCCTCCTGTAGGCCTTTCATTTCTTCCTCTGCCCGTGATGAACTGAGATATAAGGTCATGGATGCCTGCCTTTGTGGCACCAGCCTGCTGATTGTCTTTCTCTCTCCTCCTCCTCATTCCCTCTTTCCCTCTTTCCTCCCCACCTCTCTCTCCACTTCCCCATTCCCCCAGCCTCCTGAGTACATTAAAACTCTTTACCTATTCTATCTGTATGTTAATGCACCTAGCCACAGCTCCCCCTTTTCTCCTCTCCCTCTGCTGTACAGAAAGTGCTACCATTTGTTCTCAGTTTTTATCTGTGCAACCACACAATAGTGTAGACACTGAGAAAATAATGTTATTTTATGACCATACAAACTCACCTAGTAGCGAGTTTGCTCATCAGGTTTCAGCATGTGGTTTCTCTAATCACTGGTATAGTTTTTATTGACGTCATTATTGTCACTGGGATTTTATCCTATTAGACGCTCTTTAAAGGGCTGCTGTTTGATTGCGTGCCTGCTCTCGATGGGTTCTGTCCCTGAAGCTTGACACAGTCTGTTACAACTACTTATACTGGATGCTTTGCTCAAACCATCAATCCTATTCACTTCAACTTTGTTATTATTTTACCCGATTAAGGCACACAGGGAAAGGAAAACCCTTTTCTTGTGCTCATGCTATGTCGCCAGCTTGAATTCAAGGAGAGAACAGGCACAGTGCAAAGAAAAACAAGCAGATCAAAGGAAAATAGTGGTAACAAAACAGCAAATTTAATGATAACAGAAGAAGCTTGATTTATTGACAATTAATGATTTTATGCTGCCTTACAGCAGGAGGTTTTAAATGTTAATGCAAAAGTATGTTCATTTGCACTTTGCTACCATGAAAGAGTTTATTTTGTATACAGCTTCTTTAGTCTCCTACAGTCAGGTTATCCTACCTTGAAGTCTTCTTCTTCATTGCCTTTGGTGGCACACTTTTCCTTCCATGTCAAACAGCGGAATAGCTTGAAACCAGCTGCAGGAAAGTGTGTGTTCACACGCGTGTTGCACAATACCAGCAAAATTGTAAATGGTCATGGCAAAAACTCCACTGGGTACTTTAAGTGTCAGACTGAAGCAAAACAAATGCCCATTCCTCAAAAGCATCCCATAGCTGATTTTTTTTTATTGATTGACACATTAGTCAATCAATCATTTAAGCTTGTACAAATAAATTAGGCATTTCATATTATTTGTGATATTAAGTTTTAAGCTATAGGAATTGCCAATTACTGTGCTCTCCTAGTGACTCAATAGTGATGCACAGTATGTAGCAATCAGTGGCTTGTAATTTGATACCTTACCAAAGAGCCTTAACACCAGTGGAAGCATTGAGTTGATCCGAGCACAGATGGTTTACACAATGACTCATAATCTGTTTGTCAGTTTGTTGGACACTAATTAATCAAGATGAAATCTCTAACTGAGCCATGTCTGGCTGGATCAAGCTCAATGCTCCTCTTGTATCAGTAAGAGATATTTCTTCCCACTTCTTCTGTCCCTTCTTTTGTAAAGAATGACATGATGAGCCATCAGAGAGGAAAGTGAGGGTGTTTTTCTCTCCTCATACTAATGCATCTTTCATTGTGGACACCCTATCCTGTCATCATAAGCTCATGACGTTGGTCAGTTGAGGAGACTTTCCATTGGCCTGCTCCCAGGACGTTAGCTGAAGGTATTTGGTGATGACCCGTCCTGTCTGAGGTTTCTTGCTTTTGGTTCTAAACAGGCCGTCTTTCTCCTCCATTCTCCTTCGATACAAAGCCTGTTCTGTTTGCAGTACTACTTGCTTGTTTATTAAGCTTTAGTGCAAGAAAAACAGAACATATAGTTTTTGTGACTGATTACATTTAGCCTGTTCATTTGTAGAATCACATGCAAATGGTGCAACGTTATTTTGTTTGTGTACCTGTCTTTGCAGATGTTAATTTGTGTGAGAGAAGAAGAAGATGAATGATCCCCAGACCCTTATATTCTTTGATTGTGATTTGATGGACATTTCATTTCTCCCTCCCCCCTCTCCCTCATCATCCCTGGCTCCCCAGCCAGCAGCCTTCAAACAGCCTTTTAGCACCCTTGTCAGTGCAGCCCTCCTATTCTGCTTTTCTATTCATATGCACACATACACACACGCACAAATTTCGTTGCCCCTTTTCAACCCTGGAGACACCAGATGAGCCCCTCGGTTTTTCACAAAAGAACCCCTCCTGTCTCTGAATGTCCCCAAAGCTAGTTTCGACTTAAACACACACAAACACGCACATAGAGTTATGACCACTTACAGCGCTATAAAAAAAAATGTGGCCGTTATTAACAAAGTCTGACTAGTTAACATTTATCTGTACAATGTCTTTCATAAACCATTTCAACACAGTAACTATGGACCTTTACCTTTCACACCTTCTCTTTCTTCTTAGGTTACTCTTTCATTTAATGATTCCATCCATTTCCATTCATTTGTTATATCAGACAATGTGGATTTATCTAATTACCACTAAGACAAAATTGTCTTTTATAAACTGCAGTTTTGGAGTTTTTTCTTTGTGCTTTTGTGTTTTTCTGTGTCGCCATGCTTTTCTTTTTGTTGTTTGTTGGTTTGTTTTTGCCATACTGCTGAGCCAATAGAGAAATCCTAATTTCCCCTATTCACTGACTTTCTGAAACCACTTTGTTGAGACAGACCTGTATGAGCTGAGGCATGCAGTCAACAAGATAACACACATTGTGCTTATACTTAAGCACAATATATAAGACACTCATTTAGCGTTCTATGCAATTTATGAGCTGCCTGAATTCTTCAACAGTGATGGAGGTGCCTTTGCATTCTTGGCTTTATATTTTTCACATTTTTGATTATGCTGTGGTATTTTACTAAAGGATTCCTGAGCAGAAAAGGGTGTCATATTACACATCTAAGTTTTTTTTTTTTTTTTTTTTTTTTTTTTTTTTTTTTTTCTAGTTCTTTTCCCTTCTGTTTTTTTGTTTGCTTTATGTGGATGGTGTCTTGCTTGAGTTGTAGTTATCATGTGTCTCAAACTTTGGAAGCAGTTTTACTGTCTGAGAAATAGGTGTCTTAATGTTAACATGGTTACATGGTGAAAAAAGGATTTTTACATGCATGCGTAGTGTTGCACCGCTTTAGGATTCCTCTTGTGTCTTTTCAGAGTTGTGCCCACTCACTTGTGCCTCCTCCTCCCTAAACTTCTGTCAACACCTTTTGCGGCCAAATGTTTTCTTCACCCATGGGTCTTCATTGACATAAACCCCATTCACACTTACTTAAACTACCCTTTAGTACTGTGCATAACTGTTCAGTCACGTCATTATGAATGGTATCTGGAGTCAAAATTGCACATAAATAAATGTATGGATCCTGTTAAATTAAAATTTTGGCACTTGGATGAAATGTTCCTTTTTTGTGGATCCAAAATCTTTGATATGACCGAAATAAGGTTTCTGTTTGTTCAAGCACAAGTAGAAATTAGACAGAAATAAATATTGTATCCTAGACAAGCTTGTCCTGTTTTCTGGAAAAGTGAAATAGTGAATTTATCAGTGAAATGATAATTAGACGGCAATGAATTGGTTTCCCATAAGGTTCCTTGACACTTAGAATGTCAGGAAGTAACTCTTAAGACTATAAGACTATCTTCCAGTTTACAATGACCAGTAGCCACTGCTGACTAGCTCTGTTGGCCTGGGCTGCCACATGTCCCCCTAAAACACACACTGCCAACGGTGTAACATCTGCACATGTTCGTCCAGTTCTGCCCACGACGCCGCTTCCCTCCATGACCAGCCGGAAGGATTTTTTAGTTTAGCTTTCTTCATTTTTAACTGCCAGTTGTGTTTGATGGTGCACACAGCCAAGCCATACATCCCTTACCTTTTATAGTGAATCCTAACTACTGCAGGAATGGACATTTTGTCTTTTGTATACTTGGTAGGGCTGGTTTATGGTCTGTCAGAACTAGTTCATGCAACACTTTTAAGGTGAATATTGTTCATATATGGGTATAACAGTGCACAGTTTAAGATAGTTTCTGAAGCAAATGAATAAAGAGAGCTAGAGAGAGAAGGCTCCTATAGCTGGCCAGTCATGGAGTGAAGTGGGTGTGACTGTCAGATCACTGGTTTCAGAAAGCTAAAGAAACAGTCAGACACAGATGCCCCATCCGACATTGGAAAGGTGTGTTGTTGGGGTTCGAAGCTATTCGATCATCCAGTATGGAGTATAAAGTCCAATTAACTTATTCCTGTTCTCTGGTCTTCTGGCCTTTCTTCTATTCTTTCCATGGTGGTGGCTGACATTGAGTTTCAGTGTTGTCGGTTTTGATACGTGGATATTTAGAGAAAGCCCTGCTTCACTATGCACACAGTTTTGAAAGCAGCAGATAGCTTTGATATTTGGATACTTTGATACTCAGATCTTTAAGTTTAGAGGCGAAACAACATTTTAATACTCCTTAGAGAAGTTTCCCTACAATCCCTGTGCAGTAACATCTACCAACGTATATTCTCATACACACACCAACCAATGCCAGCTAGTTTCCAGAGGGAGCTGGTGATTAGCATGCAAATCTGTAAAGCCCTAGTTATTCTATCTACCTCTTCACCCTTCTCTCGGTCTCACACACACACACCATGTTTCTTCCAACATTATTCTAATGAGGTGATGACCAGTCTCTTATTATAATTGCCTCAAACTGCTTTTAATTTCTTCTGAGGGTATTAATCATACATGGTGTTATTTAAAATCGCATAAATTAATCTTAGATTAAACGGACCCGTCAAAGGCTTCAAACAATTAAAGAGTTAGGTAGAATTTCCCCTGGGTTTAGGCCATTTCTATTTGAGCAGAGCAGTTTCAGGTGATTATCCCATTTTGATGTGGCCAGACGTTGATTAATGTAACTTTTAAATGAATCCTTCCCCCGTCTCACCTCTGTCCACACACTGCTACAGCAGAAAGTCAGAACACCTTCAGTGACCTAACAAAGAGTAGTTATTCACTCTGTATTTATTACTCCTCCCTTACAGGTTTCAAACTTAATTGAAGTTGCAGGAAATGTAATTATTAGCTGAAGGTGAGTGCATGCATCTGAGAGATAGAGGATGTATACCTAATATATTCAATATCAGGGTGTGTGTGTGCACCTGCATGCGATAAAAATCAAAGTATGACTCTTGAGGCAGCTTATGTCTAATCTAATGGTGAGTTTGCAGATCAGACAAAAGCAGTTTTTCCCTTCCTGGGGGGTCTTGTATTTTGGGTGGTGGGGTCGTCGGGACTCCAGTCCCTCAAACATGCTTGATATTTGTGATCTGTCTCCGATTGTGACACATAAAACATGAAAGTGCGGCTTCCTCATTATTGCCAAGACTTTTATCTGTTGCTATTTTTGACAACGCAATCTCAACACAAGGTCTATTTAGTAGCTGTTCTTGAAAATTCAATAGAATCACATGATTAAAAGCGGATGGAGTTTTCCCAGTTGTCATGGAAATGTACATGACAACCGTAGATTATATATTATATTTCTATGTTTCTGAGCATTGTAAGGACTTTTTTCAGTCCAAAGCAAAGTCCTTGTCGATGTCGGCTTCAAAGTTTAGATTGAAAGCTCATTTTTGACCATGGCAACAGTAGTTAACAAAACAATCTCACCACAAAGTCAATCTAGTAACTGCTCTGAGGCTTTCTACACAATCGAATAATTGGACAGTGTTTGGGGTCGCTGGTTTCTTGTATGATTTCTTTTTCTTTTATCTCACTCATTTTGAAGCCTAATTCTCAATAATGTAGCAGTGTATGTTAGGTGGTAGGACAAATGGAGAGAGAGAGAGAGAGAGAGACTCCGGTGTGAAGTTGTAATTTACATTCAGCAGATGGGACATTGCTTCAGACAAAAAATTAGCCGTTGTGCCACTGCAGTGTCTTGGCATGTACTGTATGTATGTATGTATTTATAGTGTGTGAGTGTGGGATGACAAGACACGCACCTTCATCCAGGTCAAATTCCAGCGGATGTCTCTGGCCTGCCAGGGTTAATCTCTGGAGCAGAGGTGGAGAGCTGAATTTTAAAAACATCATTCAGGACTAACTTCTTTATGTCTATATCACTCCCTCTCTACTGAGGCAAGGAAGAATGATTGATGAGATGGGTATTCAGCACATAGGGGCACCCAGGAGCGTCCACTCCACCCGTCGCATACTGACACGCACACACATGCTCGCACTGATATGAGAGTAATTAACCTCAGACTGTGTTAACCCCAGCTGCCCATTAGAAGGACAACAGGATTGATGGGGCTCCCCCCAGTCCTTCACAATCTTTACAGTTTGTGGAGGATTAAAGCACAGTGGAATGTGTCGCCATTTTTCTTTGAAATATACAACTGCACCAGACTTTACATGTGGAGATTGAATGCTTACAATCAAAAGTAACAGTAGCAGTGAGGAAAGAAAGAGTAGAACTCAAACATAAGTCAAGCCAACAAAAACTTAATACAACAAAAACTTACAAACACTATTCACTGTTCAACCTTCTTGTGATTTTATTTTATACACACAGTTTAACATATTTTCCTGTGTAACCACAAATAGACAAGAATGATCTCAGGAGGGAAAAAGTCGACCGTCACTACCAGTCTGTCCTACTTTGTTACTAATCTTACATTGTCTGCACCAGTTTGGCTGTTGCTTGGGGATATTTAATGTTATCTGACCCAAGAAGAAACAGCTGACAACAACACTGCTCACCTTGGAGTCACCTCCTGCATCAAATTTGAGACAAACTAGTAATGCCACTGTTGTAGTGAGATGTGGTTTTCATATTCATAAGATTTGCTTGTGCAAAAATAATTGTAAAAGGTGTGTGTTCATGTTTAAATAGAGCTAGAGAGAGTATTTCACTCCTTGGCTCCTTTCTCACCTCCACACGGCTGGCCAATCACGGCATGATATGTGAGTGTGAATGTCAAATCATCAGTTTCAGAAAATTACAGAAATGACCAGTCACAGACCTTCATCCTGAGGGGGACACTAATGCCAGTGCCAGATTTCATGGCAATCTATCTAAGAGTTGTAGAGATATTTCAGTCTGAACCACCAAAGTGGCGGACTGACCGACCGACATTGCCATCAACAGAGACATGCTACTTGAATGGCTAAAATTAGACTCAGTGTTCTCTGCTGGACAAATTATTAATTAGTGACACTGTTTCTAAATTACTTCAAACATATCTTTCACATTTCTGTACTGAAATTTCTTGTTGGCTGACATATGTCACAATATGGATACATCTGCTATGATGTGGTACTGGCCTATATACTGCAACAGCCCAGACGATTTATTGGTCGAGCTCCAATTGTGACCATAAATAGACAAGGAGAAGTCTTTGTCCACAAATCCCTCTGTTGTGACTGACCTTCTTACTCAGAACTGAACTCCTATTAACAGTGTAGAACAGTGACAGTCTCTTGTTGTTAGGGACAGATATCGTTGAAATCAGTGTTGACAAGTTCATTTAAACTGGCCAGCTGCAGGATTGTTGCATCTAATTGGACATCTAGACACCGCAAATAAAATTCATGGTCAGCTTCAGTTGACTTGTCTCATTTACAGCCTCCTCCCCTCTCACCTCTGACTCCCCTCTGTGACCCCTGGCTCTGGTCTGGAAAGTCCCTCAGATGAGGCTGGTGATTGGAACTGTTGTCAATGAGATATCACATGTGACATCTCTGTTTCAGCAGTAACAAGTGAACACTGCCAGCGTTTAACGAACTTGATGAGCTACCAATCAACAGACTTGTCATGTTTGTGGGATTTGAAGCCCATTTATTGGCTCTATTGATGAAAATCAGTCAAGATGAAGTCTCTGCTTTTTTGTTGAGGATCTGAAAAACATTTCTCCAGTTCTTTTTTTTTTTCAATGATTGACAAAGATGGTTTGATACTGCCGCTGCTATCTTTTATCACAAAGCTCATTTTACAACCTGTTTTGACTCATGTAGATCATTAAACCCCAAATGTATTCCTTTAAAATGCCCTGACAAGCCATTACTTAAACGTTTTCCATTTAAAACCAAATCTGTTGGGCATTAATATTTAAGACGGTTTAATGAAGTTCCTGTTTAGTTTATTTGTATTTTATTATTATTCCTTGAATCATGATGTGGAATAATTATACAAGTAGAACTAAACAACACCCTTCACGTAACTGTGTAATAATGTTTGTGGCTCCAATCTGTTTGATAATAAAAAAAATAATAAGATTGCAGAATAGGTATTAACATTTTTAATAGCTGCTAGAATATAGATTTCTCTGTTTTTATGAGAAAGCTCATTACTTGTGTTTAACAACTACTTCAGTTCATTTTTACCATAGATGACAATTATTCTGAAGGTCATACTGTATGTGTGGAGTTAAGGAGAGATAAATGCCAACAGAGATGGCATTAATTGTCCAAAAACTTCAGTTTTAATATGGAATGATGAATCACTAAACTCAAAAACACAACTGATTAAATAAATTCAAAAATGTGATTTCTCCAGCACAAATTTAATCCAGTTACCCGGAAGTTAAGGTTGATTATTACTAAACTTAATGTTTTTGGATAAGGTTTTCAAATGAAAATTCCATTGTCTTAATTGGTCAAGGATGAATTTAAGAAATCTGTCTCTTTTGTTTGAATATTTCCCTT
Organism: Seriola lalandi dorsalis; assembly: GCF_002814215.2. Classification (NCBI taxonomy): domain Eukaryota; kingdom Metazoa; phylum Chordata; class Actinopteri; order Carangiformes; family Carangidae; genus Seriola; species Seriola lalandi. Next base: position 485,626 of record NW_019525090.1, read on the forward strand.
TGGAATTTCAGTCTGAAAAAATTAATCTTAAAATAGTAGTTAAATCATGAAATAGTCCCAGTTCATTCCTTATTTAATTTGAAATTTAGTCACAAAAATCAGAATTTGTGGTTCATTTTTTCATTTACTTTTTAAATTCAGCTGTTTATTGACAGTAATGGAAGTACAGATTTTTGCTATTCAAATACAGTCCTTGAGGACTAACTGTTTCCCAACGATATGTATTTATTTTACACCAAAAAGATTTACACTGTCAGTTGTTTTCTAAATACAAAATGATCTCTCATGTGTGTCTTTCTCTTTACTTTTTAGGATCATTCCTTCATCGTACAGTATAATGATGGTAATGCAGAGGTGGTGTCGATGTGGGTTTGTCGCTGCTTGGAGGAGAGACGAGCTCAGGTGGCTCAGGGACACGTCTGACGTCCTCCTGCGCTCCGCCCATCATGGACCTGGACGTTTGATCCCAAACCTTGAACACTTGTCAAAGTCTTCAGGATCAAGTACGTCCATACGCATTGTACAAGTGACTTTATGTACAAGGACAAAAATCACTAGATGTTAAATACTTCATGTGAGTAATTCTTAATTTAACAGCACTCTTGCGCCGTGACAATGAGGAGCTCACATCCTTTGAACTGAATATTACTGTCTGCATCCAAAAAGTGCAGAGAGGTCTGTGCTTCTTCCTAAAGTAGGTCTCCATCTGCAGCTTTGTCCCCCACGTGTATACAGAAATGCATTGAGCATCACGGTCTGATGAATGGAGATAAATGGTCCTGATTTAAAGGACCGGTGACAAACAAACAACTTCAAAGCATAAGACTGCAATACGCTGGCAGAGTTGTGATCTGTCTCTAGGATGGCATCTCGAATAACCATCTTGTGCTTTACTGTTGACAGCCCTCTAGTGAATGTTAAGGTTTTTGCCTGTGAGTAACTGCCCATGTGTGTGCCTGTTTTTCCACTGGTGTAATTTATTACCTCAGCAACTTACATTGTCACTCTTAATAGCAAGATTTACCCCCCCGCCACATAAAAACAAAAACAAAAAAAAAATGGCTGTTTTCAGCTCGTGGAGTTGAACATTTTGTATCCCAAACCTTGCAAGGTTGTGGGTTAATTGAATAGACAGCAACAAACCTGCAGTACGAGTGAGTCTGAAGCAGCACTGCAGTATTATTACAGAGTGGAATGAAATATTGACACATCTTTTCTTGATTCTCAAGCTCACTGACCAAACAATTTATTGTTCACACTCATCAGGAGGAACCAGGGTTTATTTCTTTTTAAACCGGTTTTTAACTCGGTTGCATATCTTTTATTTCCATTTGCACAGTCATGCCTGACATTGAGTGCCACTGAATGAACTGTTGGAGAGGAAATTGTGCTGAAGCAGATCTCTACTTTCATTCAGCAGTTATTTGATTTATTTTTTGAAACCATTAAGAGTAAGAGAAACTACAAACTGTAACTCTTCCTTTTCTTATAAACCAACACTTTTTTCATTTTTAAGTTATTGTTTTATCCACATTGCCAAAATCCTTCACTTTAGCAAGATATATATTATGTACAATACAGAAATTATTGTTTTATTGGATTGCCCAATAAGATCAGTTGACATCATGTAGAGGGAAAACATTAATGAAGCGCACATAACACCAAAGACCACTTATGAGCCAAACAGTGAATTAAATGGATTTCTCATGACTGAGGCAAACATAACATGTTAAGTGACTAAAATGAATTGTTTTGACAGGGTGTTTTCATGCAGCTGACGAAACGTTTTGTGCTTCGGCGCTTAAATTAAATGCCATTACTTGCACAAAGGCTAAGTAAACACAGCCTACAGTGGCCAGCAAAGAAAAAGAACAGCAGTACGTCAGCGCACCATAAAAAGCTGAAAGCACCGTTCCGCCATACATGTGAACTGTAGTTTCAATATCCTGTTAGATGAGGTTTTACCCTCTGTTATGATGAGGAGACACATGGATGATAGATTTTAATCACTGGCCTTAAACTGTAACTCATTTCAAAGTGAGAACACATCTGTTGCTCAGACACATGCTCCATCTTGTCCTTCATACTTTGAGAACTCCTCATGGGTCAGTTTTTTTCATCGTTTTGCAGAATGGAGTATTCATTTAGCATTTTGATACGTAAATGAACATTTACATTGCTTTTGAACTGACCTTACTCTGCACAGTTTTTTGTGTGGTATTGACGGACACTGTTGTCCTTCAATGCAATTTGTGGTAGAGCAATTGAAGGTGGTTTGGAAGCTCTACAAATGTCTTGAAAACAAAAGTGTAATTTTACAAAAAAATATATATATATAAACTCAAAGTCCACTTGCTAGCTTTTCCCAAAAATGAAAAAGATCATGAGAAGCAGTTGAAAGCTCTGGTAAAAGATAGTAAGTGGAGTATTTTTCACAGACTACAGACTGTCTCTTTGGACACTCATAGCACCACATTATTTTATTTTTTTTTAATTGAGTGCTTTCCCACATCCAACAGTTCATTATTTTTAATAAATTATACTTATTCAATGTTAAGTTCATTCTCTGTAACAGCAGTTAGGATACAGCTTGTTCGGCCAGTCTTTCCAGATACACTGTTTGTGTTTGCTACCAGCACTCAGTAGAGGCGCCATGTGTCATGATCCCTCCCAGATTTTCTTTAGTACCATTATTTGCCTGAAAATGAGGCACAGCCTTTTTACTTTTATGTTCATAAATATTCATTTGGGAAGGACGTATTTGCAAGATGTTGATGTTAATTTTACTCTGATATTCTGTGAAACTCTTGGTAGACATTTGAAGATGTTCCCCTTATTGAAATACATCAGTGTGGATTTTCCAATAGCTGCACAATGAATAGAATATGTACTCTGCATTTTACCACATACATATTGTTAGCTGTATTCAACTGTCACTTTTGGTATGTCAAATTCTGTCATACTGTTGATACGTCTGTGAGACAGGAACCTGATATTAAGTTGGCCTTAAATGTAACTGAAGCTATAAATACTTTGCAGTCTGGTAAAACTTTTAAATCAGTGTGAAATAAGGAGAGTGTGTCGCAGCAACTGGCTGCTGATGAACTCTCTGTGAAATGTTAAAGTAGTCTTGCAACCAAACCAAAAAGAAGAAAAAAACATTTCATATTTCTGAACAGATGTACTGGAAGCTCCAAAAGCTCATGCACATCTTTTTTTGTTTGGCTATGTACTCATTGACTGTGATATATGATATGAATCTGCCTTATCAGTGGGAATATTTATTATTATTTTTTACTTTTCAGCCTGCTTACAACAGAGTTCACCTCTTGTGACTCTGTTATTTTACCTCTGTTTGCCTAAACCACAAAGCATTAAGTCAGTGATGGGACTCAGCAGAAATATTAGTGCTGTGATGTTACTGGCTGATTATGGCCTTTTCTGTAATTATCTGTGTTGGCACATATTCCAACCTGCACAAATAAAATAAAATGTATTTAAACATAACTTGGGTAAGTTTGAGATTTTGTTGTTCACTTATAATCATTATTCAGTATATTTAAGTATTACACAGTCTAGATGTTATGATTTTATTTGTAACCTTTGTTTTTCAGTCACCCTGTATTACTCATCATGTGTTGTATATTTGTATGTATATATTTCCTCGTGTGTTCAGCTTAATAACCTTCAGGCTTCTCTTCTTGTACAAGATGTTTCTCTCTGTTTTGAATAATTCACACTTCTGTACATATAGAAGAAACAGGATATCATTGTACTTCTGGCTGACTTCTCTTCTAGCACTCACTTCGCTTATCCGCTTGAATTTTGGAAACATGGGAACAGTTTTTTTGCTTTTGACAGTCCCTTCAAATTCTCATGAAGTCTGACTGCAGATGAGAAACGATAAACTGATCATTAAGTTGCACTCAGTTGCCAGCTTATTAGGGACACCAAGCGGAAGCTAATGCAGTCTAATACGACAGCAGTGCAGTAAATTCTACTTTCATGTTCAGTTTATTTTTGTTTTGCGGTTACATAGCATTGTACAATACTGAGAGGTCTGTTCTCTATTTAGGAAATGTAGGAAATAAAGTGTTCCATGCAATTCTAAGTAGGTTTTAAGTACGTACGTAATGCATTTAAAAATAATCACCTTTGAGTATAATGTATAATTACATTCAGTGTTGGTGGTGGTGAGACAGCCCTGGAAACGCCAACAAATAGATTTTTCTAATATCTCGTCTGCCCTCAGTGATATAAATGGGATGCACTATAAAGCCCAGTATCTGTATCAATACATTTCAACAGCATCAAACTGCATATAATTGAATCAACACCTCCATGCAACAGCTTCAACAAAAACAGATATTAACATACCAGCATGACGGTAGGGTTTATTGCAGGGCTGGTGTATCAGACTGTGTTAGTTTTACCCAGGTGTTCCTAATAAACTGCCGACTGAAAGTAAAGTACATACATGCAGCTTGATGACCTCAGAACAATTTTAATAACAAGACTTGGGACACTTTTTGGACACTGCCACAACTCTTAACATGGCTAGAAGTATGTAGAAGAATGATGGCCACTTTATTAATAGTTTGACATTTTTATGTCTTGGCATAGAATGACCCAAACCTACAGACACCTTGCTATCGTTAGTTCATTTACAATTTGCATTTCATAATTAATCTTTGTCAACCTTAAATTAACTGCCTTATTTTGGTTGTTAATTTGTGCATTAACCTGTGGTAAGTAGTTCAAAGTACACGAATACAGTCCAGTAAGACTTTTTTTGTTTTTTTTGTATTAGAGGTGTTGAAAGGAAAACACGACTCATCCACTCAGCAGCTTCACATGCAGAACTAGACCTCACAAACTAATTCTGGGGATTTCCTGATTAGACTATGATTGTAATACAAAGGTGCCGTACCACTAAATAATTTATTTATAATGCAATATTTTCATGAATTCCACAACTGCCAACATGAGCCAGCCAATAGTTTGAGGGTAAATACATCCATTTAAGTCTTTTAATGTTAAGAATGTCTAGAAATTTAGATTGATGAATGTGATACATCTTAATTTGTCTGAAAATATGCTTAGAAATAGAAGACAGTCTTCCAAAAACACTATAATTAAAAAAAAAAAGATAAGCTCTCTATAATGTGTTTTATTTCTGTGGTATTTCCTTTTTATGTAGAAATACTGATGATGATGATTATTGTTGATTTATGCAAAAACCTTTGATCTATCTCTCATGTAATGTATGTTTCATACCTTGATGTGTTTTCAAGACAATCCCTTTCAGAGAGAAGCTGAGCTCCAGCAAACAAGTGTCCGCAGCATCCTGAATTCCTGTTTGCCTTCTGGATCCGGGGATGGCGACGCCACTCTGTCGGTTAGTCCACCACCGAGTATTCAGTGGATTACAATGATATTTTTTTTACACATATCCATGCTCCCCTCAGGATGAATCGCACTCGTATCTGTGATCCTCTGACTTTTACCTCCAGGTCAAAATCAGGTCAAAATTAGATTTTTTTGGACAGAGACGGGCTAGTTGTTTCCCACTGCTTCCACTCTTATGCCAAGCCAGGCTAAACCCTCCCACACTTGGGGGGGGGGCACTTTCTGATAAGGCACCATTTAAGGGTTTGCAAGCTGTCACTAATGGATTTATTAATGGTTCTTTTACTAATGCTTTATAGATAAGCCATTAATAAGAGCTTCTTTGGGGTTGCCAAGTTGTGGAAGATCTCAAGAGCTGGTCTACAATTGTTAATATTACTTAGTTTATGTATGGATTTTGGTCCAGATGCCCTGCTGCTGTCTTCCAGAGGGCTAGTGGTAGAACATTTCATTGAAGGTGTTTTCCCTAATGAATTAAAGAGCCAACGAGTGAAGTTTTAATGCTAGAGGACGATCTTCCACAACCTGTGGAACCAGCAGAATATTTCCACCCCTGGTTTGAAGTTATTTGAAAGGATGTTTGTTGGCATTTGTTCGGCAATGGGCAGCACAAAGACGGTAAAAAGCTCACCAAGGTCACTGAATTTAAATCTGCAGTAATTCTGCCATGTTGCTAATAGCAGAAAGTCATAAAATGCTTTTTAGCAGGATGTTGTTAAAACAGCGGCTCAGTAACAGTCATGAATTTACAGGGTTTGGTAAACAGTTCATGTATTCAGGTACAAAACACATCAGCTCATCAAACACAATCAATGATTCATTTATCCAGTGCCAGAGAGGTCTTTTTTAATTTGATTTTAATTTAATTCATTTTTCTTTTCTTTTCTTTTTTTTTTAATTACTGTTTTTTTTGTGCAATTTTTTTGTTTTGGGCCTCAAGTAGTTGTGAGCTCAAGAAAACAAGCTAATGTCAAGATCACCAAATAGTTTTCTTTTTATCACCTTAAAATTAATGTCCACTCACGGCTTCTATACAGACTTGTAGCCTTCACTGCTTTATTGTGTTACTTAATTTTGGTCGTACTGTATTCTTCAGTCAGAGACCTTGTAGGATGTTATCTATACAAGTTTCTGTATGAATGCAGCTTCACATCTATTGACAGGCAGCCCAATTTAATAATTATGTAGCTGTGTGTAACATGAAGGCATTTCAGGACCGTGACACACATCTAAGCAGCATGTAGTCAGTCTGTGCTGTTTTGTATTGTATGTATTATCAACTTATTAAAAAGCGTCTCAGAAAGCAGAAGGACAACCAGTGTGACTTTAGATCTCGGCCATACTTTGATATCATATGATTATGCAGAACTTCATTCCTTGCTTTATTTGATCTTTAAATGAAAATCAGCTTTAGCGAAATGATCTTGTGATTGAGGTTACCTTCACTGATCCTCCTGCAATGACAGACATTTAACTTGCTATGTGACCCATTTACACTACGACGTAATACAACAAACACTCTCTATGAGCCAGAATACTGTTCGTCCTTGTATTTCTCTTTTCTTCTTTTTTCTTTTAATTTTCATAACAAGAATCTCCAGTGAGAAAGAGAACCGCCTCTATGGTGCATGAAGTGTTTCATGTTTGAGAAATTTGATTAGAAATTGATAATGTTCTGTCTGTCGAAACCCTTGACTGAGACTTCAGCCAGGCAGGAAATCGTTTTTGCTTTTCTCACATTTACTGTAGTATCTTTAAAAAATGAAATAAAACCTTGGACACCTGCTGACAGATCAGTAACAGAGTTGTCCTAAAGGCGACTACATGCCGCCAACAATAGGCTCTTCAGTAGTTTGGATAGCACTGCAAAACTCATTATGACGGTCTGTTCAAGAAAGAACATCTGAACATTTTGTACCTTTCTGAATCTGATGCTCCCAAGGTAACAAACATTGTCAATATGTTAACATACTCACACTGACTTTGTTAACATTCTGGTGTCTGTAGGGTATAATACTGTATTTAGCATGTTTACCATCTTAGCATGCTAAAGTTTGTGAAGAGGCACGTAACACAAATTACAGCTGAGGTATTAGACAAACTGAAATTTTGTCCTTGTTGATTAAAAGTCGTGGAATTCCATCTTGAGCAGGACGTGAATGTCCGCACCAAATGTCATGTTAATCCACCCGATGGCTGTTGAGATATTCCACTCAAAGCCTCGAATGTGGACGTCATGGCGCTAGAGGAAAAGTCAGGGGATCACCGAAGTCATAGGATTCACCCAGTGGTGACGATGAATGTCTGCACTCAAATTTGTGCCAATCCTCCCAATAGTTGTCTGTAAGGACTAGACATCACCGCTCCAACACAACAGTGAAGGAGATACAAAGCAGCAAGTGTTTGACCTGTTAGATTACAAACTGCACTTGGCCTGGCAAGTTGAGTAAAATTTAAATATCTCAACAACTGTTGAATGGATTGCCATGAAATTTTGTCCACACAATCATGGTCCTCAGCAGATGAATCCTACTTGTGTTGGTGATTCCTTCAGCACCACCAGCAGGTTCAGAGTGAAATGTTTTGACAGTGTCTCAGTGTCTCAAACATTCATTTTCTTTGGAGACTCCTGTCCCTCCATCGCAGCTCAGCAAGGAAACACTGTCTGGCACAAAGAGGTGACTTTGTACCGAATAGGCTGCAACTTTAGCTCCTCATTTGATGATCTGACTAACTCGGACTGCTGAAGACTCATATTTTCACTTTCAAATGCATTTTTCCACAGACCTCTCATCTCTTACGCTGGAGTAGCATTAAACAGGGTTTTTTTCACAGGCAGTGTGAATATGAGCAACAATTACATTTACATTTACTCATTTGTTAGATGCTTTTATCCAAAGGGATTTAGAAGTGAGAACAACATTAAGCTTCAGTTACAGTATCCAATAACTCCTTGTGAGCATTGTTTTAAGTTAGACTTGACAAAATAGGAACCTAACTTTAATCAGGGGCCCAACCAGGTTAATGTGAGTTTATATTTCATATCTAAACTTTAGACGCGATTTATAACAAAAACTGATCACCAATATATTTATTTTTAGAAAAATGAAAGAATTAGATTTAGTTTGTTTTTCAAAAGCAAAAGGATGAGTTAGAACAATTCAAATTTTCAATTCAAAATGAAATTATTAAAAAATCATAACTGTTTTTTTTTTTTTTCTGCAGGTGGGGGTTTAGGCGGGGCGTGCTTTGCGTCAGTGTTAGTAAAAATCATTGTCATTCAGCTCATAATGATAAGTCAGGATGCTGCATTTCATTATGCAGCTGACACGATAACGTGACTGTTAACACACCTGCCGATCCGATGGCTTGATTTAACTAACCTGCAGCCTCCAAGGAGCAGAGGCAGTGAGTCAGTCCAGCACTGTGACAGCCACAAATGTTTTCTGTCACATGTAAATTGTAGCATCGGATGATCTATGGTTGTGCTTGCAGTGACCTATAACGATAATATGTCTTGAATGAAAATTTTGATGCCCCATGATCTCATCTGGCGGGCCTCTCCCCGGGATATTGACCGCGCATTGTTTGGAGATGCGTCTTCATCTCAGGCAGTCCGGGACATTCATATTCCCAAATTCCCACCGAGCTGCGTCTCTGCTTTGTATCGGCCGGTGACCTTTTTCCACAGCAGTCCGACTTGATTAGCACATCAGGCGGGACAATGAGTGGCCGCCTTGTACACAGCCATTACCCAGATCCCTTTATCAATGTCCTGTAATTAAAATGTCACCGTTTCATTTTCGAGCCATCGCTTTCCTCTCGGCGGAATCTTTCCTCCAATAAAAAGTGCAATCGAAATGCTCTTTTCACTGGAAACAAAAAAAAAAGGATCCGGAGAAAGCGTTTAAGTGAGCCGAGCAGCGAGGGATCAATAGGCCCTTTCGTCCAAGAGGAGGATTGATTGGTCTCTAAAATGGGATTTATAGGGGTCATGGTTTTATAGGGTGCTGATACAACTGTTAATTATAAAACATTTGGCCTCAATTGCTGCCGATATTAAACCTGTCCTGATTGAAGCCGGCTTGATTTGTCTTTTTACATCATATGACAAAAAATGTTCGGGAAATAAACCTTTAACAATGAGATGAAACACGCCCTGCAGAAAAATATGATAATACTTCAGCTCCAATCCCAACGCGGGCTTTGGACTCAAATCAACGGTCCGTGGCATTAAAACACACACAAACACACACACACACACACACACACACACTCCCGTTGGATGTTTTAATCGTGGAGGTGTGAGTTCGCTTCTTAAAGCCTCGTTGTTTTTTTTCTTGCTTTAGACGTTTATGTCTTTCCATTATTTATAGGCTGCATGTTTCCATTGGACAATGATACAGTAAATGATGTGACAATGGTTAAACAATAGGTTTGGACTTAATCTCCAGTTTGTGGTATAAGAAAATCAAGTTTAAAGACAAATAAGGCATAAATTCTCCCTTAAAGCACAATATGCCATGTTTGTTGGCTTTTACAATTATAATACAGCAATATGACTTGTAGAATTGGTGAAGCAAGCAATGTTTTTTTTGTATAACACATTTCAAACAGTGCTTGACACGAGGCAGAAATTCTTTAGAGTAGCCTACCACTTGAAAACAATAAAAAAAAATAATTAAAACAGAAAGGCGCTGACATTGACTGCAAAAAAAATAAAAAATACAAGTGAAAGTAATTCAGTGAAATTTTTACTTAAAGAAGTGAAATGTGGTTCAAGTGTCCACAGTAGGAACAAAGGGACAGTCTTTATTATGATTTTAAGTTAGTTTGAAGCGTAAAATAGAAAAGAATAAATAGAATAAAGTCAATTAAATAAAAGTTTTTAAAAAAGGGAATATAAAAAGGGGGAGGAGGGGAGAAGGGGACTGATGGAGCAAAGGTAACCTAGAGTCTCCAGAATTAAGAATACTGTTTCATTAGGTGCAGCAGCTACATGAGAACTTCCCATGTGAGGTTTTGTAAAACTGAATTTATGGGTTTAGTCGTTTTTTATTGTGACTTCCATTTAAGTGTTTTTTTTTTGTTTTTTTTAAACTCTCCAGACATTTAAACCGATGTCCACACAGTCTCCAGTCCTCTGCGGCAACAATGAGAAACGCCAAACGTCTAAAATGGAAATCAAACGCTTTATAAACGTTATTTTCCAAAACTACCGTCGCATCCATCGTCCCGTTAAATAACCCATCAGGTCCGGGTTCACCTGGTGAGGTGGGACTCCTCATGGCTTAAACCCGAAGCGCATGAATATTTCAGGTTAAAGGTGTGTTTAAACAATTGAACGCATATCAATGAGGCCCGGGTAATTTGTATCCAACAGTAATAATAACGAGCTCGCCTAAAATTACCGCTGAAATGTCTAATTAAAAACTCCTCGCTGCTGATCCCGCCACGTCAGCTCACGTTTCCCCCGGAATAAGCAGCGACAATGGCTGCATTCAAGTCGGCGGTCTAAATAATTAAAAAGAGAGGAATAATTACAGTATAAAATTGTAATTATTGGCGGGGGCTGCAGGGGAAGCCTCTTGATGGTGAAAGAGGAGAGGATGCGCTTAGGATCAGGTTCAGCATCAATATTGCAGCGAGGTAAAACTGGCGAGCTCAGGCTGCACACAGGTTGATGGTGCTTCATACACACTCATCTCACACTCTTCACACACACACACACACTCCAAACTCTCCTCTCCTCTCACACACACTCGCATCAGCCCGGGTGTATGAAGTGTATCCTGATGGATGAATTTGTCTGCCATGTGATGTCTCTTTATTTATGATAAAGTGTCTAAAAACCATTTGTCTGGTTTCTCTTGGCTCTTTCTCTGACAGGTGCTCCGGCTCAGTCTGAAGGCAGGGCCGCCCTGAGATCTTCTGGGGCCCAAGCTGAAGTTTTGTTCACTGCCTCCTCTGATCCCCCCCACCCCACCCCACCCCACCCCACCCCACAACAAATACTACTACTGTAACCACCCACCTTTTTAGTTACTGTACCTGAAGTAGAGAAGAATGGAGTCATACAAAAGACAGACCTTCAGCCGGCGTCAGGCATCACTGATGAGGTTGGTGATTTGACTACACCTTTGATAGTTTGCTTCGGCCTGTTGCTTCAGTTTGAAGATGTTGTTATTTCATAATAAGAGATGGACGCCTGATGAACGTCTATGGCCGAAACATAACTTTCACAATTCACACATGAAACTGCTCATATAGGACAGGAAGAAAACAAGAAAACGTGCTTCACCAAGATAGTTGTCGCTAAAGGACAGACGACACTCTGGCCGATCAATACTACTTCAAGTCGATATTGATATTGATACTGAGATTAGGGGGAAAAAAATTGGATAATGTATTTCAGTTAATAGTCTTTTTTTCAACAAGTCTTCCAACCTATTTGTCTCCACCCTCTGATACGACCCATCTATGATGCGACAGTGCTGCCGTAAAGGTTTGGTCAGGTTCAGGGAAAGATGATGGTTTGGGCTGAAACGAATGCTTTGTTAAGGTCAGAGGACGTTCGTCGTCATGATTAAAAGAAACCACATTGACTGTTGGGTTGAAATAGGAAATGAACAGCGGCCTCCTGTGTTAAAGTTCAATGTTTTGTCCAACACATTCATCCAACCCGACCTCCTCCCCTGCACAGACTTTGTCGCTCTATAACGTCAACCATCTTCCTTTGCTCCCGTCATGTGGCTGCTAGAGGGCGCAGAGATTATGATAAGAGCAAATGTTTTTTGTCCCTCTTTTTTGTTGGTAAGCTAATATCGGCCTGACTGAGTCATTGGTCTCTAGATAATACTCAATCAGAAGTTGGAGGAGAAGCAAAGCTGGATTACCAACCAGGCAAAACAGACCCAAAAGCCCCATGTTGACTCCTTATCCTTTGGGTCCACATCATTTGATAAATGGTGAATTTGTGAGATATTAGCATCACTAAAGTTCAGCCTCAACTGTGACAGGTTCCTAACATCTTGTAGGATTTTAAGACCTGAATTGTTTTAGTTTATGGTTGTAAAGTGTTTCATTAAATGTTTTTTCAGCGTCATGTAGTGAACACACAGAAAGCCTTGTGCTAGTATTATGCCATCACAAGTGTATGTTAGAAAATAATGAAAAATTCCCATTATTGCTCACTGAAGCACAAGCAAATATATTCAAATATCTCATTATGACCGAATTATGACTTGTTTTGTCTGAACAGTCAAAAATACAAAGATGCTGAGTTTATTATCAACTGGCAAATATTCACACTTAAGAATTCCCAGGGATTTTTTTGGCAAATCTTATAAAAAATTGTTCCATCAGTCCATCAACTGATCAATCAACTCATAATTTCAGCTGGTTGGTGTCTGGGTGTCAGTTTCATTGTATGATATAATGAAACTGTCATGTGTAGTGGCGCCCAACACCAAACTTGGGCTCCAGGGTGCGTCCAGGACGTCAGTGCAGCCATGTCCTCCCACCTGCTGCAGGTATGGACACTTCTCTCTGGTCGGGCAATCGAGCTTTCTTAAGTCATCGATCCGGTTATTAATAATAAATTGGTGTCTTTAAGGCAAACAATGGGCTTTACTATTCCGTTTACACTGCTGATCCCCCCCCCCCCCCCCCCCCTT
>NW_019525090.1:498730-520259 GCF_002814215.2 Seriola lalandi dorsalis
TTGCATTTACAGATTGGGCTTCCTCTTTGCCTGTGTGCGTGTATGTGTGACAGTCTGGCCTGAGGCATCATCAGCAGCAGCAGCAGCAGAAGCAGAAGCTCATCCCAGATTCACTCACTTTCATCGCAGAGCGTCTGAGCAGAAAACATGTTCAAACGCCTCCATATTATTTGACGCACGAACAAAAGCCTCCGAATCGAAGTCGTCTTTCTTCTTATTATTTATTCCTCATGTCTCCCTCTCTTACTTCTCTTTCATCGCAGAGGCCTCAGATTGATTTGCGTGGCCGGCGTGGAAGCCTAACAGATGGTCCTGTAACTTGATAAATGAGCCCGTGCCTTTTGTCATTCTTGTTGCCCTCCATAGTGCCACTGTTTGTCAGCTCGCTGCTGCTGCGGTAGAAATACTCCTTAATACACACTGTGCATGATCAGTTAGGCCAGTAGTGGTTCCCAGTGTGGGGTCCAGGGGCCCCCTAGAGGGTCCATCCTTGACGAGGTCCAGGGGAGGGGGTCGCAATAATCACTGTTATAATTTCACTTCTATGATTTTTCTATGATTATGTTATATTGTTCTTTTCTTAATTAGCCTATATGTAATACAGTAACAAATGGGTCAAAGTAGTCCTCCATTTGGGGTCAGCAGGGGCCTAATTGGGCGTGATATTTTTGTTTCTGATCATATTTGTGCGTCAAAACGACATAATTGTAAATGAATACTGGTGTGTAGTGCTAGTTCTGCACGTCTGTGTGTGTGGGAGAGAGAGAGAGAGAGGGAGGGGGCAGAGAGAGAGAGAGAGAGAGAGAGAGAGAGAGAGAGAGAGAGATGCCATGTGCTTCCTGTCTACAAGCCATTCACCTCCCAGGGCTCCAACAGGATGGAGGTCCTGTCTGCTGCTGCCTGCACTGAAATAAACTGAAATAAAGACTCCAGCGCAGAGTTTCTACCGCCACACCGCTTGGTTTTTAAGATCGTCCCTCTCTGGACTCACCGGGCCTGCATTTACATCTGTTAATATTCATATTATTTTATTATTTTTCCATCCTAAATCCCGCTGGAGTGTGTCGTCTTTTTAGGAGAGAAAGGTATGTATTTTCTTTTTTTATATATATAATTCTGCCAGAAGTCTTGCTAGTTTTGCTTTAAATGTTTTATTTTTGTCTTTTATTTCGCATGCAAAATGTGATCGGAACGTGTCAAATACTCGCTATCAATCACTCTAAAAATAGTTCTTATTCACATCAGTTATTGGGTTGAATCGTTGGCGCGGCTGCGGGCTGCTTACATGTATTTTAGTGGCCAGTGACTCGAGGTAAAAAGTAAGTATGCGCAGGTGAACGTGAGATAGGCCTGATTCAACCTAATTTCGAGCAACTGTCTGAGGCTAATCTGCGCAGAAGCTTTAATTATATATAGGGCCAGTCTTTTATTAACAATGTGAAGAAGCACGCTTCGATCTGTGTAATTACCAGGAAAGCAGCTTATAGTTGTTCTTTTCCTCCCTGCTAAGCGCATTGGCGCAGCTCAGGCTGCATTTTCCTTCTGTCCTTATCCGCGTATAAGGATCTTATGTGGCTCTTAAGCAGTTGCCCCATAAGTGCTGAGCCGATTTGAAGATAAGAGGAGCAGTAGATCCACCTCCGCGCAGGAACCCGGATAACCTGAGAGAGGAGGAATGAAACGATACGAGAAATAATTAACGACAAGACTGATTGATTTCACTTCTCGATAATATAACCTCCTGCAACAGCCTGATGTTAGACTTTATTTGGTCATCTAAAATATAATTTATCAATCTAATATTATTATTATTATTAATATTATTATTATTATTATTTTTAAGCCCCATGAATATCAACATTAATAGGCATACTTATAGCCTTCTATAAATATTCCTACTTAATAATAATAATTATTATTATTATCATCAATAGGATATTATCTCATGTACCTGTTTTTAAGACAGATGATACTCTCCTGACTTCATGTGTATTTCACTTGCATGAAATTACATTATTATTATTATTATTATTATTATTATTATTATATTCTTTAACATATTTGAGGTGTTTTATTTTTATTTTAATTCTCACAAACTGAATGACGTGGCAGTGGACATACATGGCTGGCCTCTGGTTCACTCCAGTTTTCTCTCTAATTGACAGACTTCCAGGGATGGAGTCGATGCCCGGACAGCTTCGAGACGCTGGACGAGACGCCAGCTCTTCCCCGGGTTTAAAGCAGGACGCACAGAGTTTCTCCAGCCCCAGCTCCCTCAAACCAAACCAAGTGAGTGAGACCTCCCTGTACGGGGTACCCATCGTGTCTCTGGTCATAGACGGTAAGGAGAGACTCTGCCTGGCGCAGATTTCTAACACCCTGCTGAAAAACTACAGCTACAACGAGATACACAACCGCCGGGTCGCTTTGGGCATCACCTGTGTGCAGTGCACCCCCGTCCAGCTGGAGCTCCTGCGGCGAGCCGGGGCCATGCCAATCTCCTCCAGGCGCTGCGGCATGATCACCAAACGGGAGGCCGAGAGGCTCTGCAAGTCCTTCCTGGGAGCGCATAGCCCCCCAAAGCTACCAGAAAATTTCGCATTTGATGTGTCTCATGAATGCGCCTGGGGCTGCAGAGGCAGCTTCATACCCGCAAGATACAACAGCTCCAGAGCAAAGTGCATCAAATGCAGCTTTTGCAACATGTATTTCTCCCCAAATAAATTCATTTTCCACTCGCATCGCACCCCAGAGTCCAAGTATCTGCAGCCGGACGCGGCCAACTTTAATTCGTGGAGACGCCACCTGAAACTGACAGAAAAAAAACCATCTGATGACATTAACCACGCATGGGAGGATGTTAAGGCCATGTTCAACGGGGGGAGTAGAAAGAGGACTCTGCCCATGAGCGGGTCGGGAATGTCTTCACCGATGAAATCACAGGCCTCGTCCAGCCTTGCCCAAACCAGTTCCCCTGAGATCCCTCACAAAACTTTACGGTGCGACGAGGATCAGGGGAATAATAACTTGAGTTTGGCGGGCGGCGCACGGAGCTATCCAGTCATCCCAGTGCCCAGCAAGAGCTTTGGCATGCTTCAGAAAATCCCCCCACCTCTGTTCCCCCACCACCCCTATGGCTTCCCCAGCTATGGGCTGTGTCAGAAAAAGAGTGACGGTGTGCCTGATGCGAACAAAACCAATGTGTCTGGTGTGTTTTGGCCTGGCGCAAAGGACACACTCTACCCTACTTTCCCCATGTTTTGGCCTACACCCGGCGGCCTCCCCTTGCCGCCCTACCCGGGGTCTGCACCAAAACCTCCTCCTGAGCTGCCAGGCACCCGGCAGGGCGAGCTCGACTTATCGGACCAAAGCGACCGGGGCGCAAACACACCCAAAGACACCCTCCACCCTCACCAGCAGCTGGACGGCGGAGAGCGCTGTCCCAGCTCCCAGTCCTCCTCCACCAGGAACGACGAGGACAAATCCGGGGACGAGACCTCCCAGAGGAAAATCAGCTACATTTCGGCCTTCAGACCCGTGGTCAAAGACGCAGAGACCATCGCCAAACTCTACGGTAACCGGGACAGCTACGGCGTGCGCCCTGGCTACCTGTCCCCGGATTTTATCAGCGAGAGCTCTAGTTACAGATCGATATCACCGGACAGAGACAGCGTGGTGGACGACGACGATGACCCAGACGTGGATGTGGAATCCAACCGGGGCCAAGACGATGAGGACACGATCCAGATCTCACCGGGAGGAGACCACCATGACTCCCACGTGCCGGACCGAGTCCCCGCGTCTGCTGAGGAGAGCCAGGAGCATCCTGATCCCTCCAGCCCCGGAGCAGCAGCAGCATCACCGGAGGACTCCGCGCACACTGGGTCATCAGATGAGGACAGACAGATGCGTAATGGCTCTCCTCTTCATGAAGTAAGATTAGATTAAATGAAACTTTAATGATCCCCGTGGGGGAAGTTGAATTGTCGCAGTGGTGGAGAATATAAGAGTTTGTGGAAAAGAGGAGGCCGATAAAAATGTAATCAAGACCAAGTGGCCCTGAATTAAAAGAAAATCAAGATGGAGATATTTGATTGTCATATTTTATAAGTCTTAATAAGAGCAAAGGTTAGTAGGGCGGGCTAGTGGTGTTAGAAACAGTCATTCATCTGTCCTGCCGAAGTGCTCTTGAGCAAGGCAACACATCCGCCTTTTACCTCCAAAAGATCAATTAGGATCCACCTTAATTTGTACCAGTGTAGCGCAGATGTTGCGATTTTCAGTCAGGGTAATTAAAGTGCAACCCTAATTAATCCTGATTTAATTTTTTTGATGTATTTCTATGAAAATGATTTTCTGTTTTACCGCCACTTTAGTGTTTTTCAGTGCAAAACCATTCACCTTTCTTTAGGGAATCATATCAGCATCTTGACAACAAATTGCAGGGTTCCTGCTTTTTGAAGAGCTGACGCCCCAATTACGTGAAGAACTGCAGTAAATGACATATAATTGGTGCGCGTTATTAAACACGACTGTCTGCCTCATTTTGCAGGTGTACGCGCATGAAAAGGAGAAGGAGCCCTCGTCGTTTGGGTCCAAACAATCGAGCAGCCCCCGCAGATCCAACGGTGATTATTTAAGCAGTTTATGGTAGGACTTGGTTATTAATGCAAATTGGGGCGTTTTCGTCTCTTTTAACTGAAAAATTATTTGCTCTTGTTGATGTTCAGGTGCTCATCACGTGTCTGATGTACAGAACCCGCGCTCTGCAGCTTCCTGTCAGGAGCAGAGGGACAGACAAGGTTTTTAATTATTCTGCTTCACATTTTATCACGAATTAAAAAAACTACTCATTCTTCATGTTTTAGTTACTTCCCTGTGTTTCCACACACTTCTTTGACAGCACCACAGTCACAAAGATGACTCAATTGTAGCTTTAATTATGTGTTCTTGTTGTTTTTGTGCAGCCGATGGAGCTTTGCGCATCGACATCAGCGTGCATGAAAGAGACCTGGAGAACATGGCTAAAGGTAAGAGGCTGTTTCCAGGATCAGAAGGACATAAAAGAGAGGAAAAAAAGTGAAGCAGGCGATTCATTATCATTGGAAATTATTCCTGTGCAGATTGTAATTTGGGAAGATGTATCGACAGGCAACAGATTTATACAGCAGCTGTCAGGGCCTGGTTACCATATTTAATTATAACAGATATTTATTTCTTATTTTCAAATGTAAGATACTAAATTTAATTAAATACAAATACATTTCTAGTTTTTATGATTTATTTTCATTTTTAGTTGTTGAAATAGATAAACAATTAAAAATAAATGTGCTTTATACAAATATTAAACCTTGTTTTCCGCCACATTTGAAATGCAGCTAAAAGCCCACGGCCGGAGATGACGTGCCAAAATCTGAATGTGAATTTACATTTTTGTGGGCCTAAAGTGTTTCCATAGTTGTTAACCACTTAATCACGAGATGTGGGAGTTTTGACTTATTATTGTAAGAGGAAATCGTTTAGAGGCTATTAATATTTTAAGGAACAGAGCCATAACCCCGAGGCACGGCAGCTAATTATTTTACAACGCTTGGAAAAACCCTGGGACTCCATTATTATCGTCTCAACCTCCAGGCAATGCATGGCAATTACTGTGGCAGCGAGCGAAAGGAAAGCAGTGAAATGGTTGTTATCAAGGGTGTTAACGCACCTGAAGTCGGTTTACTGGGCTGACATAAATCATCTTTATGTGCAGAAATTCAAAATATATCATAGTAAGTGGAACCAAATTGATGTGAGGTAGATGAGGATAGAGAAGATTTTTTTTCGTTTTTTTTTTAAAGATGTTTTTGTTGATATTTTCTCTTTTTTTTCCTCTTTTTTGCATTATACTGTTTTAATTCTTATCCCTGCTGTTTGCTCAGAAGCACTGTAGGTGTCAGACGGGAAGCGTTTCTGTGTTTTAGGGTGAATAATGAGATTTCCATGCAGATGAAAATAATTTGGTGTGGAAATAAACATATTTTTTCCTTTGCAGAGGAACTGCAGAAGCAGCTCGTGGAGCAAGTGGAGCTGAGGAAAAAGTTGGAGAGAGAATTTCAGCATTTAAAAGGTAGGACCGAAGTGAGTCTGGGTGTATTTTGTGAGTCAAAGTCATAGATGTATTTTGCATCTTTTTTTGGATCTTAAACCCCTCTGCTTACAGCCTAGATGTTTGGAGCAGAGTGAGTTATTTTGTCCTTTATGCTCTTCAGATAATTTTCAGGATCAAATGAAGCGTGAGCTGTCCTACAGAGAGGAAATGGTCCAGCAGCTGCAGATTGTTCGAGGTTGGTTTCTTTCTAAACTTTGTGCCTTCATAGATTCTGACTGTAAAGCGGATGTAGATCAATGCTCTTTAAGTTTATGGGAAAAAAAAAAAAAAATCGAACCACAAAAAACGTTTAAATAACATAGGTCGTCTCAATCAATCCGAACCAACATGCCTGTAAACCAAACAGAAAGGAAAAGTGACACTTGCATATTGAAATATTGGCGATTTGTGTCCAGCCTTTTTCCTGTAAACTCCAGATTTTTTTCCTCCTGCAGTTGAAGTAAATTATTAGATATCAAAAGGTGAAACTGAAACCACATTGTTTTGTATGCAAAGGTTATTTTCTCCTAAATCATGCTCTGGAAAATTGAATAGACAGACCATTATGTCGTGCTGTATCAGTTACATGCAGTAGACAGCAACTAATGCCACCCGTTAAAGGATTGGTTTAATGTTACAGTAGTTTAAATACAGGGTTCAAGTACACAGAGGGGTCACTCTAAATACCATAGGGGCAAACGGCATACATTACACTCCTTCACTTCAGATGCTACACAGCAGCTCACATTTTCTTTTTTTTTCTTTTTATTCCTTTTTTGACCTTTTTTTTTTTTTTTAATTCATTTTATGTTTTTGATAGACACTTTGTGCAGCGAGTTGGACCAAGAGAGAAAGGCTCGTTATGCAATACAGCAGAAGCTAAAAGGTAATTTTATCTGGTCCAGAAAGGGACATGGATAAATGTCTTTTTTTTTTTTAACCTACAAACATAAATATGCAAGTGCTACTTTTTTTAATTAAACATCTCTTGTGATGAATATTTACAGTAAGACACCATTAAAGGATAGGTTCACATTTTTTTCACCTCTTAAATCAATACTCACATGTCCAAATGTACACTGGAAGCACTATTGGTCTCTTTAGTTCATGCTGCTGTACAAAGATCCCTTATTGAAGCAATTTCCATGTAAGTGACGGAAAAAAAATCACACTCCTTGTTAAATTGTAACTACAGCCAAAGTTAAATCGAGGCTTTAGCGGATCTGAATCCAGTCAAACAACTGTCCGTCTTACAAAGTCACAGCCTTTTTATGACTAAAGTTCTTCCTTTCGGTACTAGCCCTCCACAATAAGTGTGTTTCCATCCACCGGCTTTTTATGTGTATTTTCAATTTGCACATAAAGAACCTGAAGAGCTTGAAAACATTGAAAAAAATCACTTTGCTGAGGTGGAAAAGTTGGCGTATCAAAAAAAGCTAAATGTGACACAAAGGAAAAGGAAACACAAGGAAACAGACAAGGCGAATGAACAATGAAAAATGGCAGCAGGTGAAAACATCAATGTGTGTGGAGCGATGAGGAGGCCATAACTATTCTCAAATTAATACGTGAAA
This sequence comes from Seriola lalandi dorsalis, assembly GCF_002814215.2. Lineage (NCBI taxonomy): Eukaryota > Metazoa > Chordata > Actinopteri > Carangiformes > Carangidae > Seriola > Seriola lalandi. The sequence goes on from NW_019525090.1 coordinate 506,438, forward strand.
CAAACATATTTTTTAACATGTTTCCTACATTGTTTTCACAGTTTGAGGTTTGACTCCTACAAGTATGTCGTCTCGTAGCACCCTCTTCTTCTGCAGTGGTTTAATGGCACTGAAGGGAGAATTAACATTTATTTAATTGATTAACCACCTTCTAAAATTGGCACAGTGGCAGAGGAAGGCAATTTGGTTAAACTACATTAAGATGGAAACCTGGCTTATGAAAACATGAAGAGGACATTTTGTACTAAAAACATTCTTAACTTTGGAAGATACCCACTTGATATGTGGGACTTAGACTGCGAAAGCCTCCAGTGCAGGGACTGTGGATTTTGTCATGGAAATCATCAGATGTCCCTCGTATGGACAGAAGGAACAATCAAGGCTGGACATCTGCCCAGGTGCCCAGGTTTTCTCCATTTAATATAAGTCTACATCTTTTGATTAACTACAGTTTTGTCAGAAATTTGCACCACTAAATTAGAATTGCAGCGATATGGTCCTCATCCTCCATCTTGATGCCCTGGTCCTGTACAGCGTCTCTGCGCCAAAATCTGGTTTTAAGACCTAAATCCTTTTAGTTTATATCGAGCTCATTTGTTAGAAAGTATTTTATGACATTGCTGTAATTTCTCAAGACACATTAATGCGATGGGCAAGGTCGTATTATTCCATCATAGAAGAATTTTAAGGCTGCAACCAACTATTATTTTCACAAATGCTGATTGTTTTGTCTAATAATTGATTGATTGTTCAGTGTATACATTGTAAATAGTGTCAGATAAAGGTCCATCATTATTCTCTGAAGCTCAAATATTTGTTTTGTCTGACCAACAGTCAAAAATCCAAATATGTTGAATTGAAATTGAAATTAGTACATATTCAAATTTGGTAAATGACTTTTGAACAATTATCATTTTTCTTATTGTCAACCAATCAATGAATCAACTACTGGCTGGTTTCTGGGCAGACATGTTGTTGTTGTTGTTGTTGTTGTTGTTGTTGTTGTTGTTGTTGTTGTTGTTGTTGTTGTTGTTGTTGTTGTTGTTGATGTGAATCCAGCCATGGGAACAATGACAGAGACCAAACGCAGTCCAAACATGCCCATAAGGAGCAAATGGACAGACTTTAGAAATGTGAACCTATCCTTTGACAACATTTAGGGAAAAAACATCCAACTCACAGCTGATTTATTCAACAATAATTTGTGAGAGTGTTATGTATGTTCATCTGCTCACTGATGGACCTGTTCCTCCCCAGAAGCTCATGACGCCCTTCACCATTTCTCCTGTAAGATGCTCTCCCCTCGTCAGTGTACCGGAGCCTGCACCTTCAAACCCCCGCTGCTGCCTCCCTAGTTCCCCGGCACGACCCTGCACCTGACCCCAGTTCAGCCAAAAAAAAAAAAAACCCACACACACACACAGGTCCACCTCGAGAGCTCTGATGTGTTCACCTCCCACCTGTAACCCAAGGATTAACGACCTGCTGTATAGATACACCACCGATTTTAGCACTTGAGTGAATACGTCGAGGCTCAGAGAAGATTTTGACAGCGACGTCTCCTCGAAAGACTCAACTCTTGAGTAAAAGAGATCAGGATTTACTTAAACATGGAGTTCGTTTTATGTTGTGAAACAAAGGATTGTTGATCTGAACCTGCGAAGCTGAAACCAAGGAGTGTCTCTGAATCAAAGCCGTCTGCTCTTTAGCTATTCTGAAAAGAAAAAAAACAACACTATATACATATACATATATATATATATATATATATCATGTGACAATGTGCAATGGCTTGTATAATTGTGATATTAAGTTCAAAATGTATCTCATTATTTAGCTTTTGTTGACTGTTTGAATATCTTGAGTTTTTACATATATTTGTTATTTATCTGTCTTTGGTTTAATTTATTGTCTAGGTTATTTGTAACACTGCATATGTTGTTAAGCACTTTAAATGGGCGACATTTCTGAATTTGATCATGCCATCCTAAACCAAATTCTGTGATCCGCAGTAGAAGGATCTTTTCGTTTTAAATGGAGCACATTATTGTGAGCACTTACTACAACAGCCGATCAGGTTTGACATCAAACAATAAAACACTTTCTTTCACCGAGTTGTGTGTCATACAAACTTTGAAGTGATCATTAAAAAAAACAAAAAAAAAACAGTCTTGAGCCATTTATAGATATCATGTACAGTTTAGAGTATTTTAACACAAATCTGATCCCATAATTCTCTCTGTTTCAGGGTTTTTTCTATCATCACATGCATCTGTGAGTCGCAACAGACAAAACCAAAACTTTTTCCTATCATCTGATGGTCTTTTTATAAGAGGAAGACTCTGTATGAGATATGTGTAAACTGCCATTCACACAGCTGCATTTAATTTTTCTCCCATTTGTTTGAATTTGGTTTGTAATTAAAAAAAAATACAAAGAGCAGTTCTAAAAGAAATGAATCCTGGTTTCTGACACAGTCTAACCATAATTTTACCATTTCTGTATGTATCCATGTCAATATTAATAAAATGTGAAAGCCACTTTCTGCTTTATAGCCTTACTTTTCTTTTTGTTTCTTTCACTGGTGTGATCCTGACACCTACTGGCATCCATACAGAATAACTCTTCGTGAGATGGATCATATTTCCTCTTATTGTATCTGAGTTCAACATGATCTCTTTCATTAGGCGGCTACATCAGTGCATGACATGTCCAGTCAACTTATAATGTTTGACACTGAGTCAGGGGAGCAGGCTGATCTAATAGTGAAATCTAATTCTTCTGATGGGAGGACTAATAGATATTGATTACATGGCTCTCGGTCCCTGGATGCTTCATACTGAGACAGATACTCGCATAATGTCACTGACGCACAATGAATGTTAATTTTCTGTGAACGTAATTGCCCTCCATGGCAAAGCCAGTTCTCTTAGAATACTAACAAATCCAGCAAAGCTGAAATGAGCCGAAGCACTGTGGGAATGATTGGGCTGCGTTTCTATTAGATATTTAACATTACACAAAACCTTATTTAGGTTCGTTTGTGACAAGCATGGATGGATTATGTGACAGTGCTGCCCTGGCTATAGATATGTAAAAGCCCATGTTTGTCTTTGTGGTCTATGTTTCACCTCTTGTAGTTATTTTTGCATCTGTTGTCATTGTGCCAGTATTTATGGTGGTTTTGATCTCTCTGTAGTAGCTTTGTTTTTCTTTGTAGTCTTACTCCTTGTGGTCATTTTATATCTCTTTGTAGTTGTTTCGCTTCTCCATGTTTTTGTTTTGCACCCTCTTTAGTCATTTTGCATTTGCAGTCATTTTGTGTCTCTTTGTGATGGTTTCGCACCTTCTTTTTAATCATTTTGTGTCTCTTGGTAGTTGTTTTTGTGTCTCTTTGTTTTTGCTGCTTGTCTGTGTGGTGTTTTTTTTGGCCTCTTTGTGTCTTGTATCGTTTTGCATCTTGTGGTGGTTTTGTATCTCTTTGCAGTCGTCTTGTGTCTTTTTGTAGTCATCCTTCTCCTCTTTGTGGTCGTTTTTTGACCTGTTTGTAATTGTTTTGTGGCTACCTGACCCTTTGAACCCCTGGGTGTTTGCCCAGCAGGTCTTTTCAGTGATGCATCTATGGTGACAAGTGGAAAGAAAAATATTTCCTTAACATGGCAATCTTAGGCTTCTCTCAAAGCCTCCAAAGTTAAACTGCAAATTGAGTCTGTTGTGAGCTTAAGGACAGAGGGCCTGAAAGCTGCTGATAAATTATTTCATTATAATTCCATAATTATGAAATTTTAAAATTTAAAGTAGGACTTAAGGGGCTCATTGAAAATGTGCCCTGTGTTCCCACAGTGCTCCACGGCGCATGTCATGACACACTAGTAATAAACGACATACACTCCTGTGAAAATACACAATTTAGGCTATACATCACCACAACTTATACTATTATATATTTATATATATATGTATATAGTGTTTTAGAGGGTGAACCTTAGTGTTTATGTCATACCTATAGGAAAACAAAGATAATTAACAAAATAAATAAGTAATTAGAAAATAACAAGCAATATGAATTAAAGAAAAGATGCTGAGGAGAATAATATTTCAAACAAGTAAAAAACAAAACAATGAACAAAATATATCACACAGCCTTGGGTGATTTCATATGATGCGTGCAATTCCCTCCCATACATAACATCTCAAAACAAGCTTTTTTCAAAAGTTTTATACACAGTGTGTAAAGTGGTTTTGCAAGTTAAAAGTTGTTTATATGACTTTTGCATGAATATGTTCAAGTACCTTTAATTTTCTGGAATAGCCAGTGGTGGAAGAAGTAAACGCAAGTCCAAGTAAAAGTCAAGGATTCAAAATAAGTAAAAGCAGCAAAGTATTGGCACCAAAATCTACCTAATGGCTCCTGTGTCTGGTATTTAATCATTATTGTTGAATCTTTATTATTGATACATTTACATGTAAGCTGCACTTTAATGTTGTAGTTGGTTGAGTCGGAGTTGGATCTCATATAGTTTGTGTAATTTAAAGTAAGCATGTGTTTTAAAATGGAGAACCACAATCTGATTTCACAGCTTTCATTTCATGAAATGGAAATTACGCACATAAAGTACAAGTTCCTCAAACTTGTACTTCAGAACGGTATTTTCTGCTATTTTCCATCACTGGGATTAGCCACTTTTTATCCATATATTTTATCCATAAACAGTTTCTCAGCGGATCTTCTATATCGTAAAGTATATGTATTGGTATACTGTACTACTCAGAAAGTATTCAGACCCCTTCAGTTTTTGCAGTTTATTGTGTTGTAGATTTAATTTTAAATTGATATTTTTGTCAATCACTCATAATGACAAAGTGAAAACATGTTCTTAAAAGCGTGTACAAATTTATTAAAAATCCAACTGAAATATCTCATTTACAAATATATTCTGACCCTTTGCTGTAGCACACCAGATTGTGGTCAGTTGCATCCTGTTTGCTTTAATTATCCTTGACTGGGTGTAGTTTAAAAAGGCACATACCTGTGTATATAAGCTCCCACAATTCCCACTGCATGTCAGGACAAAAACCTAGGAGCTCTCTGTAGACCTCCGTGATAAAATTGTAGTCAGGCATAGATCAGGGCAAAGGTATAAAACCATTTTTAAAGATTCGAGTGTTCCTAGGAGAACAGTGACCTCAGTAGCTGTGAAATGAAAGAAGTTTGGAAACACCTGACTCCCCGGCCTGACTGAGTAGCCTAGCAAGAAAGGCCTTGTTCAGGGAGGCGACCCAGAACCCAACAATCACTAACAGAGCTTTAGAAGTCCTCTGCACAGTTAAGGGGAACCTGCTGGAAGGACAACCATCTCTCAGCAGCACTCAGGTCTTTCAGGTAGAGTGGCTGGACAGAAGCCACTTTGAGTAAATGGCACATGACAGCCTGTTTGGAGTTTGCTAAACAGCATTTAAAGAACTCTGACCCAGCTTGATGGTGGCACCAGGTTCTTCTGTGCACTGTCCTTGAGTGGCCGAGCCAAAACAAAAGACCTAAACCTTATAACATCTGTGGAGACACCTGAAGGTGGCGGTTCACAGACACGTCCCAGCCAGTCTGAGCTTGAGAGGATCTGTCAGGACGAATGAGATAAACTGCCCAAATCCAAGTGTGCACAGCCTGTAGACACTTTCCGAAGAAGACTTGAAGCTGTAACTGCAGCCAAAGGGGCTTCTACAAAGCACTAAATTAAGGGTCTGAATACATTGTAAATGAGAGATCTCAGTTTTCTAAGAACAAAAATGGCAGTTTTGCTCATTTAAAATTTAATCTACAACACAAAGTGTGCAAAAAGTGAAAAGGGTGTGAATATGTCCTGAAGCCGCTGTATAATTATATATTGATATCACAATACAAGATTGTGTTTTACATGCTGTTGGAGTTAGTACATGAAGTGCTTTTACACAGGCAAGCAAACATTAAAGCCATGCACTGTAATATCAAACATTTTAAAAGAAGAATAATGTTTTATCTTGCTGTTGGGCATATTGTCTCACAGTATTTGCAGACCAGATTAATGATTAATCATTCGCTTGTATAAACATGTGCGGTCAGCAGACACCTGTCCCATCACTGGCCATCAACAATACAACAGATGGCAGGAATACATAATGATATAATAAAACCTCTGTGATTCTCTGTGTATGAAACGAGCAGCAGAACTAGTTTGTCAATAGATTCTTTGTCTGCACCTTGAGGGAACGAGCATTTTCTGATAATGGATTTGGGCATAAAGCCTAATGTGTTTGTTATAATAGCGAATTTTTGTTCAGGATGGAAGTATAAAACCATTACACTAAGCGACTGGTTCTCAAACTGGGGGGGCGGAGGTTTGTAGACATACAGCTACTGCAAGGGGGGAGCGGCCTGGATGACCAGGGGAACAATATGTAGTGAAAGTTGAATGAATATGATTTATGTAGGTAAAATTAACAAACAAGAGTTTGCTGATGACATTCTGTTGACCTTTATTTGACTCAAATTCAACATGGATCATTTTTCATTAGTCACTTCCCCTATCAGCGAACTTCTTTGGCTTCTGAAGAGGGGCGTGTCAGAAAAAGTTTGAGAGCCACTGCATTGAGCAAAGATGTCTTTGATAGGACCAAACAAGCTTTACAGGCTGTAACACTGAGGAGGGTCTGGAGCTGAATATTCATGTTATTTTAGATTCTTCTTCATTTGAAATGATAGGGCGCCACCTGCTGGCTCATCCAGCATTAAATCTTTTACCTGCCTGTTTCCCCTGACAAAGACTTCTGAGCAGCTCTCTTGTGTCTGATTTAGACCTCTTGTCTGACTTTACTACTGATTGAATAGCTGGTTGAATAGGGAAAGTAGTGGCATGAAATTACTATACAGGACACAACCTGTTATCCTCAGTCGAAGCTACAACCCTGATTTTGTTTTCTGCAGGTTTGCAGAATTGCATGCTTCACAAAAAAGTTTTCTCACTGGTATATAAAAGCATTAATGTCTTGACAAAAGGGCACATAACAATGAACCTGGATGGTACTTGGTTTTATTGCTGTAAAGTCTGCTTTAACATGTACAGAGCAAATCTAGACTTTTCAGTAATAAACTTGTGAGAAAGAGAATAACAAAGATTAGGTAAAATCAGCCAGCAGAGGGTGAGACATCTTTTAGTCCTTTAGTTCGACCCTACCAGTCACGTCAAGCTCCGAGTGTCTGACATGTTTTTCTGTTTTAAAAAGTGTAGTCTCCAGTCTCAAACTGAGGGTTATTTTGTCTTCTGTGGCTCCCTCCAGAGGGCACTTTCCGTCTCAAGCAAACTAACCATGATGAGCGAAAAAGTGAGTTACCATAGAAAAAGAAAGAAGCACCTCTGTGGAGCCAATGAAAATGTACTGAGTACCCCTCAGAGCACTGACCCACTGTGTGTAGGTCGATGTGATGCTTTTGATTATCTTGCTCTCAAAGGTTTAATGAGAAGCACAAATCCCCCCTGAACGCAGCTTTGAGAAAACTCTTCTTACTCTTATTTTAAAAGCAAATCTAAAGTTTTCAAATGGCTGATCCCCTGTACACTCAGAGAAGGAACCGGCAATCATAGATACATCTGCCACATTGAACATTCTTTAAAAAAAAATCCATACAGTTTATTCAGGGCTATGTCATTCTTCAAGAACAGATTTGTAATTTCTTTAAATCTACAGGAATAATTGACATGTGAATAACAATCTAATATATCTAATCATTATCACATATAAATATGTAAAAATGTACTTTTAGCAGTTTGATAAATATAGGCCCAGGGGAAACAGTACGTAAGATTAAGCCTTGTGGAGAGTTACATGGATCTAACTTCCAGTATTTGATACTATGACGGTATAAACTGGAGTGCTGCTTGTCTCCCTTTGATAGATTGTTTCTAAGACATGTTTAAGGTTAAAAGCAGCAGTTATTATGACTACTTGAGAGTAAGTGTTTCAATTGTATCTAGAAAACTGAAAAACATGTTTATTATCATATTCCTTGATTTGTGCAGCATATACGAATATACAATCTGTATGTTTTAGACAAGCCTCTCTTTCCAAGAACAATATCTCTGTTTAACTGTGTTAACTATGTGCTGGACATATACTGTTTGTTTTAGATAATCCACAGAGGACAGCGTCAGAAGTTTTTATATAAACTATTTCCCCAGTAGAAAATAGTTCCACTCATGACTGTTCACAGAGATCTTTGGTTTACTCAAGCAACCAACCTGGACACTGTTTCAGTGATGAGATGCTGCTGGGGGGCTTGTACAGTATGGATCAAAGCTGCAGGTCAGTGTTTACATCTAATATAAGCAAAGTGTAAAGTTAAGTACATTATTTATATGGTAGCTTTTCCATTACAACAAAGAGTGGATCTACTGCAATGGGTCCAACCTATTCTAATCTTTCAGACAGTATGGATTTTAGACCACCAGTGGTTAGGTTACAGGCTGGATGGGAGAATAGATTTAAACAGTTATTTTTGAAGAATGACTTAACTCACATAGCAGACTGAGCTGAACTGCTTGGCTAACACATTATTATTATTATTACAGAAAACAGTCTCGCTCCACAGGTTCTGTACTGCAGTCATTAAAGATCTACTCTACCTCTAGACCTCTGTAAAATTTAAAAGTCAGTAGAAGTTTGATAAACAGATTTTTTCATTTTTTTTCACCTACTTAACACATTTGAGTTTGTTAGTAGTAGTAGGTCTATTTGTTATCTTTCACTTAAGTCTAAAATCTAATTTTAGTCGTTTGATAAATACGGTAAATAGTTGAAAGGTCCATAAAAAGCCAGAGTGGACCTCAACTGAAGATTAAGTTAAGATTATTGTGTACTTACATTCTAAAAATTAATATTTTACATCACTGCGCAGCTGTTTTTTCCTCTCATCATTTGTGTCCCTGAACGCACAGCTACCGCTGTGTGCGCGTTCACGCTACGCTCTGCGCGTCCCAGTCATGTGACAACACTTCACCACGCCTGCGCATAGAAATACAAGATGGCGGAGAGTGCGGAACTGAAGGTAAGGCGCAGCCTGAAATCATTTTAAATTTACTCGGTTGCCGAGCGTTTGATTGTGAAGTCACACAGCGCCTCAGTGATTTAAGTCCTCGCGGGCTGAGATGGTGTCGGATTTGGTGTTTATCGCTCAAACACAGCAGGAACTTTATTGAACCCGCGAGCGCCAGCGCTTGCAGGAGCATGTTTATGTTGATGTTGGTTTGTGTGAACGGACCGTTTTCTTCAGCACACCCGGCGCTGGCGGGGCGGGATTCACTTTAAAACCATCCTCTGTGTCTTGCTTTAAGTTGATGGCAGCGGGTCACCTCATGGCTTCGTGGTCACCGCCTCTGTTCGCGTTGCTGAGTGATATTTTCAGGAGGAATACCGCTAGCTTCGGGGCGTTTGTCGCGCCGTCGGGCTCCGGGCTGTCAGTCGGTTTGAATGTGACAGCAGCTTCATGTGTGTTGGTTCATGTTCGAAAACACGCGACCTGGCGTCATCATTATTATTGTTGTTGTTGTTTTTTTGTTTTACTATTATTGTCGCACATTAATGACTATGAAGTAAATATCGATCCCACAAACCGAGTCCCAGCAGAGGCAGAGTCCGTCTGCAGCTGAAGTCACGTTACCTGTTGATACTCGCAATAATAAAAACACGCCGCTTCATATAAAGGTTAAATCAGCAAAGTGTTCAGGGGGTCAGGCCTGGATCATCAACCCCAGACCCCCACGTTTACGCCACATTATTAATTAATTATTTGCAAATCGGTAAGAAATTTGCCCCTCTGAAGCACAAGGCTGGATTACCGACCGGGCAACTGTTCCATACCCCGAGGGCCACACATTCATCTATCTTCACTTGTTTCAGCAGTTTGATAAGTCACAAATGTGTTACGTTATTAACACCACAAAGGTACAATATCACCTAAGGCTGCACTTGCATATTAGCCACATGTCTGACCCCTGTGTTTCCAGACTCAGTTTAAAGGCTTCGGTTATATTATCCACACATGTAGGAAAATTACTCAATAAAACTGTTCAGTCAAATCGCCACAAACTAAGACAGTGTCATGTCAGAGCAGGAGGTCTGTTGCACAGGACTGGATGGGAACAGGGAGGCAGCATGGTTCATATTCAGAGAGCAGTGGGTGAGGAGTGGGTGAGGAGTGGGTGGGGGTGGGGGGGCTGTCAGTGTGCACCTTGATGCCCCTTGTCTTTACATCCCAACACAGCGTTTGGTGTGGTAGCTACACTGAAACCGTGTTTTAATTTAACGTTGTGAAGCACAGTTGGAATCTATCTAGCAGTTATTGATCACAGTCTTGGGCTATTTTTAGACTTTTCCCCAGTGTGTTGCTGTGGATCTATACATGCTCCTTTGTGCCAGCTGCTGCTCAGCTACACAGACTGTGGTGAGCTGGGGTTTTTTTTTTAGCTAGACCCTCTGCCTCTTTTGAAAAGCCAGATGTGGTCTTACTATATAACCCACCAGTGTCTGTATATTATGGGCTTTCTCCGATGTGCCATTCTTTGTGGGGAGATGGCTGCAGCTTCTCAAACTGGGCTTGCTATTTCTCATTACCATAGCTGAATACCTAAGGGTAGGGCTGAAACTGACATTTACTTTCATTGTCAATTAATCTGCCAATAATTTTCTAGATTCACACAATGTCAGGAAAAAATGAGAAATGCACATTGAAATTTACTGAAACCCAAATTGACAAATACAAATTCCTTGTTTTGTCTGACCAGAATTCAGAAACCCACAGACACATTCAGTTTTTATCATATAAGAAAAAGAAAAGCAGCAAACCCTTATAATTGACAGGCTGTAACCCAGGAATAATTGGCATTTCTGCTTGACTTTAACAATTAATTGACTATCAAAATAGTTGCCAGTTGATTTTCTGTTATGTGACTGACACAAAACTAATCAGTAACTATTTTGATATTATAAACTAAAATAGCTTTTTGCGTTTTGGACTCTTGTTTGTTGAATAAAGCAAGGTGTCTGAATACATCGTCGTGGGCTTTGGGGAATTATAGCGCCATTTTATAGCACCTTTCACTATTCTCTCACAATTTGTATTCAAATCAATCATTGAAAAGGATAATTGGCAGATTAATCAATGAGGAAAATCATCATCAGTTGCAGCCCTACTTTCAACTCTGAGTTTTTGGACTGTATATCAAACAAAGACTGGCATGTCTTGTTATGTTTTTATAGGTTACTATATTAAATGAATAATAAAAAACAATAATCAACAGTTGCAGCCTTAATTTGACAGTGGATAGATGTGATTTTTGTGGGATATTAAAGTGAAAACTGTAGTAGATTTCTTGTCTGCACACATGGATGTCTGATTTTATACTGCATGCATAAGTATTAAACTCCAACCCTTGACTTTGCAGTAGCATGCAAATTGAGGAGGCTTTTATTGATGCACGGATAGTTAATTTCACTATCATATTCACAGCGTCATACAACTACTGTAAGGCACTGAAGGATCTGACAAACTGGCCTGAGGGCTTTGTTTAGAATCCAAACAAACGAGGTTTGGCTTCGCAGTGATTTCCTGGTGACTGAGTTGGCTCTTGCTAACAAACCCGCTTTATGTGTTTTTACAGCGGCCAATCACTTATGCATTCCTGTGGATAAAATAGACTAAGTGAATGAAATAAATGACGGTGGCACACAAATTAATAGAGACATGATCTGGACCACACACTTAAAAGACCTGGCATAGATTTGGGACAACAGCAGGGCTGCAACTTATCGATTAATCTGTTAGTTATATCCTTGATTAATCATTTGGTTTATAAAATGTCAGAAGATAGTGAGAAATGCGGGAATGAGGAAGTCCAAGCTGATGTCTCCAAATTTTTGTTTTGTCCAATAAACAGGAAGAAAAAAAAAAAAAAAACATCCCAAAAAGTCCAAAATAAATTTACTATCACACAAATTAAAAGAAAAAAAGCAAATCCTCAAACTTAGGAAGCTGAAACTAGGGATTCTCTGGTATTTTTGCTTGGAAAGTCACTTCAGTGATTCATCGATCATTGCGGATTAATATTCTTATTAATCAGCTAATTGTTTCAGTTCTAGTCCAAAACCCAAAGATATTCAGTTTACAATGATATAAGACATGAAAAGACATTTGAGAAACCGGGACCAGTGGTTGACACTTTTGTTTGTAAGATAGTTAAAATGATTTTTCAGTCATCAAAATAGTTGATGATTCATTTTTTGTCTATCGGTTAGTCAGCTAATTGTTGCAGCTCTAGAAAGCAACATTACAAGATACTGATGTAGGGGTGGATGGATGGGGTGTAAAATTATAGTTGACTCATCATTGGAGACGATCCACGGTACCCCGGGATATTTTTAACTCAACAGAAAGTAAGACCAAAATCAGACTTATTTTATCTTTACTTTGTCTCATTTAGGCTAATGTGCAAAAACATGTTCATATTTGACATTTTTTAAATACTTAATCTTGCAGCAAAAACTTAATCGTCTTAAAAACATTGAAGAATGAATCATTTTGTCAGTTAAACAGAAAATGTCTGAACTTGGTTGAATTCAGTTTGCCACAAACCCCAGATTAAACCTGCACACAAACTATTTTTAGGTTTGTAGAGTAGGACAAGGACACATCTGAAGACTTGTCAACAACTTCAAGCAGCAGTCGAGACCTCTGCAGTTGACAGTGTTAATAGACTGTGGTTAATTACATTTTGTTGCATTTATGTGTGCAAGCAAAACTCATGGCTTTTGGGAATAATGACTGCTCATATTTAGTTAATATCCATTTGTCAGCTCTGTGTACTGCAGGTGCATACCATGATACATGGTTAACACTGACACAGCAACAGTGGATTAGTGCTGATAAAAACAGTAAAGTTACAGTAATCATAATGAAGTATTCCCCTTCCTTTCTCCTTTGTAATGTGAATATACTCATTAAGACTTAAAAGTATGAAATAATTAAATGAGCCCCAGTAACTGTGGTGCATGATCTATTTACTGCTGTTTCACACCTGAGATCAAAATGTGTTTATTGTAATAAATGAATTTGTACCTTCTGTCCACATGAAGCATCTGGGGCTTTTGTCGGGCGCCATAGGGTTAGAGAGCACTAAACTGTGTTATTGAGCACTGGGCTGACAGCAAACATACAACAGTGACAGTGTGTGGCAGGAGTCATCAGCCCACCACAAAGAGAGAGCTCAGAGGCTGTGGATGCAGAGAATATTAATGACAAGAGAAGGCGCAGACCAAGACAACAGAAACTTTCCAAGAACATTATTGCAGCGCTGTATACTGTGCAGAAACATAACCCCTATTTGCTCTGTAGAACATGTAGGACTGCAACAAATGATTATATGCATTATGATTATGATATCACTTTCTCGTTCAGTAGATGAATAATTTTTCTATAAATCTTCAGGAAGTAGTGACACGTACTTCACATGTTTCCAGATCAGACTTCAAATAGTTTGTATTGTCCAACCAACTGCCCGAAAAGCCAAAGAGATCCAGTTTAAAAATATATATGAAAAGCAAAGAAAGGCAACAAATTTTCATTCATGAGACTCAGAAAATGTCAAAAATAGTTCCCGGTTAATTTCCTGTTACTCATCAAACAGTTTCAGCTCCAGTAACATGATGGTTTGGCCCTACCTGCTTTATTGTTTTGATTTCAATAATGAGCGACAGTTTGGCGCCCATATTCAATAACAACTGAACAACCCCCCCC
>NW_019525090.1:520279-625279 GCF_002814215.2 Seriola lalandi dorsalis
CCCCCCCCCCCCCCCCCATCATATTTTAGGAAAGCTTCAGGTGACGTCATCAAGTGTTTTGTTTTATCTGGAGAACAATTCAAAACCCAAAGATTTTCACTGCACCAAAGAAAAGCAGCAAATCTTCACGGATGAGAGACGAGAACTGGGGATTTTTTGCTTGAAAAATGAGTTAAAAGATTAATTGATTATCAAAATAGTTCTGGCGATTGATTGATTCATTGACTACTTTACTTCAACTATAATATACTGTATATTGATTTGAATTACTGCATGCTTTGTTCTTGGTTGCCCCAGGCTATATACTGTTATAGCTGAACTGGTGCATAAGTGTAATGCAGCTGCCCCCGACAAAATCTGTGCTTGTGAAAGACTCTGATGTTGCCAGGCCCCCAAATGTGTCCTGTTGCATCGCATTTTGTTTCACAGGAGTCCCGATCCGCCTCAGCTTCTTTGAACTGTCTTCTCTCTTCTCTGGAGCTGCTGCAGCAGCAACCTGGCAATACAAATAACTGTCTGTGCGCTGGCGGCTTATAGGTGGAGACAGTCTATTTGTAGAGCCTGTGGCTAGGTTAATCCCTAATGATACAGGCCCTCATCTCTGCTCCCCTACATCCTTTCAGCACCTGCCTATTTCCCTTATTGTCATTGTCATTATCGCTGAAGTTAATTTTTGGTTTAAAGAGCATTAGACATCCGCGTGGAAATTAGTGGTGTGAATGATAACTGTTGTTGTCATCTGCTGGTTGTGTTTAAAGCTTACATCCATGTGCAGACGTTCATGCGTGTTTTCAAGCTCATACCAGGTGATGAAGAGAGGCATCTCACATCACCATCCCAGACAGGAAAGGACAGAAATGTAAAAATCAGATTGATGATAGGCAGATTAAAGATTTATGGCAGTGAACGGCAGAGTGTATGAAGCTCACAATGTGAAGCACGAGCTCGTCTGGTGCAGAGATGTCAGCGCTGACGCTGGAACAAACTGTTGGAGGGTTTATTACCCTTTTCCTTATTCTTGGTATTTAGTGAAGTTTATCATTTCTGCTGGCGGACGAAGACAACAAACATGTTTTGTCTCCTCAGTCTCTATGATTTATGTTCTGTATGGTACATCCGAGCTCTGCTGTTGTTTTGTCCTGAGAGCACATGTTGTCTGCAGGCATCGACTTTTAAGCTAAGCTTTTCTGAACTCCTGTGGTGATTTTGTTACGCAGTCATGTTGCCGTGGAAACGTGTCACATTTGAGATGCACATGGCTAGGTAGCAGCTTTGCTTTTTTTTTTAAACTCAATTGTGTGTTTCCAACTGGAAGAGAAAGACAGGCTACACTGGCCTCCCTCTTGGCAGATTTATAAGGTTTTTAAATTTTGGAATATCAGAGAGATTTTGGTGTGAATCAAGAAGGATAAATGATTAAAAAATGTCTTGCGAAAACCTATCGCCATAAAATATTTCTTTATCTTGCTGCAGGATTTAAGAGTGTGGTCTGTTTGTCAAACCCTCCCCCTTGAAGTTCATAAATCTCTCCACTCAAGACGTGCAGCATTGTGCAACTATAGTTTTGTGAGTTTAGTTAAATTTTCACCTTTGTAATTTCTGACTCATAATTCACTCATGATTTGCAGCGGTGTTGCATGCGGTTTTGCACATGACACACTTCAAGATTGCCTGCTGTTTTCCAATAAATCTCCAGCTTAAGTTTTACGTTTCACTGCCACTGTGCTGTGTGTTTGACGTCATGCTGCCAGTAACACCTGATCGCACCTACACCACAGGTCACACAAATAGAAACAATCATTTGGAAAGAATTTGTTGCATCTTGCTGCATAAATTTGCAAGTTAATGAGGAAATAAAATGTGAAACATCTGCTTAGAAATACAGACTTCATATTTATAGGCTCTGTATAGTATGTTAATGTAAGAAAACATTTTCCAATTTCCTGTTTTTAACTTTATTTTATGAACTGTTGAGGGTTAATGTCATGGTGAGTGTGACTGGACAGTCATCGATTCAAATAGCTCTTGACTTGGCTCTTCAGTAAATACAAAAGCAGTGATTTAAGATTATGTAGAGATGTGTATTTTTGGGGGTTTGTCCAGATGCAACTGTCTCTTCCAGGTAAAAGGAACAAGGAAGCAGCAAGGATGAAAAGAAAGTGCTGTTTTATTTTGACAAACACGCACAAAAAATCATTTAGATGTCCCAGGTTTTATTTTTTCTACTTTTAAAGATAATTGAAAATTGAATTGAATGTCAGGCAATGCCACCAAATGAAGAGAAAGACATTTGTACTCTGTACATGCCCAGGTGTTTGACTTGACGGATAGTTTCCTCTGTTATGTCTGTTTAATGTCATATCATGACACCTGCTGCCCCACAGCCCTTTGTCTCAGCAGAAGTGATTATGTGAGTGTGTGGGAGAATGAATCCAGCTGGTAAAGATGTTTCTGTTGAGTCCTGAACGGCGAGCTGAAGGGTTAATTGCTAATAATAGAAGAGAGCGCATGCCGTAGCCTCTCCAGTGACCTGTAACCTGAGGGACTGCAGCTTAAGACACTGATTCACCAAACGCTCTTCATTCTTCAGGAAGTGACTCACTCTGAGCAGAAAATCCCTCAGCATTTTTAAGAAAACAACTTTGTATGCTTTGCTTGAAGGACAAAATTAAATGAAAATGTTGTGATGATCCACTGGGTCACCTCTTACCTGTGGATTAATGGCCACAGAGGTAAAAGATAGATATTTTACTTCCAAAAGGAATTAGGGCATCCAGTAGTTTATTCAGTGCAAACCAAACAACTTAAGTAATAAAAACTAAGACAAACTAATAACAATCAAATGAAGAATAAAGAATTACTAATAGAGACAGAAGACTAAAATAACAAGTTAATTGATCAATTTTGATCTTAAAGTTAGAAAAACAAGATAAAAATTACCAATACAAAGAAAATAGTAATAATTAGTTAACAGACACAGGACACATATGCATGCACAGCATATATTTACGTTCACATACTGCAAAAGTACATATACATTCACACATAGTTAAAACTGACAACAACAGTGCACCCAGGTGCTGAAGCAGCTTCAAACTGACAAAGAAATGCAAAAAAAACAAAAAACAGATGATAACAGAGGAAAGTATTGACAGAAATGGTACAGACTGAAGCCAGATCTTATCACACAAGACATTAACCCTTATTTGAATTTGTACGTAAGGATACACTGTCCAGACAATAAGCAAACAACTAGTTACGCATATACTCTCATGGCTAAGCATCTGCATGCACATTCACTGTCATTGCTCATTTTTTCTGACCGACAGTTGGCTCATTAACCGACCATGAACCGTTAATCGATGACGGTTAAAATGTAATGTTTAGAATAGATGAGTCTCTGTAAACAAAACACATAATGAATCCTCCGGCGCCAAGTGCGCTGTGTATAACCAGCGTAATCACCTCTCCTGTGTAGGAACATGTTGAATAACTTATTAAACTAAACAGCAAATAGTAGCCAGACTTTCTAATGTATTATCAGATTAACAAAATGAAAACACTGTAATGAAAACTTCCTCCTCCTCCTCCTCCTCCTCCTCCCCTGTTCTCAGCTGATTAATGATTAGAAACAACAGGTAACAAAAGGGGAACTTGCAGACGTATTTTTCAGACCTTAAAATAAAATAAAGGGTCCGGGTCCTGAGCAGAGCGAACAGCTTGTCTGCTGGTTCTTATTCAGAAATAGCAGCGTGTCGACGTGCTGTGTGGTTAGTCTGCTGCGCAGGCTGTTTACTGTGAGACCCGCTCAGATGGTGCTGATGTCCCAGGATATTTGAACTGTTAAATTGATTTGTAGTAATTAGTCAAAATTCTAATTGTTGGTTAATGTTTAATTATGAACAACACTAACTGATACACACAGAGCTACTGTACATTGTATCAAAACATCATAGATGTTTTAAATGTTTTAGACACCTACATCTATATCTAATGCAATCCAATATAAATGCTCTGATGTAGTGTTTGTCTTTAGCTCATAATGTTCCTTTTTGTTTTTTGACATTGTCGGAAATATTTTTCAGTCATAGTTCAAGGTGCTGTTGTACTGACTACATTATAATGATATGAAATGACACATAACATGAATACTAGAAACACCCCAAAATATAATGCAGTCCAGTACAACACCATCAGTAACAACAGTATGACCTCAGTGCCAAAACATATAATTCAATTATCAGCTCTTTGACAGGATCAACAAAAGCTGAACATTACAGTTAAAATAAAAATAGACTTAATGGCAGAGCAGTTGTATTGGATTGCATTATATTGCATTATTGTACAGGTGTAGGCCTACCTGTTTGAAATTGCCACTGGATACAGGGTGGCCTAGCTCTTCCAAATCTCTGTCATTACTATTGGGCCACAAATCTTATATTGGCTCCACACTCCTGATACAGACTGCTGCCACTTTGAAGCCACATCTTGCATCTCAACGTCTCTCAGAGTCCTGGTCACCTCCAGCCTTCCCTCTCTATCTCACAATTTACTGACAATCCAATCGTCATAAATACCCTCAAGATATGGTTTCAACTTAGGCGGAACTTTGGGTTTAAGAAGTTTCTCCATGCAAGTCCTATACATAATAATCACCTTTTCCCCTTGGCTAGATTAGACTCTGAATTTACTCTTTGGCAAAGACATGGCATTTATAAATTTAAAGATATGTACATAAACTGTATTTTTGGAAGCTTTGATGACTTATCACTTTATTCAGTGTCATGACCCCAGCTTTCCACACATGTCTTCACTCTCTGGTTTAGATGCTTTCAAGAATCAGTGACTGTATAACTTCTTTTAAAACCACAACCCTTGCAAAGATCAGGGCGGATTGGGTGGAAGAGCTGGGGGAGGAATTGGAGGAGGACACTTGGAACAGCGCTCTACAAAGAGTGAATGACATTACTTCCTGTGCGAAACTAAGTATAATACAATTCAAGGTTTTACATCGTACTCACTATTCCAAAACAAGACTGGCTAAAAAATACCCTAACACAGATGCAAGCTGCGACAGGTGTCGAAACATTCCTGCCAACTTAACCCATATGTTTTGGTCAAAGATCACAGACCAGTAAGATGTCAGGGCTGGGCCCTGACAACTTACTGGTCTGTGATCTTTAAAACACTATCAGAGGTACTTAATATTGATCTCCAACCCAATGCAGCATCGGCATCACAGATAGAAGACATTCTGCAATAAGGAAAAGACATAACAGCATCATCGCTTTCACAACACTGCTTGCACGCAGAAGAATATTACTACATTGGAAATCTAAAAATTCTCCTAATGTGTCCTTGTGGCTGAGTGACTTGACGCAGTTCATACAGTTAGAGAAGGTCTTGTGGACATACCTTGTATCATTGATGCTCAATAAGAATATATTACAAAAAAAACCCAAATTGCCACTGGATGTAGATAGTGATATAAAATGATATGGTACACTAGTGATTAACCATTTGAACAGGAAATGTACATGAATGCACAAAGGCAATCTGCAAGTGGTGGTCATGCAAAAAGGGGTAGAGTGCAAACACTATTTCTCTCAGGCAGTATTGTGTCAGAGGCAAAATAGTTTCAGACATGACTTTTCCAGTTTGTCACAGGCTCTGCAGCAGCCTGACGTCTGCCTGGTTTCTCAGAAAACCAGCAGTGTAATGTTAAAAAAATGTGTTAGGTGGGTATTGGCTTTTTGTGACATACCTATCAACCAAATGTCAATAAACGGAGCACATTTCTTTTAATAACATATGCCTGTTATGGTGACAGTAACAACATGAGTAAATAATACATTAAAGCTGCTAATTCAAGAATACAAACCATGACACTACAGGTTATTTGGGATTAAAACACCTAACCAAGTATCAGATTTGATGTTATTAGCCATCCTCAGTAAACTGACAATAGGTATTGTTCCACAACAGGACAGGTTTCTTGCCAAAGGCAGTAATTTTAATTTAACATCATGGGGGAAGCTGCTAAACAAAGTGTTGAGGTGTGACGTATCATGAACATCTGCTAAACTCTTAAACATTTTTGGTTTAAATTTAGAAAAAAGAAATTATATTGGAATGGGTTTCTCTGCACTATGTATCATAGTTTCAGCAAAAACAAATTGCAGCACATTTTTCCTGTCATGCAGCTGCAGTGAGATATGTGAAGCAGAGTAGGAATTGATTTGGGAGACTTCATTCAGCACAGGCCAGCTGCCTTCTTTCTTTGAATGAAGCTCAGAACGAGACCACAGTAATGCAACTGCAGGTCCCAGGCGGTCCTGAGATGTAGCCCAACATCAGAGCGGCCTCTCTAATGATAAAAAAGTTATCCGTGCTCTCTGCCAGCAACATGTTTGCTACACAGCCTGCAGTCACAGGTTACCGTTCCCCTTCATATCGCTGCCTGCTGACCTCCACCGAGTCGGCGGGAATTAAAGGGTGCGGAGGGCGAGTGCAGCTCACTAGTGTCTTCCTACTCTTCTTCATTTTCTCGCCAGACCAGTGCAGCGGGATTGAAGCATGTAATGTCTTCATTCTCAGCATTTTAGCTTCTGTTCCGTCCTTTCTTCAACACCGGGGTCGGTGATGTGGCGTTTTGCCCTCACTCTATTGTTAGTGCCAGTTTGCTATCGCACTTCTTTGCCTTGTTTTTTTCCTGCCATCTGTGTTTGTCCTCGTACACGGCACCAAAACTACCAGCAGCATGTACCTGCACCGTTTTGGAACCAGATTACAAACCCCCGTGTTATCACAACTTTGTGCCATTCAGCCTTGAAAGGTGGGTTTTAAATACACTATCTGACTGTGGCAAGGGACTAGAGTTCTGTATGCTCAGGTGTGGTGGCACTGCATTTAACATACTAATGATTAAAAGAGAAATCATTCTGAACTCAGTCCAGCTAGGCTGCATGAACCGATCCTGCTTTGGGGGAGGGATGGCCTAATCCATATTTTTGTCCCAAACTCTGTCTTTTGTTTTGATCCATAGTGTGCACTGGTTCTGATACCACAGAGGCAGAAGGGAGAGAAAACAACAGGCGGAGGTATTTCAGAGTTAAGCCTGAGTCAGAGAAGCTGGAAGGCTAAGAGGAGGGGGGGATGGGAGGACAGAGAGGGGTGGAGGATGGGGAGGGAGCTGGCACTGAGTACACAGCCCTCTAGCCGAGAGTGGGAGCTTTATATAATGGCCAGGTAGTGTGCACGCTCCCCCCCCTATCCGCCTACACAACCTCCACACACCCACACACAAACGCACACATCCTGCAGAACCTTTGCAGAAACTGCTTGGCACAACATTATTAGCCTCACCATCTCCCAGTCTCCTGGGACTCAGAAGAACTGCATTACTGTTCACCTCCTCAAAACCAAGTAAAGTGCAATAGATTTTTTTTTTAGCTCTACTAGCCAACGTGTGGAGCTCAAAAGGAAAAGATGTTGGTTTCTTAAAGCCGCTACTTTGGTCAAGTCAGGTGTAATGGCCAGCATTATCTCTACGGGACAACAGCGGACGTTTTAGAATTTTACTATACCCCAATCAGTCTGACGCTGCGACACAGTTAAAACTCACGGCAACTCTGTTTGGGATGGAAGTTTAATTTAATCCTATTGACATTTAAATGTCATTTACACAAATACATACAGAGGAAGAGAGACACTGAGTGCGCCCATGTGATCGGTGGAGTTTATGCGCCATTGTTCACTGATTTTCTCGTATGCATCCATGGCAGTTACTTGTTTCTGATGGAGACCAATGAGACAAAGGCCTGATAAAAAATCAGACACTTGACGCTTAATATTTGAGAGTTTGGCCTCTTTCTTTTATAAATGAAGAAATGTTTTTTGTATAAAACATGTTTTAATTCTACAAATTGCTTTGCTATTAGTTGCTTAACTCATCGTGCACCGGCCTAAAAAAAATGTCATGTGATACCCATCCCTATCTGTGAACCCACAACATACAGTGCATTTGGAAAGTGTTTCACATTTTGTTATGTTGCATCCTTATGCTAAAATAAAAATGAAAAAAAAATTTCCCCTGATCAACCCTAACCCACTTACACTAGACGCTTTGATATGACACTTGAAATTTAGCCCAAGTTCCTCCCATTTCTCTTGATCATCTTCTAGATGTTTCTGCACCTTGACTGGAGTCCACCTGTGGTAAATTCAGCTGGTTGGACTTGATTTGGAACGGCACATACCTGTCGATATGAGGTCTTACAGCTGACAATGCATATGATAGTAAAAACCAAGCCATGAGGTCAAAGGTACCGCCTGCACAGCGAGACCAGGTGTGTTGAGGTGCAAATCTAGGGGAGGCTACAAAAAAAAACCTCTGCTGCATTTAAGGGTCCCAAGAGCACAGTGGCCTCCATACTTCTTTCATGGAAGAAGTGTGGAACAACCAGGACTCTTGCTAGACTTCTGAGTAATCGGGGTACAAGGGCCTTGGAAAGAGAGCTGACCAAGAGCCTGATGGTCACTCGTCTGAGCTCCAGAGATCCTGAATCCACTGCAGAGTTTTGTCATCGTCTGCATTCGATTGATTGTGCCTCATTGAGTTCCGCTTACATTTTCTCACAATAGGAACTTGTGCCAACAGTATCTACAGATACGTTGACTGACATTTACATCAGCTGGTAGTTCTTAATCCCCAGAGACTCGTGGAGGTACAGCTGGAGTGGTTCCTGTAAACGATTGATCGAAATTTGTGCCCTAACAACCATCAGCCTCCTCAGTCACTAAATTAAGGCAACGCGATGATGGAAACACGGAGGTTTCAGTACACCTTCACATGACTGCCAACGTTTTCTGACTAATCTGTTTAAGTGTAAAAATCATGATACCACTGAAGGCTGCAAGTTGGAGTCAGAATCAAGGTGTGGTGTAGAGACTCCTGTTTCACCACATTACCTCTTAGTGTCGTCATCAGCGCGAGAAAATATTTATGGTGTACTGTGTCACCTCAGGCAGTGTAAAAAAAGCTAGCCTAAATTTGTCTTCCTACGTGGGCTAAATTAGTACCAGGCCATTTCAATCTTGCATCGAAGGATTTTTAAGCGGAGTTCATCATCTTCATCACCACAAACTCCTTTCGTCTTTGGTTTCTCTTTAGCCCTTTGAAATGGGAGGTTGTGGTTGTTTTCAGCTTGTTTACAGGTTTATTCACATGGATAAAGTGTCATTGTGTGCATGTCATTTGATGGTCATGGGACTGAATGGTACATTTGAGGTTTTGCTGCACACACACACACACACACACACACACACACACACACACACACAAACACACACACACACTCTTGTGTTGTGCGCGGGTCCTGATGCGCTGTGTGTGTGTGAATCTTTTCTTGCTGGCGTGCTAACTCTTTGTGTGCCAGATCTGTGGCATGCATGCACTTTGTCTTTGTGACTGCCCTTTGCACGTGTGCTCAGTTGAACTGAACCTGGCATGATCATAGTGATGTACGTGTGTGTGTGTGTGTGTATTGCACATATCTAAATTTGTAGTTTGCACTTGTTTGTGGTCATTTCCTCTTTGAAAATTTGGAAGCTGATTGTGTGTGATGACATTTAAGAAAAAGAAAAAACACAGTTCAATAGTAGTCCTTTTTCACTGAAGACATTTCACACCCGAGAAGCACAGGTGTAAATAAAATAAATAATGGCTGATTTGCATTTAGCTCCTTCAGTTGCAGGATCCTAGAATTATACATGCTGGCTTAATAAACAACTGTAAGCAGCAACACAAAACATCAGTTTTCAGTAGATAGTTTCACAAACATTTATTGAATTAGAGATAAGAAAAATAATATTATAATTATAATATTATAATATTATAAAATATATAATATAAGTCTGAACCGTAATAAACTATACATGTCAACAGACTAAACTCCAATCAAAAATGTTGTTTTCAGTTCATATATTTGCAATTTCTGTACTGTTATTTCTTATCGACATATGCAGCACTGATTAGAACTGCAATGATTACCAAATGAATTGATTTTGTCTACATCCACACTACTGTGTTTTCATTTGAAAACAGTGTTTTAAAACGAAAAGGATCTCTGTCCAGACAAGCGTTTTAGCTCCGCATTCATACATCAGCAATCATGTACACTGGACATGCGCGAGCTGGTGTTAAACAGGAAGCAGATTGTCTTCTCTGCTGTTGATTAGTTGCAGAAAATACTATGAACGAGGAACAGCAAAGAGCTGCAGTGTTAAAATGCACAATTTAAAAGCACAAAAGCTGCTAGCAAAGACAACACGGTCAGTAATGCTTGTAATTCATTATCCATGTTGCTTTCACCACTTGTAGTTGATGCAGATGAGACCCAATCAGGGAGCGACTGTGGGTGTCTAGGTCATCGTTTCCAAAGGTCTCCGTTTTCACCCATCTAGACTACAACGCAACGCTCTAGTTGTCAAACTAAATCGGAGCCAGCAGCGTTTCCAAAAGTCTCCAGAGTAGTGTGGATGAGAGGCGAAAACGTAGCAATAGAGATGTATTTTAAAATGAAAACGTAGTAGCGTGGACGTAGCCTCAGTCGAACAATAAAATTCATCAGCATCAACTTTGATAAACAATAACAGTAATTGTTTTGAGTAATTATTTCATAAAAAATACAAAATTTCTCCTCAGGTGTAAATATTTTGTCCTTTTCTGAGTCTTCTGTGTTAGAAAACTTAATATCTTTAAGTTTTGCATTGTTGGTTGCACAAACCGCAACATTTGAGTACGTCAGCTTGGGCTTTGGGAAATTGTGAAGAGCATTTTCCCCATTTTTGACATGACATGATTGCGTGCAGATTTGTCAGCTGCACATTAATGCAGTGACTCTCCCATTCTACCACATCCCAAAGATGTTGAATTGATTTGAGGCCATTAGAAGTACACTGAACTCATTGTCATGTTCATGAAACCAGTTTGAGATAACTTTTGCTTTGTGACATGGTGCATTAACACTGGAAGTAGCCGTTAGAAGATGGTAAATTGTGACCATAAAGTGATGCACATGCTCAGCAACAATACTCAGACAGACCATGGCATTCAATTTATGATTTATTTGGAATAAGGGGCCCAAAATGTTCCAAGAAAATATTCCCCACACCATTAGACCAACACCAGCAGCCTGGACTATCCACACAAAGCAGGTTGGGTCCAAGGATTCATGCTGTTGACTCCAAATTCTGACCCGACCATCTGCGTGCCTCATTAGAAATCCAGATTCATCAGCCCAGGCTGAGTTTTTCCAGTCTTTAGCTGTCCAGTGTTGGTGAGCCTGTGCCCACTGCAGCCTCAGATTTCTGTTCTTGGCTGACATGAGAGGAACCTGACGTGGTCTTCTGCTGTTGCCACCTCAAGACTCAATGTGTTGTTCATTCTAAGAAGCTTTTGTGCTCACCACAGTTGTAAAGAGTGGTTATCCGTGTTACTGTAGCCTTTAACTGAAGCTCCTCAGCCGTATCTGTATGATTCTATGCATTTTCACGGCTGCCACATGATTGGCTGATTTGATAATAAGCAGGTGTTCCTATTGAAGTACTCAGTGAGTGTATGTGTTGAGCTGTATTTGCTGAGCCAATGTATTGTTTGGGCTCTGGCCAGTAATCTTTTCAGGTGATGTAGAAAAGTCAAAAAGCCAATAAACTTCTCAGCTTAAAAAAGCATAAAAAAGAACAGAAAAGAAATGACAGCAGAAAAATAATCAAACATCTTGACTGTCCCTAAAATAACAAGGGAAATAAAAGACGAGTACTGGAAAGTAAATCATAGCAGCTGCGAGAGCGGTAACCTGTACTGATCAGGACTTTCTCAGAAACCAGAGCCACTCTGCAGTTTTGGAGGCCAGCGTTTCTCCTGACAGATAAAACAGCCCATTGAGGGCGGCTCGGCCACTGGCCAGTTCCAACCTGTCCCTCCCCATCAAACAGGCCTCCGTGCTGCCTGTTTCCTTTCATTATGGCTCCACTGCAGTCGACTGCTGTGAGCTGCAGCACAGTGCTGCTAACAGGTGTGTACTCACGGTAAAAAGTACGGGTTTGTTTTTTGGGGGGGTTTTTTTGGAGTGAGTGCGAGTGTTTGTGAGAAAGAGAGAGACCAGGCATGCAGGAGTCGGTTTGCGTCTTTCAGTAATCTTTGTGTGTATATGGGTGTTTTGATAACATCTAAGCCTCTGACCGATGCAACAGTGTCAATCTGAATCTCCCTCTGTCTCTGTCTCCCTGTGCCTGATAACACATAGGAATGGAAACAAGCTATATTTAGCTTAGTGCTCTGTTTTTTAAATATTACTGTAATAGAGTTGAGAAGTGGGAGGTGTTATTTCAGGCGTCCTGGAGTAAAAGTTCTGTGAATTTTCTGCATAGACGGTGTTAGGTTACTGACATTTGGAGCACTACCGGACATGCAACTCTCCCAGTTGAATCATCAGTGCAAAGAGGAACTGTGTTAGAATATAAATATGGTTCATTGATTTAAAAAGTAAAAGCAGGGACTTAACTACAACTCCCAAGGTGCATTTGTGCACATGAGGCTAAAGAAAGCACTTTTTACTATAAACTAGAGCTGCAGAAGTTAACAGTTAATTGACAGGAAATAAAAACATTCTCTGGTCGAGGCTTCAAATGTGAGAATCTGCAGCTTTTCTTCAGCTTTACAGTGGCTTCAGAAAGTATTAAGACCCGATCACTTATGGGATAAACTGCCCAGATCCAGGTGTGCAAAGCTTGTAGAGAGTCACCCGCTAACATCTGCCAACATTTGGCTTTTGTCGGAAATGTGAAAGGGTACAATCGTCATTCACTCTCACATCAAATGACCCTGAAGTACTCATGGGAATTTATCGGCTGCAGCTCCAATCAGCAGGGAGTTAAACATGAGGCTTACCGTGGATGTAATTGCTGCCATAGGGTCTGAATACTTATGTAATTAAGAGATTTCACTTTTAGATTTCTAATAAATTTGCAAAAATTTCAAAAAACATTTTCACTTGGTCATTACAGGTTGTTGTGTGTAGATTGATCGGCAAAAATGGCAATTTTCTGACACCGTATATGATTGTAAACCAAATATTTTGGATTTTGTACTGTTGGTCAGATAAAACAAGTTTTTGAAGATCTCACCTTGGGCTCGAGGAAACTGTTCACTGTTTTCCAACATTTTACGGGTCAAACGATTAACCGAGAAAATAATGGGCAGGATGAACACAAAAGTCATTTTTGGATGACTTTGGCAACTACAGTGAGATGTTCTCTTCCCAGCTGCAATGTCAAATCAGTCTGAATTTGTTACAGGTCTGACTTGTGACTCTTTCTTCTCCAGAGCAGCAGTGGATGAGGCGTGTGGTGTCTTACCTACAGTAACGTCACCAGCTATAACCAAAACTTGTGGTAAAATTCAGATTTCTCTGAAACTCCATAATTGGCCATGACATAAAGAAAGATTGTTAAATATCCAGAAACAGGATATTAAATTATTAAAGAATAGTGAAATTGGAATTTAAAGAGCCAAAAAGCAATAAGCCTCCAGCTGCTTCTCCCACTTAACAACTCTTTATACTTTTAAGTGTTTGTCTGTCACCATCAAATGCTTTATCCGCCTGGATTTGCTGTTACTTACTTATAAAATATATTTTATAAATTATAATCATGACTTGTTTATCTTCCTAACACCAGTTATTTTTTAATAATCAAAAAAGTTTGAATACAATTCCAGCAGCGCAGCGTTAGCAGCCTCACCAGCCTCACCAGTACAGAAATGTGGATCTTTTTATTTCTCTGATAACGTGTCCATCTAAGCTGCCCCCTCCAGCCTCGCCCCCCTGCTCCCATCCTCTCTCATCCTCCCTCCCCCTCCCTCCTGTGTTTTCACTGGAGCTGTGGAGAATTTCATTTGGTTTGGAGGCTCAGCTGCTCTCTTTCTCTCTCTTTCTCTGTCTCTCTCTCTCTCTGTCTCTCTCTCTCTCTCTCTCTCTCTCTCTGCCCATCCCCCATCCCCCATCCCCCATCATCTCACTCCTCCATCCGTCATTCTCCCCAGCTCTGGACATAGCAAATTATTACCCTGCACACTCTCCAGACCGACAAGAATCTAAAGGGTTTCTGCAGGTCCTGAAAAGTCTTAAAAACATTGAATTCAGCTTCCTGAAAAAATCCCTCAGAAGGTCAAAAAAAAGTTAAATTTTATCTCTCGTGAACCCTGCAGACACCCAAATCTTCCAAACATTTTGGGACGAATGAGATTGTAGCTAGCGTCATTTAAGTCAAGCTCAGAGTGAACAGTGTCCGCAGTATACCGGTTAATTATATGGAAGCCATTCAGCAGTGCTTCCATATGTGTTTGGTTATTTTTGTAAAGATCTTTGTCCACACTGAAACACAAAGACAACAGGATGCTGCTAAATTTCTCCTTCCACTTTCTCTTTTGGTCAGAAAGCAATGAAACTGTGCATCACAGACAACATCAGCTGTGGGGTGGGATAGACGCAGCCCGGCTTCTCTGCTGGGTCTCAGCTTGTTAAACCTCCATTCTCTCCCCACCTACTCTCTGCGATCTGTACTGTTTTTCTAATGTTAGACAACTGCACAGGCATAAAATAGTGACTGGATCACGCTGCAGAAGTGCAACCTGGGATCAGCTTTGTTGACATTTAAAACAGAGAGGTTCCCTAACTTTACTGCCACACAGTCTTACAGCACAGTCGTCTTTTCTGAAAAGCTCTGTGTTGAATTAATGAGAGACAGAAGGCTACAAAACAGAGAAAAACATGCATCTTAATTTTTAGCTGGCGTCATGTGGATGTGGTCTTGGAAACATGGATATCCAATTTTCCAAAAATGGATGTATTTCAGGACCAGACTGTCAGAAAGCTGATATATTGGTTATTAGTTAACAGCAGACAAAATTGACAGATTAGTTTGCACCTAGATTTTGGGGTTGCGGGTACATAAATATAATATGCATGAAATAACATTTCAGTCATTTATTTTGAAAATGGTAATTTTGTTGATGATGTGCAGCATTGCCCTTACTATAGCAGTTACAATAACCAAACGCTGGCATGTTGTCAATGAGGAAAAAAAAAATAATCTTAGTTAATCCTTCTCTCTTTTTGTCTACCTTGAAAACAGCCATCTTGTTTGAATTGTCAATGGACAAAACCAACTGGGGGCTTCGTGCTTACGCTCAGTATTAGCTCCACAGGTCAGTTGACCCCGCACAGTGTGAGCAGAGAAGTGGCAGGTTCTGGCTGTGCAGCAAGGCAGATTAAAAAATCACAGCATCGACTCAGCTTTGAGGGTGAACCCTTCGATGAAATAGAAATCTATCTGTTACACCTTTTTGCTATCAGGGTTTGTACATGATCACAAGCCAACGTGTCCAGTGGACCAGCATGTTTGGACAGAGTCAGCTGCGAATGTTTCGGAAAGAAGAAGGAACATGTCTCCACAATCACCAGTACTGTAAGGGAGAAGTTGAGAACAGATATAGTCAGGCTAAAATCTAGAGCAGAGCAGTTTCTATTGGACTTTTATAACTGATTAATCAGATGTCAGCAGAGTGCTGACCAGAGACACAAAGATGCATTTAGAGATCGTGTCAGTTTGTTTTTCATGTATGTTTCTTGCCTTTGTGCGAAGCGATGCTTTACTGAGAGCATAACTGTATGTTTTAATGTTTATTGCTCTGCCAGCGGAGATGAGGAGGGGTTTTTATTTTGATCCTGTTCCATCTGTTCTTGTTCAAAAACATTTTGGAAAGATTAGCTGTGTTGACTTTTGTTGAAAATCGAACATTTGGAGCTGTCATACCTTCACAGCTGCAGAGAGTTGATGGGGCCACCTGCTCCACTGAGTGCCATGTCATTTGCTCTGCAGGGAGCACGGTTACAAAAATTAATTCCAGTATACCTTTGTTACTCATATACTCAGCTTAGATATTTTCATAAATTCAACACGAGATAGAATAATCCATAAGACTAAAATTGAGCACTGAGGAAAATGAAAAAGTGGTTTTAAAAATCCGAATTCAGGCCCAATAAACTTAGTAGAGCGAGAATCCCTTAAAGGTAATTTGTCTAGGGGTAACAATTATAAAACTTTTTTTTTTTTAAAGTTCAGTTACATTACAGCAACTTTTGTTTGACTAATCAGCAAAATTCAGCCCTGCAAACCCCACCTGGATAGTGCCCGGGGCACCAGGAAGTACTACATCAGCAGGGAATTTTTGAGGGGAGAAACTAAAAACTGCCAAAACTGGAACTTGACTCCTGCGATTGAGAAGAAGATAACATTCCAGACTTCCTCAAAAGTTTACCTGAAAAATTCCTGCATTGAAAAAAAGGGCATTACTGAAGGTCAAAGAGGGCCAGAGATGGCAGGAGTAATAATTGTTTCTCTCTGTCTGTTTCTTTCTCGGCTTTAATTGAATTCATTGAAATAAATTGAACTCCGTTTTTCCATGGACGGTTTAAATGCTAGCTGTTTCATGTCAAAGTTAAGTTAAATAATATATGCAAAATAAAAAGGTTACTGTTCTTCAGTGACCTTTCTTTGTATTGTTTTGATAGTGGGGTTTTTTCTAAATGAGTTGTGGTGCCGTGGTTTACTGTATGAAACGATTTCATCATTCGGGGGTTTTGTGGGTTTCAGCTTTAGTGCCATGCGTTGATCAAAATTTTGTTTTAGGGGTCTTTCCATTCTGTGGAAACAGTGAATCCTCTTCCGCTCTCTGGGACAAAAACTGTTATATTTAAATATACTCCACATATATTGCAGAGTATATTTACCAGGCTGGTAAATTTAAGGCTGAAGTCTCTGCTTGGGCTTTCAGAAACCCACACTGGTCTGCATGCTGTGCGTGTTTGTGTGTAAAAACTCCTCTGTTACCACTAGCTATTCTCTTTGTGTTGTATTCTCTCTCTCTCTTTCACCCTCCTTCTTTTGTTGCAGCTTCCCTTTGCACCTACATGTCAAGTTGTTTCAGTGAAGCAGTACAATAGAGCAGATTCTCACACAGATGTGCTTTGTTGAAACCTGGCCTTTCAGCGCAGTCTGAGCTGTGATGGTCTGATTTTTTTGTTTCAGAGTTATGCAAAAGTGTTATAACATTAAAATTATCTTCAGTCTGGTGTCTTCAGGAGATCAGTAAGTACTGTTTACCACATTAGAAATAATGTTGTGACATTATAACGTCAAAATGCCTCTTTGATGTTACTTTAAAGCATCTACTTGCTGTTTTTCAGCAGCTCTGTTCAGTGTCATGACTAAACCAACTAGTAATTCAGGCACAGGTTAGTTGTTCCATCAGGTCACTGCTTCATTATGAAGTGCAGGAGGATTTGCAGCAGCACAACTACATATCGTATCCAAATAAGGGCTCCATCTGTTATTATTTCGATTAATTGATTAAGAATCCAAGGTCACACCTTTTAAATTCCTTGTTTTGTCCGACCAAAGTCCAAATATATTCAATTTACAACGATATAAAACAGAAAAGCAGAAAATTCTCACTGACTGAAGCAAATAATGTCTTGTTTATAGCTGCTTTTAATTTCATAGTTTTTCGTTATATGAGGTGGAGCTCAAGCAATTAGTCAATAAATCCGTACGCTGCCGCCACCACCATCACCACCACCACCACCACTCTGATTAGAGGGGTTTGTGTCCAACCATTTCTGACTATACGGCATCCACACCGTGAGTGAACAGCGCTTCAGATGTCAGAAATTAAGATGGGTTTGACCTTTTTCATTTCTCATACGGTTCATAGTCTTTCAACTTACTGAAGACAGCAAACAAATTTTTCTTTTTCTTTCATCTTTGACTTGTTCATCGTCTTCCACTGCGAGAAACTCTAACAGGTTTAGTTCTCTCCGTGTTTGAAGAACGGCGCCCTCCTGGCTCTTTAAAGCCATGAACTGCCGCAGTAAATCTGGTGGCAGACAGTAAATTTTAGGGACAGAAAAAAAAAAAGTGCCGTCAAATGAATCACACTGTAAACAAAGCTGGGAACACCAATTCATTCAGTGATTGTTGACCGGGGAGATGGAGGAGTTTGGGGGCCACCTGTCCTGGGGAGGAGATTGATTGACTGATGGAGAGATGGACAGAGGAGAGAAGAGAGAGAGGAGACGGTGAGAGCAGTGAGCTTCATCTGTCTCTCCTCCAACACCACCCGCTCCACTGTTTTCTCTCTTCTATTTGTTTTCCCTCTTTTTTTTTTTTTCTTTTTTTTTGTGAAGCCAGAGGAATGTTACACATCCGCAGTATGGTGGAGGAGTGTGCGTGTTTTCTGTGTGTGTCAGGTTTATGTGAGCCAGTGTTTGTGCTTGTGTGCGTTTGTCTCTCTTTTGTGAGTGTTTGCTTTGCAGAGAGAGAGTGGGTGGGGGCGGGGGGCTTGGCGTGTGTGTTTGTGTTAAGGTGTATGCATGTGTGTGTGTGTGTGTGTGTGTGTGTGTGTGTGAGAAATGGTGGGCAGCCGGTGTCATAATTTTTTCACACCCCCCCCCCTTCTCTTCCACATGCATATTTCATGGAACAGGTCATTTATGTCGCCAACCGTAGAGTTCCTTCGCCAAACCAATACTACTCTGTATGTGTTTGTGTGTGTGTGTGCACGGATGTGTGTGTGTGTCATTGTGTACTTTGTGCTGTCCAACTCTAGGGATATTAAATGGAAAAATATTAAATTATCTAAATTATTATTCTGTTAAAAAACATCTCTTACTGTTGAAAATCCATAGACAGACAGCTGCTGTCTGCGCGCTGCATGATTGAGCGTGATTGTCCTGCTGTAGGAGCCGTCTATGTTTGACTGATGTGTTTTTATAACTGCAGTGTAGTTCAGACTGGAGGCATCAGAATTACATTCACATATGGGTGTCCGCCTTCTGATTATTTTTTTTCCCCCCCTGAGTCTGCCTTTACCGTATTTCTGCAGTGACAAAGGACAAGGACAGACAATTTCGTCTGGATTTTATACACTTGTTAATACCTGTGTGTGTGTGTGTGTGTGTGTGTGTGTGTGTACTCGTGTTGCTCAAGTTGGGGGGGGGCATAAATCTGTCTACACAGTCACATTGTGGGGGTTGGGGAAGGGGAAGAAGGTTTAAGGCTAGTGCAAATGTTAGGATTAGGCAAGTAGTGGTTAGGGTTTGGGTAAGGCCGAGCTCAAACATTGACGTTTTTTTTTTTTGTTTAAAGTTAGATAGTGAGAGAGAGACGGGGAGGTTGGAGAGAGAGAGGGAATGACATGCAGCAAAGGACCGTGGGTCGGATTCGAACCCATGGTTGCTGCGGTTAGGACTGAGCCTGTGTGGTACGCGCTCTACCAGGTGAGCCACCGAGGCGCCCCGGGCTCAAACAGTGACTATGAGATAACGCAGACCCTCTCCTTCATTTGAATAGGGGACGTGTGCTGATGCAGCTGGGGTGATATCAAAGTCGGGTTGTCTAAACTGATGCAACGTAACATCTTCCCCATTCTGCAAGGTGCTGCGTTGGCCAATCCCGTACATGCAAGTGTATGTTTGTTGGTAAATGCTGTATTTCTGCTGCTCACCTCAAAATTGTCACAACAGTTGTGTTAACTATCCAGAGTTGTAAAATCACGTTTCTGAGTATTTCAAACCACTGTGCTGTGTTCTGGCGTCTAACAAGCTTTTAAAGACATAAATCCGTTCTACAGGATCATATTTCTTTGTCTCACCCCCTCGGTAGGTGAATGAACAAACACGTCCCCGCCAACACGGCCCCGTGCATTGTTTTAACAAAGGGAAAATGTCTGTGTGAATACAGCGCAAGTCTCCAGGAAATGTAAGCCAATGTTTATGTCCCCTGAAGTGACGGAAACACAACTGTATGTGTGTGTGTGTGTGTGTGTGTGTGTGTGTGTGTGTGTGTGTGCGCGCAGGGCTATGCATATGTGGCAGCTGTACACAAGATGCAGTGTTTGGTCTGTAAACAGCAGCCTCTGCTCTGTCACACTGGGCAGTGTGAAGCTTGGTTGGAGCCCAGATTGTCTAAAATAGTCCTCTCCATGCAGGAGCAGGAACCGAACAACCCCATAAACTACGCCATTGCATAACTGTGTGTGTACAGCTGCAAAAATTCAACGATCAGTCAATAGACACAAAAACGAATATGCAACTATTTTGATAATAAAATAATAATTTAGTCAATTTCCTAATTCCAGTTTATAAACTGTGAGGATTTTATGCTTTTCTTTGTCATACATGGCAGAAAAATGAATATCTTTGGTGTTTGACTGTGTTGGTTGGACAAAATAAGACATTTGAAGATGTCACCTTGATGTCTGCCATATTGTAACAGGCTTTGTTGACAATTTTTTCGCATTTTATTGACAAAACAGTTAAGAGATTAATCAAGAATCTACAGATTAATCGACCCTGTGTGTGTGTGTGTGTGTGTGTGTGTGTGTGTGTTTGTTTCTCTTGTCAAGAAGTCTCTAATTTCACAAATTAATTTATGTGAAATAATAAATGTGTACTTCTCTTTTATTCTCATAAACAAAATAATAAAATAATAATAATAAAAATCATCTCATCTACATGAACATATTACAGAACAGAACCATGGTTTGTTTTGCTCATCATTACCATGACATGTTTTTGGATGACTTAAGATGGTTCAACTGTCGTGCTGTTATTTGAAGCACCTATTGCTTTGCTACACTTGTGGCCACTGAAAGCTAGAAGTGCAAAAGTTTTACAGTAAACTGCAACACACAGGGGTTTCACTTCCTTTCCCATCTACTGTCATTTTTAATAATGCAACACTGTTCTGTGGTCGGACCAGATCAAGAGGTTTCTGTCACACCTGTGGCACTCGCACACACACTAAAAAAGAATGTAGTTTTGGTATTGTTTTGGTTATTTTTAACATTTAGATGATACTCAGAGCAAAGTAGGGCAGCAGTCGAATAAGCCTCAGTTCTGTCTTCAGTGACCTGACAGTACTCCTGCAAAAAGGATCATAAAGTTGTGCTTGAAAGAAGTAAAACTAAAGCTAATGAGTGAGGTAAGGACTATTTCAGTCCCAAATGATGTATGCTAATTTTGATATGTGGATGTGATATGCAGTTTCAGATAATTATGCATGAACTTTACTCTTTGTATTGTGCATGTTAGTGTTTTCATTTTTCAACTGCCTGTAAGGCTAGGTCACAAAAAAAAGATGCATACAGCAGTCATTTTAAATGTCAATTGAATGCAGCTCTCCAGAGTAACCCAAAAAGAATGTGCCTCATTATAAGAAATGTAATCAAGCCTTAAAGGTTTGATTCTTTTTATGGACGCTACACCAGACATATTCTGTACATAACTAATAACTATCATGTGTGTACATAATTGATTAGCCTCACGGAAACTGACACTAACAGTCCTCTGTGCTTTGTCATTTAAGGGGTGTGTGTTTGTGTGTGTCTGTGATTTTTTTTCATCCCTGCTCTGTAATTAAAGGAGATGAAGGCAGGTGGTTTATATAAGACATGCTTAGAGGTCTGCCCAGTAGGTGTGTATGTGCGTGTGTGCGTGTGTGTGTGTGTCTGTTTTTTTTAGCTACAAGAAAGGCAGAGCTGGTTCTAATGTGTATATACAGTATGTGTCCATGTTTATGGCTCGTGTAATGCTGTTAAGATTGTCTGTCTTTACGGCCTGTCTCATAGCTATAATTTTCCATAAATTGTCCACATGGTTAATAGATGCTAGTGATGGATGCTAGTAGTTAATGGGCTGAGGTTTCATTTGAACTCTATTTCTTACCAACATCAACCTTTAGATAACCAAGCTAGTGCATTACTATTTTGTTCTGTTCTGTGTGTGCGTGTGTGCGTGTGTGTGTGTGTGTGTGTGGAACAATGGATAAAAACTGGTGAAATTTGAGAAAAAATAAAACTTTTGAGTGTGAAAATGCTTTCAGTGGTTTTTGAAGTGATGTTTTGAATGCATTTAAAACTTAAAGCACTTAAATTCACATCTGGGATTTTAGTTACTGTATATGCAGTAACAATAAGTGCAGTTTGTTTCTCTATGTAAATCTAAATTTGTTGTTATTTTTTGTTATTTTTCCCAAGTTACTGTTGCTAAGGGTGTAACTTTGCTTCTCTTTGTCAAATCTTACATATAGGTATATGTGGACAGTTGGTCTGTTTAAATGAAGAGCTGCTAGCACTGGCTGTAGTTTTGGCCAACCCTAAGCTGAACCTAAAGTCAGTGCTTTTTCCCATGCTTTTACTGCAGCTACTCCATCCCACTGCCTCCTGGGAGGTACCGCCTCGGCCTCATGTTGAGCCTTGTGTTGAGCCAGGGAAAATCCTTTGTTGGTTAAAGTTTTTTTTTCTCATTCCAACACTGATGAAATCTTGCTGCATTAAGTGCACTGCTTCCCAATGTCAGTGGTGCCTGTAGTATTAGGACAGGTGCTGATCCATCTGACAGGTTCTCATGCACAGATCAGAAAATGAGGCTGTTCCTGTACTGAGTCTTTTATCGTATGCACTGCAGTGCAATGAAACGCATTTCTGCCAGGAGGAAAGCTCCTGTGTGTGTGTGTGTGTGTGTGTGTGTGTGTGTGTGTGTGTGTGTGTGTGTGTGTGTGTGTGTGTGTGGTTTTGTATAAACATCTGTGAGGCAAACTGCAAGCTGTGCAGAGCTAAGGTATCTTAATGTATGGAGAGACTCAGCTCTGCCTTTGGCTTTGTTGAAAGGCAACACACCAGCATCAAGCCTAATAAAGAGAGTACACAGAATATTGATGAAACTATATCCAAATATGCATTTAAATTTCAATCCATCCATTTATATTCATACCTGTTCAGGTTGACAGTAGCAGAAGGACTTGCAGAGCAGCCAAATGTCTTCTTTCTCAGTAACGTCCCCCTGCTTCCCCCGAGACGAGCTGAGAGTAAATCTGTGTTCACACAAAGTCGTAGATGGTTTCTGGCCTCTCATAAATCTCCAGCTCTGTCAGTGTGTTGCGTCAAGCACATAATTTACAAAGTCTTTGGCCACTGTCCTACGCACAAGGAACTTTTTAATTTCCTGTTATGCAGTTGTTTCCCAGAGTACAGAGTAGCTTTGTTTCCTGTCTTTCTAAACACAGTGTGTTTTGTGGAAAGTGTTTTAATATGAAAACGATGCCAGAGTGGACCAGAGTTGATTCCTAATCCTCTTTCTTATCCTCTCTCCCATCACAGCAAATGGTGATGAGCCTGCGGGTGTCGGAGCTGCAGGTGCTGCTGGGCTACGCTGGGCGAAACAAGCACGGACGCAAACATGAGCTGCTGACCAAGGCGTTGCATCTGCTTAAAGCCGGCTGCAGCCCCGCTGTGCACATGAAGATCAAAGAGCTCTACCGACGACGCTTTCCTGCCAAAATGGTATCCCACTCAGAGCTTGCCCTGCCTGGACCGCACCACCCTGCCACAGCTGGAGTGGTTGGAGGAGGGGGCGCAGCACTGCCCGCTGGTCTGACACAGCTGGCGTACGAGGGTCACGCCGGTCACGGTGGAGCCCCGTCGCCTGCTGCCTTACTGCCCCTCTCACTGCTCGGCCCTGGGAAACATGAGCTGACCGGGCTGACGCACCACCTGCCCACCTCAGCCACGCTGCATCCGGTCCATCCAGATGTCAAGCTCCAGAGACTCCCCTTCTATGACATGCTGGACGAACTCATCAAGCCCACCAGTCTAGGTAAGGAAGCGTGCGAGTGTGGTTTTACTTATCAGCTTTATAGTTTTGAATCAGGACCTTCAGTGTTTGGATCAAGTGGCCTGTCAAAAATAAGGTTGGTTGTTATTATTTCAATGTGTTCAGTAAATATAAGTATCAGATTTGGCCTTGTGGTTAAAGTAAATACCATATAACTGCAATGTACATTATGATTCCAGCCAGGGAACCTACTTACATCTCAGTCTCTCTTTCTCGCTCTCTCTCTCTATCTTGTCAGACCGTCTAATAAATGTGAAGCTACCAAAAAAATAATCTGCAAGGTTATTATTAGTTAGTATATTATTCCCATGTTAATCATGGCAGCAGTCACAGAAAACATTGACATTTGTATTTCCTCTGTTGTGTAAAAAGGTTTCCTGCCAGTCTTGGTGTTGTGCTGCCTGCTAATGTGTTGACAGGCCACAGAGAAGTTAATGCAAAAATATCATTTTCACATTTCTCCGGAGAGTTCAGAGTCGACAGGGGCCACAGTTGGTTCCCAAGAGGTGTTTGTGAAAATATTAATCGGGTGCCTTATCCGTCATTCATCCAACAAAGTAAAAGCTGGAGAATTTGTCTTCTCAGATTCTCTTGTACTAGTTCAAAGACTTTACCTAAGAGTGTTTGTTCTCGTTCAGGTGTTTATCTCCATTAATGATCAAGAAAGCCTGCAGTTAGTCACAAGCTTGAAAACAATATATGAATATTAATTATACCATATTTCCTCTCATTAAAAACCGAGAGTCAATTAAAAGCTGGGGGCAAATAAAGGCTGGCCCCCAAATACAGGCCGGGGGAGAGACAAGGATGGATAAACTCCTGGTGCCTGTCATATAATGTGG
The DNA here is from genome assembly GCF_002814215.2 of Seriola lalandi dorsalis. Lineage (NCBI taxonomy): Eukaryota > Metazoa > Chordata > Actinopteri > Carangiformes > Carangidae > Seriola > Seriola lalandi. The sequence continues at coordinate 544,917 of NW_019525090.1, forward strand.
ATGGCAATGAAGCATAATGTACATCTCTACTGCTCTAATTTAATGAATTCAATACAATCGTGCTATTTTCAACACTTTGTTGATCTGGATTACTCATCGAAAGTATTTGATTCAGTCATTCTGATCCACTTTTCGGGTGTTGTTTTATTTGAGCCTGCAAATGTTTCACAATAAAAGCCCTTTTAAGAACTAAAGGGTTTTGGTCCAGTGAAACGCTAGAGGGCTTTTAATTAGAAATGGTTTGTATTAGTTTGTATTAACAGCATAATGCAGGAACTTTTAGAAGACAAACAAGAACGGATCAAAACGAGGTTTCTTACCAAAATATGACCAATTATATATATCAACCAGAAGGAATTAGAAATAATGGCCTGTTACCTTCTGTAGCTGAGGTAAGTAAAGGCCTTTAGGTACCATTTAAGGAAATACAGTACACATAGTTTTCTTTTTTTGTGGATCTGAAAGTAATTTTGAGGGGGGCATTCAGTCACTGGATAAGGTTTCAGTATGCACGACAGGTGAATAATGCTGCTTATTTGGATATTTGTAATGCTATATGTGGACTGCTGTGCTGTAATTTGTTTTTGGTGGGTTGAGCAGTGCTGCCATATGATATATTTTCATTGTATGTATATGTTTGTAACTATGAGACCAATTTTTCATCAGCGTGGAACCACTGAATATAAATGGATCACTGCATGTAGACTATCAACAACATAGCTGACAGTATTGTTACTGCCCTGGAAACAGCTGTGGCCAGAGGCATTATGTTTTCTGTTTGTCCGTCTGTCCATCTGTGGATATGTTTGTCATGTGAACACGATATCTCTAGGAACACCTGGAGGGAATTTCTTTAAATTTGGCACAAACGTTCACTTGGACCCAAGGACAAACTGATTTGAATTTGGTGATTAAAGGTCAAAGGTAAAGGTCAATGTGACCTTGCAAAACACGTGTTTGGCCTTAACTCAAGAATTCCTAATCTGATTATTGCATAATACACTTAATACCTTTTATTATGAGTCTGATCAGACATAAATGTAAACTGCAACTTGACAACTGTGAGGCAGTAATTCTAATATTTACCTATAAAGGCTTGTGTCTCCTAGGATACTACATTAAGTGAGCAATCAGAGGCCAGGCATTTATAATGTTTGAAGGAAACTCTTCAAGCACAGTAGTTGAGTTTCACTCAGTAGCACTCCTGAGAAAATATTTGTGCACTGGCTCCACATAACACCATCATGTCTTAACTTCCTTAACAAAACTCAGTTTTCATAGTGGTTTGATTGAAATACTACGAAATACTGGTTGTTGCACAGATGTATGTGACATCACCATCTTTCCAGCTGTGCCCCACCCACTTCAAACCCATGAGAGGAACCCAGGCAAAAATGCAAATATGCAACTCTTTCATGTAAAATAGCTAACACTGTTCCAACTTTGTTGGAAAATAGTGTGTTCATGTAAGACCTCACTGAGAGTAAGACGCTGACTTAATAATCCAAATATCTGGTATCTTGTCTTGTCTGATTTCATGAAGGCCCAGCGTTTAAGCATCATGTCTTGTATGCAGTCTGCCTTTTAAATCGCTGCTTAAGAGACTTTTAATCTTGGCTTTATCTTGGTCAGATTTGTCTTTATATTAGCTGTGCATCCAGCACCCAGCCGGCATTTAGCTTGACAACATTCTTTGGGCTCTGGGATATATTGCAAATATATGGAAATGTCTAGATTTTCCTACATTAGCATTTTAATGGAGTAAGAGACCATCTCATGATTAATTTGCCTGCAGATGCATGTACAAACACAGTGCCTGCAGCTCTGTCATCACACTATGTTTCTCCTCTTCCCTCTCCCTTTCTCACTCTATCCATTTCCTGCACATTTCCCTTCCTCCTCTGGCTCCTCTCTCTCTCTCTTTCTCTCTCCCTCTCTCTCTCTCTCTCTCTCCCCTCTGTCCTCCGTCCTCACTCTGTCTCCGTGGCCATCCTCGATTAAAATTTGCATGCAAAGTGATGAAATCATACAGGCATACACCTGTGCCCGCAGAACACACCCACCCCTCATTTGAATCGCACTGCTCGCACACTAACTGATACATGCGCGTCTGCACAGCACTTTGAAAACACAAACGTACTTTCCAATAAATAATGCATGTTTATCGCATTGTTCTCAGAGAAGCAGAGAGAGTGAGAGGATAAGTAAGAGGAGCTAATACCCAGAGGAAGATGGTGCACATCATTAGACGACACCGAATTTGCTTCAAAAAGTGAAGCTCAGCTGCGGCTTTGGAGGTGGCGACCCTCTTCATCCTAATAATAATGCAGCGCAGTAATGAAACCACTTGATTAACTGTGATTCCTCACTCGTGTGCGGACTGGGAGATTTTTTTTTTGCTTTAAGGCAGCCGTGGTCTCCTCTGCTTGTTTACGTCTCTCTGATCTTCTGATTACAGTTCAGTCCCTCTCTCTCTCTCTCTCTCTCTCTCTCTCTCTCTCTCTCTCTCTCTCTCTCTCTCTCTCTCTCTCTCTCCATTGTTGGTGCCTCTTCTGTTCGCCTCCCGTTTCTCTCTCCCTAACTCTCTCATTTTTTTCCTGACTCCCTTCCCCCCACTTGCTTACTGTCCTGGTTTGCTGTGGGTTTTTTTTTCTGTAGAAAGCTGATTTGTTGGCTATGTATGTGCTTAACCAGGATTCTAACAGGGTTTTACAAGAGCACATATGCATGACAGACAGTGCAGTGAAAGGACAGATTATCACTTGTTTGTTGCGTCCTTGCATCTAAAATTGGAATAAATAAGTCTGTTTCCACAGCTGAACTGGAGGTCATGTATGACCCATGTGAAATTTAAAATTGAATTGGTCTGTTTGCAATTACTCAAACAATTTGGCAAAAAAAACACATAAAAAATGCAAATAACTACAAAACAGCTCAGCAGAAAACAGCACAACATGGGATAGTGGAAGGTTTATGCCACCTGTCTTAAAGAGCAGCAAGATGCAGTACGTTCTTAAATATGGGGCTAAAATTAGATAACATTCACAGTTTGTTTCGCATTTGTTCGTATAAATAGCTGTGCAAAGAATGAACAAACGCTATCTGACATCCAGATGTAGCCTCAGATAAGATTGTATGCTGTCTCTACCATACAAGTTCTGCACAATGTCAATTCCTCACTACAACTGTCCTATAAATTCAGCACTTAAACTGAAATACAGAGATTTGTTTACTACAGTAATGACCTCTTGCCTATTCCTCTCATGTTAGCTTTCCCCTCATTTTAAACAACTTTTGGATCATTTCATTCAAAAAGCTTTGGATGCTTTTTATTGCCGTCTGGTCGCAGATACGGGGCTTTAAAATGGAGAAAAGCTTGTTTTGGCAGAAGTTTTGTCCCTTCTGCCACAGCAACCCTAAACAAACTGCATCACTGACACTGCTGTACAGATCCAGATTCATTCGTGTGTGTGTGTGTGTGTGTGTGTGTGTGTGTGTGTGTGTGTGTGTGTGTGTGTGTGTGTGTGTGTGTATAAATGTATATGGTTGGGATTCAAATGCTGGGTGTCCATGTTGTGTGTATATCTGTGTGTTTCTATATTGGACGTGTACAGTCTGTGAAAACAGATCTTCACTGGGACAGTAAAGGTTTATTTATCTTATCTATCTTTTTCAGGCAGTAATGTCTTTTGACTTTGTACACAATGTACTAATTTAAGACGAGAAGTAGTTTTGTCTGCAATTCTGCTGTCTTTTCAAAAACTGGACTTGATTTGTTTAATATGCATTTCCCAACACTTCATACAGGAAGTAATGTTGAAGTATACTGTAAGTGAACAATTCATGATGTATAATGTAGCTTGATCTAAGAAAGTTTTACATGCACAGTAAGATGAAAACTATGTTCTCTGTCACTGCAGGCCGGGTCCTGTTACTGTGACATCGGTCCAAATGTTAGAAACTGTTCAACCTGCAGCAGTTTGTATCACAGATAAACTCAAGATATGACAGCTGTGGTTCATAAATTCGGTAGAGGAGCTGGAAAGAAATATGGTTATGTGGAATGAGGAATTACAGTCCTTGTGAACATCTTCTTTGATTTCCTGTCTTAACCTGATTGTGCATTGTGTGCATGGAAATGTAGTTATTATCACTCACACGACACCCACCCCCCTTCTCACTCACTCCCTCCCTGTCATTATCCCTCCCTTTCTCTCCCTCCTGCTCTCTGCTGAGTCTTATCAGTCTGTGGGATAAAGGTTAGTTAGGTCACAGTTTAGCCCTGCCAGTATAAACTGGTCAGCAGTCTGGCTGTTCTTTTATTACCACGGCAATCTCACTGGTTGAACTCCAGTCTCATCTCCATCATTATCCGTCCTCAATAGAGAACTATGCCTCTCTACTCATTATTGGATATCACTGTGGTGCACATGCATTATACATGATTTAATCACCATATCTCTGGGAAAAAGATGCAAGTCCATTTTGCGTTTGATGAGTGTTTCATGCATAATGGCTTCTTTCATGGGAAGATGCTGTGATATTCATACAATGGAGTAAAATAATGTGGTAAAAAAAAAAAAAAATGTTTCGAACATTGTTTCCTTCAAAGATGAGTCACTCAGTTTCATTTTTGTATACTGAATCTTTTGGAAAACTACACATCAGGGTTTCATTGTTATGAATTTTTTTCATTCCCATTTAGACAGTAGGTCACAGTCATATTTGCACTCTGTGTTTTTTCAAAGGCTCAGAAAATGAAAACGAAAAAAATATCTTCAGCAATACATACAGTTTACTGTGGTGCCAGGACATGAATCACGTCAGCATGGTGCCATCTGCCTGCTGCTTCAGTTGCACTGTGAACATAATAACTTATTAACTATTGATAACGGATGCAAATATTATGCTTATAAAACATGTTTCCCCTCCAACTTATTGTGTAAAATATATGAAAGAAATATTCAATTTACTACATATATATTGAAGACAAGCAACAAATCTTCTTGTCATTCTTGAAACTTAATCAAGTTCCACAATTCTTACATATAAAGCTCATGAAAATATTAATTATTTAGTTAATGGTGTTATTTGCATATATACCGTATACCATATTGATTATAGCTGCACATGCTCAAGTGCCTCTCAGACTGCCACAAATTGATTAAATGAATTGATTTGAATACATTTGATATTCATTGTTTTTAACTGTTGAATTAAAGTGTCCCTTCATAATCTTCATATGTAACCAGCAGTAACATAACGTAAAGCACAACCGCAGAAAAGTTTATTTGTTCTGTGTTTGTAGCCATCTGTTTTATATTTTGTGATGTGAATGAATTGTAAAGTGTGTGTGACAGATGTTCTATGTCTTTAGATATTCATATATGGATACATTTATATAAAGTATGGGAAGGGTAAGTTACATAGTTGTTGTTTCTGAACACACACACTTGCATACATATGTATATCACCACAATGTTACCAACATCTGCAGACTCATTTACAATGCAACATTCCACAAACCTGTCGTCCTGCCACAGTCATTCCTTCACCTCAGAAAATGATTATACAATCACCGAATGTTCCAGCAGCCACATCGACATTCATCCAGTAACATACAGCACAACACTAAGCACTAGTCCCATAATGTAGCACCAGCCTAAATCCTAAACTTCTTCTCACATTTTCAATATATGCCGAGTCTTGGCACATGTTCACTTTTCCTCCCCAAACTATTTACATGTGTAGTGTTGCACTCACCACAAGAGTGTTTGTTCAAGCCTGTAAACTGTGTAGGGTACAACCATAAAGTGTTATATAATGGCTGTGGCCTTTATGTAACGTAGATCTTTCTATTTTTTCTTTATGGTCTTCATCTTGATGATGAAATAATTACAGGATTTAATCATTCTGTCCCCGAAATAGTCTGATATGTTGTATTTTAAATATATTATTATGTTGTCGATAAACCAGACCAAAAAGAAAAACAGGAGAATAGAATCAGGTCTATATTTAAGATAGGTTGTTATTAGAAATATATTCTATCATATTTTCTATTTCCGGATCTGCTTTGATTGGCAGGTTCCAGTGTTTTACACTGAAAACTGGTTCAGAAGCAGCTGTAACTTCTTTACTTCCCATAAAGGCTTTTATTGTGAAACACCTGTAGGAAGTGCTGATATTAACTACCAGCTGCCTAATATCAACAAAACATCGTAAAGTAGAATCAATCTTGAATGAATTAATCCATAAACTCTGGGTTCAAGTCCTCAGGATGGCAGTCAAGCACCATGCTGGAGTGTCCTTGAGCAACCACGCTTAATCAGTGCAGACCAGTGTTTCCGTACATCTTGTTTTGCCCTTGTCCTCAGTGAATCAGTAAAGATAGTATATCACATACACTATCAGCTACATACAACAGGTTATTGTGGTGTTGTTCCTAAACATCTACAGCACAGAAACCAACAGAGCACCTCTTCACTCCACATCAGACCACCACCTGACATTTACCAGCACACACTCTGACCCCTGCGTGCTCCCGAGCAAAACCTTTTTTCTGGCTGTAAACATCTCAGGCTTCTCACAACAAATGAACATCAACAAAGGAGCCCTGGCTGCGCTGAACTATAAACACGCTGCACAAAATGGCTTCCATCTCTCAGAGCCTATTAAACCAGCATTATTTTCTTCGAAGCCCGGGTTGATGCGTTGTCGTCATTGTCATCATCATCATCATCATCATCCCCACCAGCTGCCTGATTAGACAAACCCCAATCCTGATTGAAACTCTCAACATTAGCCGACCTCAAACATAAGCAACTCTGTTCTTTCCACTGTTGTCAGACATTTAATGTTAACTCTCAGTGTGTTTAATGGTATACTCACTTGGGCGTGGCATACATTGCATGAGGGCAGCTCAGGAGATATTGTGAAATGCCTCCTACAGTCTATACATTGATATGGGTAGCAGGGCCAGCTGCAAGACTGAGAAAATGTAATGCCAGCCTTAGTCCTGTAAGCACATTGGAATGCCTTAATGAGCCCTATAATATATATAATATATAACTGCACAACAGCCTTATGCAGATAATAAAGGGTAATCACTGCAGTTAGGGGGGAGAGGAAATAACACTTCTGGAAAGTTTTCAGTTGTCAGTGTGGGTGTAACATCCAGATCTGACCTTTTGTTGCGGATCCTTCCAGCACTGTAGTTTTGAGTTTGAGTGACGCTGAAAGGATTTTTGTCTTTGTTCGGCCTGTGAATGTTGCGCATGTATGTGTGTCTGTCATTGTGTGTGTGTGTGTGTGTGTGTGTGTGTGTGTGTGTGTGTCTGCGGTGTACCAAACAGAGAAAAAGTAGCAACACCACTAACAAGTTAATAAACTCCAGCTGGGCTTTGTTGTGCTGGAGACAGGCTGTAGAGCTGAGCACATTCTCTGTAGCTTAGCTCACACATCTTCTCTTCAAACCAGAACTGAGCCCAGAACCAAGGGTTTTCTAGGTTTTCACGTGCTGTCGGTTCAAAATCAGCATAGTAAGAATATTCATACTTTCCATACTAGCAGGCAAATGAGCTCTTTGGTAGCCCCCCCATATTTCAACTATGAAATACTATATCACAGCTGAGTTTCAGTGTAGCTGCAGCAGAAAATGTAGAAAAACTTCACTGTAATGTAACGAGTGCCTTGAGACCAGATGTGACCAAACTGGCTCATGAATCTAGTTATGTGCAAACGTGAATGTGCAGGGTGCAAAGGCTTGTTTCATCTCTCAGATTAGAGTTTTTCCTCTGTGTGCAGAGAATTTATGTTGGACCTTAAAATGAAGATGACAAGCATTTTGTCACCTTCATCCCCATGTGACCAGTGATCATGTGGTTTATTTCCTTCACCACATGAGTATTACAATTTTCCCCCAGTGTCTCCTGTATTCAATGAGATTGACAAAATTATACAACTTCAAAATAGTATGTTTGAAGTGATCGTGGCTTTTTTCATTTGAATATTTATTCAAATTTGAGAAATGTTTAAAGGTGTCACACTCAGTTTGCAGTTTAGAAGTTTCATCTAGGTGAAACTCTTTTATTGACACGTGTTTCAATTATTTATTATTCATTTATATCAATAGGGATGATATAAATATTAGAAACACTACTTAGTATAACCAAATACAATTCAACAGCACTACAAACTAGGGCTGCAACAAGCCATTATTTTCATTATCAATTAACCTGACGATTATTTTCTCTAATTGGGGTGGAAAAAATATTAGAAATACCTCTCAGTACAGCTGTTTATATGATACCTAATTAAGTGGCAACTGACTGTATGTTCTGGGTTGTCCTTAGATTATTTCCTCTTCAGTGTAAACATCAACCCATTAGAGGTATCAACCCATCTGTTACCCTTCCCCCCATCTGTCTTTCAGTATAAAATAGTATAAAACAATGTGAATGCAGCATAGTGTCCAGCACAGCAGGGGTCTCAAGCCCTCAGACCACATCCCACGAAGCACAGAGAGTCTGCAGGTCTTCATGCTATACAGTCACTGCAGCAAGACGCTTCCTCAGTATGCACTATTTAACACAGACAGTCCATCACAAACTGAAAAGAATCGTCCATTCAAGAAGTCCATTCTCTTCAAGACAGCTTGGAAAGCACTTTTTTCCCCCATAAACTCTGTAATATCCACTTCACACCCTTGTGAAATGTCACCTCAGCTGCCCTTCTGTCCTGTGATGACTGCACCTCATCAGCACTGAAGTTAAGTCAGAACAAACTCTTAGTACTTCCTTGATGCTCGGTTGGAGATTTGTGCTGATAGACGCTCTTATTTCTTTGTTGTAATTAGGCTTGTGCCTCAAAATTAATGTCCCAGTGATTTATTAATGTTCATACTCTAATAAGCACCACTAAGCAGGAATACGATTACATGCAGTGGCAGAAATGTGCTTAATAATAGTAATTACAATCCTGCTCACAGTGTCATTAATTTTGTGTCTTCTTTCACTGAAGTAGAGACTTCATTTATTGTAATTATTCTGTATGTTGTGTAGTAAACCTTATGCTTTATAATGACTCAAGTAAAAAGCAAAAATATTTGTGCAACACTTTTAAAATTGAAGAGAAAAGACTTAAACAATGATCATCAAAATAAGATACTTGATATTTCAAACCTGTTTTTGCTTACCCAACCTTTAGCCTGCACTCCTCTATATTAGTTACCCAAATTTAGCAGATGATAAATTTGCTGATTGGTTGAAATGATGATTTACTATCTGTCTCTGTTACCAGTTCTCTGTTCGCCCATGTGTTTTTCCTGTGTGACAGTATTTCTATTTTTGGCTGTTTGGGTATGGTTTAGAATTTTTTTATAAATGAAATAAAATACAAAAATGTTTTGGCACCAATACAATACCAACAGTATATTTTGTGATATTTTGTCAGTGAATGGATTGTAAAGTAAATGAGACCGATGTTCTATATGTGAGTGTTTAGATTTATATAAGGATACATAGGTGTGTGTGTGTGTATGTGTGTGTATATATATATATATATATAAATGTATATGGAAGGGTACGTTACATAGTCGTTGTTTCTGAGCACACACATATAGTACAGACTGTACATATACAGTGCAAAAGTCCAAAATCACCATAATCTTGTCAGTATTTGCCGACTAATTTACAATATCACATTCGACAAACTTGTAGGTCTGTCAGAGTCATTCCTTTACCTCAGAAAATGATTACACAACCACTGTATGGTCCGGCAATCACACCAATATTCATCCAGTGACATACAGCACACGGCTCGAAAAGCTCTAGTCCCATAATGTAGCACCAGCTTAAATCCTAAATCTCACAAAAAATTATTTCCATCAGTAAATTAAAGGAAAAAAAAACTGAAAAATTAGTAGAGAAAGAGGGTGACAATGCCTCTGTCCATAGGACACGAGGGGTCACTGAATGGTTTGATGAGTATGAAAATAATGTGAATCATATGCTTTGGCCTTCAAAGTCACCAGATCTCAAGTTAAACACCTATGGGATATTTTGGACCAGTGTGATAGATGGCACTCTCCACTACCGTCGTGAAACACCAAATGAGGGAATATCTGTCAGAAGAACAGTGTCCGTTTCTCCAGCAGAGTTCAGACACTTGTGGAATCTGTACCAAGGAGCACTGACACTGTTCTGGGGCATGTGGTGGTCTAACACTTATTACTGTTTTCGGATATTTCTCGATGTCAGGCGCTGAAGGCTCATACTTCATACTGTAGGATACGTTACAATACCTCTATATTTAAGCTTTCTCACCGCTCAATATGACGCTGGAACCAGCAGCCAGTTAGCTTTGTTTAGCATAAATACAATAAAAGGGGAACCAACTTCCCCAAAAAAGTCTGGCTCATTACCCTCCTGTAAAATCACTACTTGTCTTTTTTTACACTTTGGTTTTTGTGTGGATTTAACAAATTAGATCTAACATGTTAATTAATGAGCTTTAGAGAAGCTGGCAGACAGATTTTGTTACCGTACGACAGAGCCAGCCTAGCTGTCTCCCCCTGTTTCCACTCCTCATGCTAACCATCTGCTGGCTGGAGCTTCATATTTAACCGACAAATTACGAGAATGTTTTTGACCTCCTCATCTAATTCTCTGCTAAGTGAAAGGGAACTATTCATATATGGGTTTTTTTTTTAATTATAAGCAGCCTCATTATAACTTTGTCTAAATAAAATACAGTATACATTTGACAACATTATGATTTAAATCAGACCCTGAATCTGAGCGTTTAACTCCAGGGTTCAGCACTTGACAGTTTTCAATACTCTAGACTTCTGCTACGGAAATAGACTCATGTCAAGCCTTAGTTTTATTATCACAAAGATACGACTTTGGGAGTTTGCATGTGCATTAGGGTAAAAGTAAGTTAGGGTGTGCATGTACGTGCGAGTATGTGTTTATGTGAGTGTGAGAGAGATGGAGAGAGAGAGAGAGAGAGAGGAAGACATCAATCAAAGCTCATTTCAGCCCTTCTCATATCTCTCCTCACCACACACATTGAAACACCAGAAACAAATCCACTGCCACAGAGAGAGAGTGAGTTAGAGGGGGGGGGGGGGGGGGGGGGGGGGACAAGCAAGGACAGAGTTATAGAGAGAGAAAGAGAGAGAGCAAGCGAGGACAGAGTGAGAGAGAGAGAGAGAAAGAGAGAGCACTTTCTATTTATAGCCAGAGTGCCCGGAGAGGAGGAAGACTGTTGTTCGAAAGCACACTCGATGCTCATGATTTTGTTCTGCAGTACACACGCTGCCACTCAAAAGATGCAGGGACAGAAACATATGATAAATACAAGCCATACAAATTATATACCATGTGGGTGGTGAAGTGGGTCATTACTGGGAAAATGAATGGCTGTTTGAAAGGCTGATGAGAGGAGGAAAATGATTGGTCCAATAATTATCCACAGGAACTGTAGACTTTGTCCCCCTCAACACCTTACATGGAAAGAAATTACCTCTATGTACTTGATGCAGTGTGTGTGTGTGTGTGTGTGTGTGTGTGTGTGTGTGTGTGTGTGTGTGTGTGTGTGTGTGTGTGTGTTAGTTAGTGTGTGTGTTAGTTAGTGTGTGTGTTATCTGCACCATCATGCATGCACAGCTGTCACTTACGAACAGCAACAATCATGATTCATAACAGGTAATTCTTTGACTCATCTCCCCCTCTCATTTACACAGCCTTCAGGCCAAAAGATTTCTACTCAGACACAAAATGTTACAAAGGCTATAAAATACTACACTGTTTCAACAGCAGCTATACTCTGTAATGCTTACTCACCAGTGTAAGAAGCAATCTTGTGGTGAAGGCTGAAAGCTTTTGCTCAGTGGAGAAGATTTTAGCTGGTTTCACCTTCGAAACAAAACAGTTTCCTGCAGAGACGGACGTTAGTCGGCCCTGTTTGTTTGTCAGACACATCACCGCTCCTGAAAGCTAAGCCTATGATTAGTTGCAAATTTGACAATAAAATGATGTGGCATGAATGAATGTGGTGTGGCCAAGTGTGTTTGCATTTATGTGCATTATATGTTAAACCGGTTTTGGCCTTAACAGATTAACCTGTCGACATGGTTTGTTTTTTCTGTAACACTCCACCGACTTTCAAAAGACCACCCACACACACATTATACATTTCAAAACACTATTAAATGAAAGATTATTACACTATCAGCTTTGTTTTCATTATACTTACCTACACAACAGAACATTGTCTTCTTACATGATGGATCTTGGTGGAGAGTCATAAATAGTATACAGTACTGTTTAGACATAATTTAGAGGTTCATTATTAACATTGCTACGATTTTATTTTCCAGCACATAACTTGTACTATAATGACAGATTTGGGTTCTGTTTGAATATGGATGAAACCAACAAGATTTAATACGTTAATAAGTGAGTTAGAGAGCCCTTTAGTTCAGTTTTTATGTTATGCTAAGTCGATCGCCCCCCACCTCTAGCTTCATGCTGAACGCACTGACTCGATCTGGATCTTTTCATCCAGCAAATGAAAAGAACGTTGAGAAGCATATTTCCCAAAATGTTCAAGTGTTCCTTAAATACAGATGCAAAACAGATTTGAGCCCTCATAGCTCCTTGTTTCGTGCTAACCTTCTGCTAACATACACACACAAACTTTCTTTGCCTTTGTGAACCTGCTGTCTCTTTAATGGGGGCTGGGTTAGTTGCACCAGTTATTTCCAGCACCTGTGGGTTGGCCTATAAATAGAGCGCACGCACACACAGACACACACACACACACACATTTCCACATTTCTTCTTCGTCTTCACCTCTGTGTGGGGTGGTGTGGTTTTGACGTCCAGGTGTTCTTGAGCTTTTGAAAATTTTATGCACACAAGCTGCAAGAAACACCCACTTATACGCTGCTGTGCACACACTGCGTCACTCTCTGCATTTTTCATGCTTATCTGTGCATTGAAACAGTGTTTATTTGCAGAGGCTTGGTTTTCCTGATATTAATGACTGCGGATCACTGTTTTGTTTTTTATAACTGGCCAGTTGGAAAGAAAAACATAATTCCTTCTTGTTTTTATATGTCATTTTCTCAGGTATTTAAAGTTTCTTAAAAATCTCCATCCCCTTTCTTTCTCTGTCTCTCTTCCTCTCTATCTATCTATCTCTCTCTCTCCCTCTCTCTCTCTCTCTCCCTCTGTAGCTTCAGACAACAGCCAGCGGTTTCAGGAGACGTGTTTTGCCTTTGCATTAACACCACAGCAAGTCCAGCAGATCAGCAGCTCAATGTAAGGCCGCCCTCTCAACGCAGGATGCTGAATGGCTTAATGAATAATTCATGAATGTACATGGTTCCTGCAGATTTGTTGTAACAAACTTGTGTCCGTCCTCAAAGGGACATCTCGGGGACCAAATGTGACTTCTCTGTTCAAGTTCAGTTGCGGTTTTGCCTGTCGGAGACGAGCTGTCCTCAGGAAGACCATTTCCCACCCAATCTGTGTGTGAAAGTCAACGGGAAGCCGTGTAACCTGCCGGTGAGGAGCAATGAATTAACCACATAATCGAGTGACACTGCACGTGAGAGCTTTAAACCCTGATGAGAATCGTAATGTTTCTAATACTCTTTTCTGTTACCCAGGGTTATCTTCCTCCAACCAAAAACGGTGTAGAGCCCAAGCGGCCCAGCCGGCCCATCAACATTACTTCACTGGTCAGATTGTCCACCACTGTCCCCAATACCATTGTGGTGTCGTGGACCGCTGAGATTGGGAGGGTAAGAACCAAAGCCTCATGTAACTTCTAAATGAATGGCGACAGTTTTAATACTTTATAAATTGTATAGTAGTATAAATATGTAAATATTTGCTTCAAATATGAAGAGTTGCTCGCTTTTCTCTATGTTCAATGTCTAACATTACTTCGGTCACTCTAGTGTCTTTAATTGAGCATATTTTTTAATCTTCTTCGATCCAACCAAATGTACTAATTTCACAAGTTATTAATATATCAATTAATCACCCCTATGACCTTGTGTGGTCCAAATGCAGGGTGAGTCGAGGATGAGTGCACGCTTATTGATTAAATCAGCCTTTGATGAAACATTTTAGATCAAATAAATCAGTTAATTTAACTGAAACTAGTCTGTTCTCTCATATACTGACTTATATTGAGGAGCTTGACCCACCATCTGCAGACAGGCAGTAGAGGGCAGTAAAGGAAAAGTCTCACAGCTGAAGTTCATACTGGCCTCAAATGTCAGTTTACAATACACAAGTTTTATTTCCCTCTTTTCTTCCTTACACATACATACGTTTGTCTCAGGGCTCAGAGGACTGACTTTACATTAGAAAGTTACCTTGAGTAATACTGTTCAAGGACAGTCTCTGTAACTCGCCCAGAACTCAGACACTGGCGAGCAAAAATGTCTCAATGTGCGATTTAGTGTGTCAGTTTGCACATTATTACATTATTGTATGAATTGTCCACAGAGTTACTCCATGGCAGTGTACTTGGTGAAGCAGCAGTCGTCTACAGTGTTGTTACAGAGACTACGGGCAAAAGGCATCAGGAACCCAGACCACTCCAGGGCACTCAGTAAGGACCGTCAACCTTTTCTTTTTTCCAGATGTACTTATCCGAGGTTTTAGATCAGTATCAGGGCCAATACTCAAACTGATTGACATTCAATACAGTTTCATTACAAAATTCAGTTGTTCCACTATAACTTTCAGATTTTCTATTAACCTTTCCAATAGACAACAAGACTAAATGCAACACTTTTGTATATGAAAAAAAAAAAACTTCAGTTTATAACGTTGACCCCATGACCCCAGTGACTTTCACACTGTGATGTATACATGTCTTAAAGATCCTGAATCAATATCAGTAGATGCCCTGAGTTATTGGAATTGGTATTGGGAGAAAAAGTCAAATTGTTGCATCCCAGCAATATAAAAACAACCTGCTTGTGTGTCAATGGTCTTAGAATCAGTTCAGATATTAGCTGGAGTGTAAGTTTTACTTCTTTTTTTCGTTTTTTTTTGATAACTCCGTATCGAATGCTCGTAACATCGTGTCTGTTTGAGCAAAAGAAGCTGGTAGTGAAATGTGTTTCTTGCACCATAACTTTTTATCTTTGGTAGAAATCAATAATACTTCCAATGTATGAGACTGTGTTCTGAGCTAAGGAGTCTATCTTGATAAGCTCTTCATCCAGTCAGATTGCCAAATTGCTTCCCATTTCTGTTGAGGGAGCACTGTAATATGAATGACATTTTATATATCTATCTATACATGTTTTATACCGCATGGGAAGTGATGTCAGGATTCAGGTGCGGAGGGGATTCAGCATGAGGAGCTTTATTTTTGACCTTGGTCTGAAACAAGTAGTAAAGGAGTTACAGTCTGAAATGATAAACTAAGCACGTTTCTAAGACGTCTGTGTGTTCTGCCTCTGTTCTGCAGTCAAAGAGAAGCTAACAGCAGACCCAGACAGTGAAATAGCCACGACCAGCCTTCGAGTGTCGCTGCTCTGCCCGGTAAACATGCTCCCTGCTCTTCATGAATTTAAGGCACTGTTTAGAGATTCAGTCATGCCCAAACATGTCCGTCCATTGTTTTCCTTTTTTCCACATCTGTATGTGACTCAACATGCCTTCATGCACGTAACTCCTAGTTGAATGCATGATCCTCAAGTCAAATCATCTTCTCAACCCGTATCATGTATCTTTTCCATGTGGGTTTGGCATGTTTATGCCATTTATGCATCCTGCATGCTCTCCATCCCTGCTGTGTGCGTCATCTTCATGCCCTGACTACTTGTGTGTGCAGCTGGGGAAGATGCGGCTGATGATCCCATGCCGGGCACTGACATGCTCACACCTGCAGTGCTTTGATGCCACACTCTACATCCAGATGAATGAGAAGAAACCCACCTGGGTGTGTCCTGTCTGTGACAAGAAGGCCCCCTATGAACACCTCATCATCGACGGGTAAGTCACCCAGCCCCCAGCTTCCGGTTAAAGGAGTAGTTTGACATTTGGGAAATATTCTTTTTCACTTTGTTGTTGATAGTCACTGTGACAACATTACTCCAGGAAGTCACTGCACATAGTTAGCAGATAATCTACGCAGATAACCCTCTATAAAACCATAACATGTCATTTTTACATCTAGGTTTTTGTACCAATCAAACAAATGGGATATAATGCATTCATCAGTGAGCTTTAGAGGGGCTGTTAAGTGGATTTTCTTACCTTTGGACAGGCAAACTGTTTCCCTCCCACCCAGGCTTTATGCTAAGCTAAGCTAAGATAACCAACTGCTGGCTGTAGCTTTATATTCACAGACATGGGAGTGATTTCAATCTTCTCATCCAACGCTGAAAAAGCAAAGTAGTTTACTTCCCAAAATGTTGAACTATTCCTTTAAACTGATTGAGAAACCAAGTCCTCCAATCAGTGAAATTAGCAGTTGGCCATGTAAGTTTATTCTTGACCTTGGAAAAAGTAATTTAAGGAAACTAATCTCAGCTCAGGGTCGTCTCTCTAGCTTTTTGCTGGAGCTTTCAGATTTGTCTTTTGGGCTTAGTTGTGTGCAGTCTCAGTGCAGTAAGTGAACCTTGAGTAATGATTTTATTTTATTTTATTTTATTTTTTATTTATTTATTTATTTATTTTTGTCAGCTCTTATACTCGCTGATCTAAACTGACTTCTCTCTTTCACTTTTAACACTGATTAAGATAATCTTTACAATGGTTATTTATAATGATTGCTGCTTGCACATTTCCTCATGCCTGTCCCCACAGAGTTCATATTCTGTGTTTTGAGAGGAAATAGCTGCACCTGTCTATAACCAATGTACCACATGTACAATCTCAAAAATATAGAGCTCCACAGAAACACTTAGACGACTTGTTAAAATTTCAATATGTGTAGACATTTAAAGAAAAATCTGGTTCTGAAAGGTTTGTATTGCATTCACAACAGAAACTCTGGGTCACGTAGAAAATGCATCAAAAAGGTTGGTAAAAACTTTTCAGACCACTCTTGCAGCATGTTTTCAGTATGTTTCAAAGACTCACATCACTCACTCAGCCACATTTGAAGCCTGCAGTGGGAGAAAATTTGATATCAAAAGACTGATGTTTCAGTGGAGTGGTCCATCAAGTGTTTCATGCAGAGACACCACTACAGCAGAGCATTGATGTTACCCTGTTTAGAGTGGGTTTCATGTTTTTCAGAATTTAAATTGTAGCCTCTTTTCCACTTCGTTCAGCCTTCGTTTAAAAAAATACCAATTTGTGTGTGTGTTTGTGTACATTGTGGATGGGTTTGTGTATGATGTGTGTGTGTGTGTGTGTGTGTGTGTGTGTGTGTGTGTGTGTGTGTGTGTGTGTGTGTGTGTGTGTTTGTTTGTTCTCAGGCTTTTTGTGGAGATCCTCAACAGCTGCATGGACTGTGATGAGATCCAGTTTAAGGAAGATGGCACCTGGGCCCCCATGAGGTCTAAGAAAGAAGTGCAGGAGGTGTCCTCTGCTTCTTATAACAACGGGCTGGATGGTAAGACGAGGCATAAGGGATGAAAGGGGACAGGGTGCGGTTAAGAAACAGAGAGGTTGCTTTTACATTAAGGCAGTGCCAAGAGGCTGGAAGGGATTAAATTAGGATTAAAGAGACATGGTTAGAAGAGAGGGAGGGGGTATTTACATCCCCTCCTTATTTGTTTATGCATTGTCAGATTTAATTTGGTGAGGCATCAGTCATAATTCCTTTGAGTAAACTGCATGTCTCCATAGTAACAAACATACTGTATCTCATATGAGAGCAGGGGAGATGTGTTTCTAAAATAAATTCGTACAAGCGCAAACTGGTCTGTCATTGCTGCTCTCGAGGTTCATGTCGAACGTCTGCAGGCTCAGACCAGCGGAGCTCGTCATCGTCCAGCCACGGCGGCGGCGACAGCAGCAACAGCAAGAAAGTGGAGGTGATCGACTTGACACTGGACAGCTCCTCAGACGACGAAGGGCAGGATTCCCCGCCTCCGCAGCCGGCGCCGCTGCCTCCTCCGCCCAAAAGGGCATGTCCATCTATGTCCCCGACCTCGCCGCCCATCATCAACAAAGGGTCAGACACATAACCCGAGACTGTTTGGGTTTCATTAAATGTGGAAATGAGGCTCATTTTAGCTGCTTGCATCTGGATGTTGAATGATTCATGAGTTTTGCACTCGAACACATACAAGTATCTTTTATTATTCCACATCAACAGTGCTCACAGAAGGCAGCCAAGAGTGCTGACTGAGAAACATGTGTGACTTAACTCCTTTAGTTGAAATTGATAGATCTCAAAGTGAGCGACTTTCCAAAACAACAACACTAAAAATGTTCGTTTTCATTGAGAGGATTAATGTTTGCCCAGTTGTAATTTCACATGTATGTAAACTGTAAAAATTTAACTCTTGACCTCTCACCCCTCAAACTTTGAGCTAAAGAAACATACCTTATTCAGGATTTGAAACTTTAACAGCTGTATTTTTGGTCAAATTGAAATTCAGTATGTGCATCTGTGTAGAAACTGCTGCTGCTTCATTTGACTTGAATGAGTCCTGACTGTTAATGTCCAGAGGTTTGCGTTTCGATCTCAGTGCAGGACACAGAACTTCCTGACACTTACCCGATAAATTTGACATGAAATAAAAGTGTAATTATAAAAGAAGTGGCCTCTTTACCTCCTGCTCCTCTGTATCTGCCCTCAGAGTGTTGAACCTGCACCACCAGGCCTCTCCAGTGAGCCGTACTCCCAGCATGCCAGCGATGGACACCAGCTACATCCCTCCTGTCCCCCCACTTATCCAAGACTATAGACCCTACTACCACACCCCCAACGACCTGTCAGGTAATAACAAACACGTGCAGACTCAAGATGATTTGGGAGTATTCACTGGAGTGAGTTCATTGCTCCAAACAACAAATTAGAAGTAACATTGCATTCAAATACATAATACATGTATTTACAACTGTATTATATGTAATGTATTTACTTCTGAATTCATCCTTTACCAAGCACATTCATCTTTACATTAATGACAAAAAAATAACAAAATAAACAAGGATGGAAAAGAAAAGGAACAAGGAAAGAGGAAGAAAGGCAGCAAGGAGTCTAGATAATCCTTCCCCATCAATTTAACACACCCAAATCCCACTCGCTAGTTAATGAGGGGGTAGGAAGGGAGGAGTTTCTGAGATGAAGTAAGACTCGCTGTTGATGTTAAGTAGTGTCTGGTTCTAGATTAGAAGTAATGGATTGTGGGACAATATCAATAATAGCAGACAGGAAGGGGTGAAGTTTAGGACACTTCGCAAAGCTGTGGCTTAATGTTGCTTCTGCACATTGGCATCTCTCACATCCGGATAGATTTTGTAATTTTTAATTTAAAGTAGAATCTGTGTAATGTCTTAAATTGAATTATTGGTATTCATTGTCATTGAATTGTTACCACTTCCTGTACTTGATTTTCAGAGTTGAACTTCTTCTCTTTTCTTCAAGGCGACAATCATCAGGTACGTACGACAGCGTATCGTGTTATGTGGAGATGCTGAATTTACCTTTTGTTTTCACCGCTAGTTTTAAAATAACACAGGAGCTGGGAAAAGCCACACAGCGTAGCATAAAGCATTAAAAAAAACTTCCTCTGTGCAGCAAACAGAATAGTGATGGAATAGGGAATGGAAAATACCAAGTCAAAACACCTAAGATAAAAAAAAAATCCAGGTATTTGGTGGAATTACCCGTATAAAATGTTACACAGTACACAGTGTACTTGTTTCAGCATCTATGAGGCACAGGCTGTAGTCTGTACGGGCTATTTAAGGAAACACGAGAGCGAGACATTTGACAAATGACAGTTGTCCCCCCACAGTTACTGGTGGGTTGAATTCACTGAGGGAGTCAAATATGAATGCAGACGCCTCTTGATTTCTGATATCTTCATCTTTCACTCTGCTCTTATTTTTTAAAGGGTTGGTTCTCCCAAATTACAGAAGAAAAGAAAACATTTTCTCGCTTGAGTGGTGCAATATCCAGCTGTTCATATTGTTGGTTTTTGAGGTATCTGCCTCTGAGATTTCTGCTGCCACCTGAATACAGTGAGGGTGAAGGGGATTTCATTCGCGCTCACTGTTCCCACGGTACTGAAAAATTACAGAGAACAAATCAACAGCAACTACGTGTCTAGAATCGAAACCCCTGTTACTCTGGTTCGTCCACAGACTTCACAGTGAACAGCTATCGTTGGAATTACTTTCTCCTATAGAAAGAGCCCTGATGAAGACAGGAGGCAGCATTTTCTGTTGTTTTACAGTCGCAGTGCCTCTGGAAAGAAGCTGCTGTTTAATTTTTTAAATGTCATGTTTTTTAATGCCACAAGCAGAGCAGCTCTAAAGAGCAGAGGGAGAATTCAGATGTGGATATCTCAAAACCCAGACAAATAAAAGCAAAAGTAATATCACTGGAGGTTATTAAGTATATGTTTTTTGTAATATGAATACATTATCTCGAAATGTTAAAATTGTCCTCTGCTTGCATGTTTGATGTTGTCATTCATTGGGTACAGTCAGGAATTAATAGCCTGAGCTGCTGATGCTGAGCTTCTCATGTCCAGTCTTCATTCTTGTGTTTGGAAAACCGGAGCCACATTCACAAAGTATCTTATCTTTGATGCTAAATTGCACAAAATGTTCTCAGCTCAGAGTTTCCTCTTTCGACCTGTTCACAAAGCTGCTGAGAAGAACTTTCACTGAGGAAGTGAGATAAGAAACGGGTGGGGTTGTCCCTGTTGCCATGGATGACATCACTTTCACGACTCATTATCTCCACAGTGATGGCTTGACAGATGACCTGTCCGTGTGAATGAATGTGAAATAAAATATTCATCAATACACAGGAACAGGAAGAACAAATTCAACATTAAAAATCTGTTTGAAAAACACTGACAAATGTGTTACTGTAACAAAGTACAATACTAATACTAATAATAATATTCCAAAACTGCAATCACAAAATTACCCAGTGAATTCTGCATCATTTCATGTTGTACTCTGATTGGTTGGTTTGCAGACATGGGTTGTAGCAGCAGTCACATTGTGAGAATTTGGTCCTAAATTACTGTCTTTGGTCACCAAAACTCTGAATCAGCTGTCGGTGAACATCCCTCACAGTATCATCTTAGATCAATGTTGTCAACTGACATCTCATACAACCCAAAATCTCACAGTGTAAAGCCTCTAGGTCTAAAAACTGGCACCCGCTTGATTTCAGGAGTTTCTCAACACGACTGAAATACAACTCCCATGCCACTAACACTTCCTCCTTTGTCATGTGTCCCCCACGGTTCAGCATTACAACATGGTGATGGCAGCTGCGGCCGCCGCTTCAGCCTCGGACGACCACGAGCTGCTTCTCAACCGCTTCCTGCCCTACAGCACCACCTCGTCCTCCGCCTCCCAGCTCTTCCTCGACCAGTCGGGAGCCTCGTCGGCTACGTCGCTGACTGCGCCGACCAACGGGGCGAGCAGCTCGGGCAGCAGCAGCAGCCTGGTGTCGTCCAGCAGCCTCCGTGACACTCACTCCACACACTCGTCTTCACACTCGGGCTCACACTCCTCACACACACACCCCGGAGTGGTGGCCAGCCGGAGCAGCACTGAAGCAGCAGTGGCAGCTATTTACGGCGGGATACCGGATGTTATATCGTTGGACTGACTCAAGAAGAGTCAAGACTTCACTGTGGGTTCAGCTGCGATCCAGTAACGAGCCCCATTGCAAACTATTTGACTGCAGGGTAAATTTTTGATCCAGAAACTAAACTGGAGCCGAGTCATTGAACGTTTGTGGAGTCGTAATGACAAGACTCAAGAAGAGCACTAATATAATGAGTGGGTAACAGGCCTGAGGGTTCCCTTCACTAGGCTGACCTGAGAGCAGTACTAAGTCATCACTTAAAGGGGTCAGCTGTGGGCGTTGTGCTGGTATACTGACTTCGGATCAGAAACCTGTCCAGCATGTGAACCCACGTTACTGCTGTAGTGGTAGCAACCTGGCACAAACAGCAAAGACGCTACCTGAGCAAAAACACGAAGGAGGATGGCTCTTTTTTACAAAAACAAGGAGTGGCACCGTGTACAGAGAACAAAATATATTTTCCTCTTTTACTTTTGTATGTTAAATCGGGACAGTTTCAGTCTAGTGAGCTGCTTCTATCGCTGTTTTAAAGTGGAGGACTGAGGTTTTTTGTTTTTTTTGTTTCTTTTTTTTTTTTCAAAAAAGCTTATACATATGCTTGTTGCCACAAGGTTTTCTTTTTTTCCTCTCTTTTAGCTCTATCTTCTTTAAATTTTCCATTTGCATTTCTCCGATATAAACTTCAATTCTCTGTCCCCTTTCTCTTTCTCTCCTGCTCGAGCTCATTTTTAAATTTATGGTGTATTATTTCTCTATCCAATGACAAGAACTTTTCAGATGCTGAATTTACAGTTTATTCATGTACTAATAATTTTATTATGCTTTTAAGTTATGTATGATATTTAAACAATTATAAAAAAATATATATATATATATACATATATATATATATATATATATATATGCATTCCCTTTGACCTTCAGGTTAATGCTGTTGGGAGTGTGTAAGCGGAAATTAGCCATTTCTGGTTTTTAATTTTTCACTCCTTGATTTCAAGCTCCCTACAAAGACTCTGGCAGCATAGAGCATTTAGAAATGGAGACTTTTAGAATATTTATTCTTGCCAGTTTAGGGTTTTGAGCTAGAAGAGTTTCTTTTATTTTCTTTTATTTTTTTTTTCATTTTTTTGCACAATGCCAAAAAAAAAAAAAAAGTACGGTACCTATGAAAATGATCACAATAATCAGAGTGCAGTTGCATAAGCCTGTTGCCACAGTGTTTTCAGTCAGCTGTGTCCTTTTGTCTCTTGTCTTCTCAGTTTCATCTTTTTTTTTTTTTTTTTTTGCTTGACTGAAAGTAATTACGATGGAGGTCAAACTGTTATGGCAGCGTCAGGCCTTTTAAAGAGACAGGCGTCTGTGACATGTGCCACAGCTCCACTGGGGCGAGTGACCGAGTTTAAACTAGTGCCTGTTTGTGTTCATGCTTCACAGCGTGTTTGGGTTTTGAGTTTTTAGACTCGAAAGAATGTCTTAAATGGTCAGCCACAACCTCTGCCCCATCTCTGTCTAAGCAGTTTGTGAAGATTTGACCTGCGACTGATATTTTTAACTGTGTAGGGAGTTACATTTGGGAAAAGCGCTTGTGGAAAAGCATAGAATAGTGTAAGCAGGCTATTTAGTGCCACAGTGGAAGGGGGTGATCCGAGCATGCCAACTTAGACTGGGCGCAGAGCCAGCTGGTTTAAAAATACACAACCTGTCTGGAACTTACAAACCCTAAGAGATGGTCAGTGTAAGATGTGGAAGTGTTAAAGTGAGGCGAAGGTTTCAGGATACCTCGATGTTGTTGCCATTCAGCTGAAAATGCAGGGTTTGCTCATGAATGTATTGTACAATTTTAAGAGCGGACTCACTTTTGTTCTTTGCTTCTATTACAGTTACTAAACAGAACAGAAGCTGTGGAGATCCAATGAAGTCTGGTCACATTAGCAGTGACGTGCAGTAGATTTGGCACACCTCCAGTCCCGTCAGCCCCACCCCTCCTCTCCTCCAGCCTGTGTGTCCTTGAAACTTTCCCAGAGTCCCCTCTTATCAGTCTCTCCTCAATCTCTCACCTCCGGATGTCTGAGTTAGGCAGCTCATTTTAAAGCATAATTATCCCCACCACAAAAACATAACCCCCTCAGACAGCAACCCCCATCACCTAACATCCCCTGTCCTGTCCCTCAGCAACTAACTGGGAGACTCTAGACGACCTAAAATGACCCCCAGCTCTCCCTCCATCCTTCCCTCGCTTTTGGCATTTTTAACTTTTATTCCCTGTTCTTCTCACGGGAATCAAACCCCTGCTCTGACTCAATGACTCATTTGCCGGAACAAGTCTTGTGTATTTCCTGTGTTGTGCAGTATTTTATTTATTTTGTATTCTTATTTCTATATATTATATTTTTACAAATTGTTTGCTTTCCATGGGTGAGAGAGTGAGTCAGCTGTTTTATGAGTTTATTTAATATCCATTTTATTATTCTTTGCCAGCCGTGCAATATCAAAAAGATATTGTTTAGTTATTCGTCATGGAAATATCTTATTGTATTTTCTTTGGGGCTGACTCGAGAAGCACTTTATAATAAGGGCACAAAACACATGCTTAATTAATACATGCATGACTCCTGATGATATAATGTATTAATTAACTCAGGATATATTATGAATTCCTGCAGCTCACCATTAAGGCGTGATGGAGTCACTGTTTATGTGATTACTAAACTCTTAATGGATCATAGATTAATGATTAAGTCACACTTCAAACATTAATTTAAATTCCACTAAATTATCTGGAATCCAGTTACATAGAAAAAGAAGCTGTTTTTTATCAAACTGGTAGTCGGATGCAAACATTAACATCAACAGAGTAAACCTCTAGTTAAAAGTTGGATTGCCATGAAATTTTGTACAGACATTCATGGTCCCCTGGGGATGAATCCCATTGACTGTGACCTGCTAGCACGACTCAGTTCATCACGATGTAAACACCTCTCTCTTCCTTACTATATTCAGCTTCTTTCAACAACAACAACAAAACTATAAAATAATCACTTGCTAGGTTGTAAATGTGTAAGCAAGGACAACTGGGTCACACAGCAACGTAGATGCTTGTACCTGACTATGATGATGATGATGATGATGATGATTAGCTAAAAATGCAAGGTTACAGATTCCATCTAATTTGGTGGCAAATGAAATATGTATGACGTAACTTTGAGTTAACATTCATGAAATGATAATTTATTCAGTCTTAACTAATGACATGAAGATGTGTGTTTGTGCCTTTATTATGAACTGTTACCACGACTTGCTATACTGATGAAGACGTTGATCCTTTAGTTTCCATCATGTTAGTTTAAATATTAATCCAGTATTTGGATACTTGATGAAGTGGCCACAGTTAATTTATTTAGACGTCCTCACTGCAGCAGATTACAGTTACGCACCTGGAATGAGAGAACAGACCGTTCTGAATGTGTTTCCGTTGAAGTGCTCTACACACTGGGGTCCATGTGGGATTACCAAAAAGTCAGATGCTCTGCCCTCTACAAATTGTTTCATTAAGTGTCCACAGCTCCCTCCTGTGGTTCCCAGTTGTTAGTTTCAGGTAGAAGCAGTCATCATGAAGCTGGGTTTCGTTTCTTTTAACAAATGGGCCTTTTTTGTGAGAAAAGGTCAGGTTGCATGCAGGGATGGATAAGCACAGGGCTGTTGCCGTTTCGGTCCTTCTCCAACTTCAGTCACACACAGGTGTAAACAAGTGTGTAGTATGTATACAGCATTTTTTGCAGCATCTTATGTATTTGCTGGTTTGAATTCTGTGTGAGGATACTGGGACAAAACCAGCGTCTGCACAGAGTGAAGTGAATGGAAAAAGGCCACTTTTATCAGTAGTTACTCTTAATGGTGTTATCAAGAGCTCCACAGGCAACCTTGAAAAGCAGCTCAACTCTTAGGTTGGCATGACGTCTCACCTTAGATAAAAGGGAAAAGTCAACAATGTGTATATTATGTCTGTATGGAAACGTGAAACTGAAAGTTCAGATCCAAACATGGGTGTTTGATGTCCGTTCGTATGCTTGTTGTGTGTCAATTCAGAGCGAGAGAATAAATTAATTTATATATTTTTTAGAAAATGAAAGCTGTATTATTATTATTAAAAAAAAAAAGGACTGTGGCCAATAAAGAGTCTCACACAACTGAAATAATCTCAAAGTCAGACTCGAGTCGACATCTGCACTCACTGCCTTAAAACATTCACAGGTTCTGTTTCACAGCTCCAATCCGAGAAAAATCATAAAAAGGCTTTTCAAGGAGGGAAAGGAGAAGACAGTGTACAGTAGACCCTCGTCAGTTTGTACAAATATACCAAGTAAAAAAAAAAAATATTTATTACCTGCATTGGAAGAAATTGTTTACTTATTGAATGTTACCTGTTTATGTAGAAAAGTTTAGATGTAATAAAATGCATTCTGTTATTTCTCTGTGTTGGTGTGGGTCTCTCTCTCATACATTTTACCCGCCTGTTACACTTAGAACTGAACACCAGGTGGCAGCAGAGAGTCGCTGTGATCAACTTTTCCCTTGCTGTTATGGTACAAAAACCAATTACGCACGCTTTGTCAACTCCAACCGGTGCTTCCCTGGCTGCGACGCCAGCTTCACTTAACGCGAACATCTTAAGTTATGGATTAGATGTTTATTCTTGGATTTAAAAGTGATGGGGAGGCCTCACGCTTCGAGGAGCCGCCGTTACGCACAAGACTGATGGACGCATCAAATCTAATGTTCAACAATCAACACCTCAACCCCACCCCCGGACTGAGTGAATGAAGGGCGGGGGTTGAAGCATTCCTTTCATACTGTCGGAGAAGTGATGTTGGATGTTTATGCGTCTTGGGGGGGATAGAGGAGGGGGAGATGACAGGACAGGAGGGTGGGGTGGATACAGATAGAGGACTTGGGATGGCATCGTGTACTTAACACTAATGTGGCAATCCCAGATCCAGCTGCATCTAAATGTCTGTGTCTAAATTTAATGTGAACTACAGTCTGGAGTCTAGATTATCCTGAAGTGTATATGAGCTGCTGACATTATGAATGAAGAAAACGCAAGCGTGTGTTTAAACAGGTCGCTGACAGAGATGGACCGCTTCAGCAACCTGGAGGACATCGACGTTACAGCTGACGGGAGCCCGGTTCTGAGATTCCTCATCTGCCTCGTCTACTCGGTGGTCTGCGCTGCGGGTCTCGTGGGCAACCTCCTGGTCCTCTTCTTCATCAGGGTGAAGAAAGAGAGGAAGAAGTCCAGAGTGAACTTGTTCGTTCTCAACTTGGCAGTGACGGATCTGCAGTTTGTTCTCACCCTTCCCTTCTGGGCCGTGGACACCGCGCTGGACTTCAGTTGGCCGTTTGGAGACGCCATGTGCAAAATCATCCTCTCCATCACCGTGATGAACATGTATGCAAGCGTGTTTTTCCTCACTGCCATGAGTGTGACCCGCTACTGGTCACTCGCCTCTGCCCTGAAGAACAGAACCGCGCGGGAGTCATGTTCAGCCAAATGGATCTGCGCAATTATTTGGACACTGGCGACTCTGGCCACTGCGCCGACGTCTATCTTCTCAACTGTTAGCAACGTAACTGGGGAAAAACTGTGTTTGCTGAGGTTCCCAGGTGGACAGTACTGGTTAGCAGTTTATCACATACAAAAAATTCTTGTAGGTTTTGTTTTGCCTATGTCCATCGTGTCCATCAGCTACATCATGCTGCTGCGTTTCATCCGCAATCGGAGTATGAAAACGAGCAACCCCAAACGGAGATCACAAGTCACAAAATCTGTCACCATCGTCGTGTTGTCCTTCTTCCTGTGCTGGATGCCAAACCATGCCATCACCTTTTGGAGTGTGCTGGTCAAGCTCAACTTTGCAAACTGGGACAGAGCGTATTACATCGTCCACACATATGTGTTCCCACTGACCGTCTGTCTGGCGCACACCAACAGCTGCCTGAATCCGATTATTTACTGCCTCATGAGGAAGGAGTTCAGGAACAAACTGAGAGGTCTGATTCACAGAGGATAGAGTTTTTGGAGCGGTTTGAATGATTGGACACAGCGCGAAATGTGTCGGACAACAGTAACCAAGACGCACCGGGAGCGCACGACATAGAACGCGAACGAGAGAGGAGACCGGTCAGAAAGTACAATCAGGACTAACAAAGTCATTTCGAGACTATTTGCTAGATTCTGTTCATTGAGACTGTTCCTTTCATTGGCGCTTCTTGTCTTCACGGGCTTGCGTAATGTGTCTAATTTCTACAGAGAAACAGTTGAAGCTGCTTCAGGGCTTTATGCACATAAGATGCTCATTTTGTGTAAGAATATTACACGTATGATCACTGTGGCAATGCTTGTTAAATACCCAGTAGGAGTGATGTATCTCTAGTAGTCCACAGTCAAAGTGACTGCGTGCGTAATTGCGCATGACAATCACATGTCTTAGTGTGCTGGTATAATTCAGCAGGTGAAACGTGGCTGAGCGTTTTCTGCATCCATTAGGAATGTCTTAGTGAATAATGTAACCGTGTGTGTTCATAACACAATCATGGCTATAAACATCACCTCATCACCTGCGGAGGCAAAGGGGCGAAAAACCTAAATACGTTAGCGTGCCCAAAACAGTAGAACAAATATATGAAATATGATTGTTGTAAATACGCCAAAAAAAAACTGTATGCACTGTGTGTGACAATAACAAATGTACTCACGCTTTCACACAGGTCAGTTTTGCTTGTAAACCATAACTGATGGTGATGAAACAGATTTGATTAGAAGGTGTCAACGAGTTACAGGGGGCTGGTCTTGATAACAGTGAACACACTACAGAGGTGTTTGCGTCCTGCAGGTTTCACTGTTCATTCAGAAGCTGAGAACTGCAGCTCACAGGCTCAGTCGTGCAAAGCGGGCGGATGAAATAGACTTCATGATGGATTTTTAGCTCAATACCAAAAACTCTCCACAATCACTCATCAGAAAAAGAACCGGTTGCAAGCCCGAGCACGGCATGAGCCTCACGTGCACAAAGGCCTTACTGAATAGGTTTGCGAGCTGCAGCGCACGTGAACTCACAGCTGGGTGTCATATGTGCACATTCATATCAGAAACTAGGCTCTATTTCTGTCTGGCAGGATGGACCCTGGCTGCTGCTGCGGATTGAATTAAGTGGACGCGAATGTAAAATGTTGAACTGAACAGAATACGAGATGAACGATTCCTGTTTTATTTACATTAGTATTTAAAGGAACTATCAAACTGTTTTTGTTGTATTCAGATGTATTGACGTGGATTTTTATGTATCTATTTGTTATTTTATTATTATTTATTAGTCAAGTGTGTTGTAAAGATTTTGTTGTCTGAATTATGTGGATCAGATCCATTAAAGAAATCCAATAAAATGAAATAAAATACAAAACAGAACAAAATAACTCATCACTTTTGAAATGGTAAGACAAAGAGGTTTAAATGTGTTAACTGAAAACAGCCCAAAGTCTTATTTTCCCAAAGATGCCCCTTCCAAACTAAACATGCCGTTGGGAACTGTAAATATCCAGTTTTTGTTCTGGACTTATTCAGGACACTTGAACTGACACAAAAAAAAGAGACTCTCCTGTGAATAAATGTTGTTGTGGTCATATTTCACACAAGAAATGGATAATTCATACAATTGTATGAATGTGTGTGTGTTTCTTTTTACCTTTATCTGGTTCGTAGTTCTTCTTTCTTTTCCCATTAAACATCTTGTGATCCTTTAGAGAAGGGCCCTGATTGTATCTAGCTCCACCTGGACCAACTACAACAGTAAAAATGCTGCTGACACATTGATGCATCAATAATAATAAGCAAATACAACCTCAATAAACAATCTAAAATGTCATATATAACAATATGTCAGTCAGAAGGGTCAGAAAGTTTCAGGAGAAAGAGTACATGTAGTTCTGATACATTAACACATATTGAAGTCTCCATTTTGTTGATAATATATAGTATATTGTTACTTCTATTAGCACATAACTTTTTCACTTGTAATTGAGTATTTTAAGGTTGTTGTATTGGTGTGCCAGTACTTGGTCCTTCTTCCACCAATGGCAGCAGGACTGGACAATATGTATCTTAGGTAAGTCTCAACACCTCGAGGTAATAAAGTTGGGATTATAAGGCAAGAGAAGCACCAGTGTGATGTTGTCTATTTCCCAGAGGACGTCAATAGGATGCTGGATATTGTCCAGAAGCTGTGTATGAAGTCTTATAGTTTAATTTTACACCAGGATTTGAAAAAAGAAAGAAAAAATGCCTTAGTGCCTCTGATCTCTGCTGCTACTTTAATCATGAGGGTGATGCTGTGTAGACCTTGTAAAGGTCAGTTCCTGTTGACATTTTGGAGGAAACGCAGTTGTTAAAAGCACCAATCAGGCCTCCTCTCAGAACACTGAAATTGTGTTCACTCTGTTCTCGAGAAAATGAAGGTGGAAAACTAGGAGAAAAAAACTTGCAAGAAAATAAGGACTCAAACCATTACTGTAAAAACAGTCCTCTAATCAACCCCGGTCATTCCCACCAGTTACTCCATAAATAGAACTGATCTTGCATGGCATGTTTTCAGTGTTTATTGCCATTTTGCACTGTTATTGCTATAATAAAAAAAAGGAATGTGACTGCACTTGTTTCCCTGGTCATGCTAGCAGCGTTAAAATATTTTCAGTTTGTTCCTTTTTTAATTTACAACAGTATCTTTATTTGATATTTATGAGATAAAAATTTGCTGCTATTTAACCGTTACATAATAAGTAACTATCTATCCTTTATCTAAAAGTTAAATATTATTGAAATTCCTGAATATACTGTATATCTAATTAATCTATTACCTGGCCTTGATATAAAGCATTACTGAAAATCCTATTCCATCCAGACACCATTAAACCGCTGGTTTAATCTTTAGCAATATATTCTATTTTAGATTATCCTATGTTTTTTAATATAATGTATTAATCTGAAACGTAACTATGGCTCACCCAACCAGATACATAGCTAGTTGAGTAAATTGTGGAATATTTCCCTCTGAAATGTTGTGGAGCATAAAGCATAAAGTGACAGAAAATGGAAATATGCAAGTAAAGTACAAGCACATTGAAATTGTACTTAACCGCAGTACATGATGTACTAATTTATTTTCCAGCAATGCTTTTGTCGTCATGCAGACAATAAGTTTTTCTGAGGAACAGAAAAAAGGAAGAGTATCATCACAAAACCCAGAAAAAGACTAAAAAAGGCAATGTTTTGGCTCTGCTGGGTAAATGGCCAACATGACCAAGGACAAGATATACAAAGGCACAAAACTGATTGCATCCTATTGACATCACAGTGAAACGATCAAATAAAGAATATACAGCGACACTCATAAGGTGACTCACTGACAACATTTACATGATATTATTCACCTGTTTCAGACTCAGAGGATCTGAATAAACAGGAAGGGAAAGAAAATACAATGTATCTGCACTGTATTAGGCGGTATTAATTGTGAAATGTGTTCAACTTACTAGAACTCACTAACACTGAAGTTTTCTCTGACTGCCTCATTGACCTTACTCAGGAGACACTTTGATTTTTAAAATGTTTCAATCTTGTCTATCTCTTGGTTGTGTACTGCTCTGATGATATTATTCAATTCAGTCATTATTCAATTAGTTCCAATTGCTACAATGAATAAAGTCTATAGTTTATTTAATGTAAAAAAAAAAAGAAGGCTGAAAAAAGTTATTTATTGAGATGTGATGCAGTAAAACAGGTATTTATGAGCAAAATGTTAGCAAGTCATCAACAAAGGGTCATGGGTTTCTCATATGATTTTATCTGAAAGTGGAACCAGTTCAATAAATGCCTTGAAGATATTTTTCTTGATATTGTAGGCTGTAATGATTCTTTGCCTTCTGCCCTCATCAATAATCGTTACAGCATAGTTCCAAAAATTTTCCATTTTAACTTGACTTTGCCTCCCCAGCAACAGATAAACATTATTTGAGATGTTGAAAAGATGTTTATTGGTCTTTGATGGGTAATTCATTATGATGCGGTAGTCTGTCTGTTCCTCTGGGGACCTTATTGGGCAGTTGCAGCTGGTAAGGACTCAGTAGCGTTTTCTGTGTCTTCCAACAAGCACTATATCTCCTAGTTGAAACAGTGGTCCTCGTTCTGACGTCACATCTTCGTATTCCATGTCATTCCTGTTAGTCTCTACTTAATTTTCCTCATGATGGCAAAACATGGAGCAAAAAAGAGAAAATGACATTAGCGCCTGTCATTCTGCAGTGCAGAGACTCTCAATCATTGGTGTGACACTACATGTGAAAAACTGATCAATCAGATCTGTCAGTGCTATTAAAAACACAACACAAATGTATGCTGAGATCCAATTCACATGACAATGTGACAACTCAATAAGTTCAGAGTTCATGAGAAATTGCTGACCTAAAAAACATGGTCTCAGGCCAGACAAGGCTGAGAAACCATGGTGTAGAGAAGCCACAAAAATGTCATCTTTTTTCAGTCTGCGGCTCAACAACACAGCTAAGTTTACTAAACTGAAAGGCTATTGAGAATTTTGGAAACCTTTCGAATGATGTAATCTTACACTGACCCACAACATAATGAACCCACTTTTTTCTTTCCTAAAACAGGTCAAGTGTCATGATTCATGTATGGAAAGGTTTCTCATACCACAGCCAATAGGGCCGTGCATTCAAATGAATTTACCTATCAAGCCATTTGGAGCACTGCAGTTTGGCCGTTCCTGAAAGCAGAGTTCTCAATATATAAACAAACAAACACACAAACACTTCTTTTGTACAAACAATTCTTTTGTGTATATATATATATATATATATATATATATATATATATAAAACAAAAGAAGTGTTTGTTTTTACGAGTTTTAGGAGGAACCCCTGAATGCAGCACACCTCGGAGGCTTCGTGGTCAGGTGACCCAGCAGCAGCAGGCAGGCCAGTCTCTGCTTCTCCTTCGCTTTGGCTCCGATGTCGGAGGTGTTTGTGCCTGGAAGAAATGGGCTCTGGCAATGCACGAATTTGATCATTCAGACATCCGACCAGTTGAGTCTGTGAATGGCGCCAAAACAGGACCCTAAACCTAAATTTCAAGAAGGTCGGTACAGAAAAACGGTTGAATCCCTGGAAGGGGGCGGGTTTGTTGTTGTTGTTGCTGCTGCTGTAGCTTGATAATAGTGGTCTCCAGGGAGGGGGCAGAGCCTTTATAACTGCACATAAACATGGAACATTAATTTAAACACACCCAAAACTGACACATGTAAAGGCGTAGCACCTTAAAGTAAAGCTAAATGTGTAAATCAGACGTTAACGCTAGGCTAACGGTTAGCTAGCCTGTCATTTATGCTATGCATTGTATCGTGGTGTGTTTTTCATCCAAGCCCTCACTTTTGTTTTTCCCTCCTCGCAGGTGAAAGAGTCCTGTGCTTTCATGGGCCATTGCTGTATGAGGCAAAGGTGTGTTTCAGTGCTGCATGCGTGTTTTGAGTGAAATATTAACTGTAAAACAAACGTCAGCCAACGATTGACGCAGGCCTGTGTGTTTTCTTGTTTTACAGTGTGTAAAGATCAGCATAAAGGATAAGCAGATTAAATACTTCATTCATTACAGCGGATGGAACAAAAAGTGAGCAGCTTGGTTTGGATACAATTTGATTTTCTGTCCTTTTGTGCCCCCCCAGATACCCTGCTCATTGTGTGTGTGTGTGTGTGTGTGTGTCTGTGTGTGTGTGTGTGTGTATATGTACGCGCGTGCGTGTGTGAGTGAGTGAAAAAACTACGATTATTTTCATTGTGATGGAGTTTCAAGGTTTTGAGGTGTGTTTCTTTTGCAGCTGGGATGAATGGGTTCCTGAAAGCAGAGTTCTCAAATATGTGGACAGCAACCTTGCAAAACAAAAAGAGCTTCAAAAGGCTAATCAGTAAGTTTGCCTTGTTGTACACAGAGGGTAGAGATGATGATGAGACCTCTGTTACCAGGTAAAATTAATCCCTGATAGCTAGAATTTCTTTTAAAAACAATGTAATTTGTACTTTGTCAATTAAATGTTGACTATAAATGTATTATTGTTTGCTCTATTAGTTGAAACACATCACTCTTGACAGCACAGTATGTGGACAAATGCTAGTTAAGTTTTTTATGTAATGATCTTCACTAATTTTTTCCTCCACAGGGACCATTATGTTGAGGGAAAGATGAGGGGTTTAGCACCAAGCAAGAAGATTGCTGCTGTGCAGCAGAAAAATGTTGATCTGTAAGTGTCCAACTTTCCCACCTAATAATTCAACATATTATAAACACTGATGTCTCCCATAGATTAAAATGCAGATGTCACTTTAGTCACAGTTCCTATTGAAACATTAGCCAGCCGAGCAATCTCAGTGACTGAAGCTCCGGTCATCTGTGTCCCAACGATGAAACCTCTTTCAAAGTCACTTAGATCTTTTCCTCTTGTCATCTGAATATGCCATGAAATCATTCATTTTTATATATGCCACAGAGCATGATTGGATTGAATGTTAATTACTTAATTCTACCATGAAGCATCTGCATTAATTATGTTTCTCCACTCATTTATTCAGGTTTTCACTTTAATTTGTCACCCATCTATATGTACTGAATGTAGTCACTGTGCAAATGTTAAGTATTGTAATATCACTCACAATGTCTTTTTTTTGGCTCTTAGGAAAGTGAAAAAGGCAAAACAGAAGAGTAAGTAAAATGTTTCTACATGAAATGTTAAAAGTAAATTTTAGTCACATTTTGTTTGTGCAACCCAAAATCACACATTTGCTCAAAAGACAGTTTGTTTAGTCACTAGAATTACACAGCAATGTTTGTTCTTGCCATTCTGGACATTCAGGCACTGTTTGATAATAAAATCGAACGGCACAATATTTCCTATCATATGCAAAATTTTTCATAATGGATCTATTCAGTAAAAGAAGACACTCTTTACTTTGACAAACTGCTGGAATGATCTGACAGACTTTTTTATTAAACCCACTAACCTTAATTTCTACATGATTTATAAACTGTAATGTGTGTCATGTTTAGCCCCAGGGCCGGGTGAGGGTACCAGCAGTGGGGAAACGCCACAGGGACCACGGAAGAAGAGGGCTCGGGTCGATCCCACTGTGGAGAGTGTATGTACTATCAGTAACGGGTAACCCTGTGGACCCACACATGGAAACTTACCTACCTAATTATATAGCTTAAACATTTCATAGCATAGCAGTTTGTGGCTTTCTAAAGCTGGAAGGAATGTAATGACTTTGTTTTAAGTAGCCATTTAACAACTGTGCTTCTGTAGCGTTAGATATTGAAATCACAACTGATTATTTGACTCAAGAGATCCTTTCATACAACTGCAGACTAAACTTCCTGAGGAGTGAGAAGAGTGGGGAAATATTGAGATGTCAGGATAAAAATGCCCTTGAAGGTTCCAAATGACTGTGAAATTTAAAATGATGGGCTGTTCGTCCATGTACTCTCTCATTTTGTCTGGCTCATAAAGTTTGATGAGTAGTCAGCTATTCATGTATGAATGTGACACCAGTCCCTTGTGAGCCACAGAAGGTGACTGTTGATTGCTCTTTCACCACTTCTTCCTGTGTGCTCATATTGTTGCCTAGGGGAGAAGAATGACTTTGTTTGTCTCAGAAAGCTAGAAACAGCATAAAATGTTGGCACCATGCAGCCAGAAGTAGAAGAAATGATACAACCCAGGGTGTCTACAAAAGATAGCAGCACTTAATGTATAGAGATATTACAATACCATTTTTACCAATACCAATTCTGATAGCCAAACTTGTTTACTGGCCAATACCAAGTACCAATCTGATGTGTCGAAAACTTTTTTAGTATAGTACTAATCCTGTATGGATGTGATATGATTGCTCTACGTGTTGTATGGTATGGATCAGGTTAAACCCTTTGTAAAACATGAACAAATGCATGAATGCCATAGAATCTGACTTGCATGCATGTAGGAATAAATAACAATTCCTACACTGGATGTCCTAACACAAGTGCCCCCCCATGAAATGAAAGCCTTGCAATACCGTACATGTTGCCTTTCTTTCTGGTGGCACTTTCCAATTTAACATATTGCCAAATTGCTGACATTTTACTATTGGATTTTTTTTTTTTTTTACGATAACACTATTTACTGGAAATCAATTCTTCTTCACAAACTTCACTGTACACCAGTTGCCACACAGCACAACTTCCTGTGTATCCTACTGTTTTAGAGCAGCGAAGAAGAATTAATTTCCAGGAAATCTGGGTGTGAGATTACAAAGTTTTCCAATAAATTACGTAGTATCAGATCGGTGCACTTGTATACTTGGCGATACCCGATACAGTATTTTAGGCAGAATCGGAGGCATTTCTGATACTAGTATCTTGATATAATTCAGTTGTATTAAAAGAAGTGTAAATATATAAGAGAAAATATATGAGAAAAGAGAAAATGTCAATATAATTAAAGTGTTTACATATACTGGCATTTGATAAATAGCAATAGAAACTGGAACAGGGAATTTTAACCTTGAACAGTGAGGTAAAGCACCTGTACTAGTCTTTGTTCTCTGCACTTCTCATTTTTCCTGTTATACTATACAGGTACCATGGTTGTGGGAGCAAAGCTTTGCAGTCATACTGTTTGTACTGTACTTGTGTGTTTGTGTGACGGACAGACATTGCTGCTCCTAAACAGGGAAAAAGAAAAAAAGAAACTATAGTTATTTGTGTGTGTGTGTGTGTGTGTGTGTGTGTGTGTGTGTGTGTGTGTTTGTTTGTTTGTTCAGGAGGAGATGTTCACCAACCGTGTGGAGGTGAAGGTGAAGATCCCCGAGGAGCTGAAGCCCTGGCTGGTAGACGACTGGGACCTCATCACCCGACAGAAACAGGTGAAAAATAATAGCACACACAAACCATAACAAGTCCATATGTTGGCTGTATTTTTACATCAGCTAAGGTCACCTCATGACAGTAAAGAAACTGTACAAATCTTTAGAGTTCATATGGATGTCCTGCTTTTAGAAATACCTAATTGACAACAGTTTTTATACGTAATGGTCATGGAGTGAACCAGGAGTGAATCACTGTGTCAGAACCAATATTGATTCTCAACTCTTGTCAGGAAATACTTAAATCTCCTTGAAATGCAGATTTATTCCTTATCTCATATTTCTTTAGAAACTAATTTGTTATGCTCCTGAAAGTTGCCTGCATATGGTACAATGTACTTTGAAATCATACCATAAGTGGACAATTAAGCTTGAAAAGGAAACAGTGATGTTTTATAAATGAAAAGGTTTGGCTAAAAACAAGAATTTTCTGTTGCTTGCAGTTGTTTCACCTGCCTGCTAAGAAGAATATAGAGACTGTCCTGGAGGACTATGCAAACTATAAGAAATCAAAAGGAAACTCGGACAATAAGTAAGAATAAACACTTCCTTCAGCTGATGTGAAACAATGATATCCTGTGATAATCTGCTCAGCGTCCATCTCACTGTGCCCAACTGTCACAGTATGTTCATGCATTCATCTCCGCTTTGTGGCATGAATTACAAGCAGTTTAAACACAAAACTGTGCAGTTTACCCAGCATGATGACACTTGCGTACCATTTCTTCAGCTATAATTTGAGATCTAACCTACCACAACTAATGTATTTTCCACATCTTACTCTACACTGAAAATCATATACACTCTACTGCTGGGCATTTTCTGGTGGCATGCCACATTTTTGCAGATGTGTCGTCTTGAATACCATTTGATTTTATTCATTTCAGTAGATAATGAAAATCAACTTGCTGAGATTGGATAGGCATGCAATGAAAAGCATACTTAGTTTAATCTGAGTTGTGTTTTTGTGCAGTCGAAAACAACCAGATCTGAAAGTGTTTGCGAGATGTGCTCGTCTACGAATCAGATAAGCAATTTTCTTTCTTGGAGGTTAGCAGGACTCATTTTGTGTGGTTTTATGGGGAAAAAAAGAAATTAAATGAATATATTTTGTTAGTATATCTATGATCATTGCTTTTCAGCACCACAGTCTAAAATATCCAAATTTCTTTCCTAGCAGGTGAACACACCAGACTGGCTGATTTCAACTGTTTAATCTTTATCACAGTGCAACAATTCAGTTCAAACTTTATTATCATATGTACAGGAAACAGACACACAGTACAATGAAATTCTTTATCTTTAAAACCTCCTGAAATGAAAATGTAACTTTGACATAAATAAACCCAAACATGATGTTATCTTTACTTGATTTCCATCTCAAGCCAGTTTTCAAATCTTGACGATCAATGGCTCTTAAAAGCTGCATGTTTCTAGTGATGAAAGCTTTCTCCAGAGTAATACGTGACTTTTCTCGTCTTCGTTCACTTAGGGAGTATGCAGTAAACGAAGTGGTGGCAGGGATTCGGGAGTACTTCAACGTCATGCTGGGTACGCAGCTGCTTTACAAGTTCGAGAGGCCGCAGTATGCTGAGGTCCTGGCTGAACACCCAGACATGCCGATGTCTCAAGTTTATGGAGCCCCGCACTTGCTGCGCCTATTTGGTAGGGAACATATATATACTGCAACAGGCACAGGAGACACAGGTGTGACCGGAGTGACTGAATGGATTGTTTGTGCTTTCAAACAATTCAGTGTGATTCTTAGAAAATTCTTTTAAGAGTCACATTAAATTGATTCTTAAACAATTCTTCTAATACAGGTACAATACCAAATGTTCCAAACATTCACTGAAATAACTTTTACAAGAGGCTCTGTACTTCAAGCCCCCCTCTAAGTTGAACCACTTTCTAGAGGCTTGAAGCACAGAAGCCTGGAGGTACAGAATGTCCACCATTTTGCCCATTGTTAAATAAGCTTAAGAAAATAATTGGAAGATTATTGATAATGAAACTAACTTAGTTTTATGGCTACACTCCACAGTAGCCAGCATAAATAATACATGTGCACAGCTATTTGCTCTTTTCCATGCATAAATAAACCTCATAGTAATAATCAGGTCAGCTAGTTGTTGTATCATTTACTATGATACATTTCTCTAACATTATCATTCAGGTTATTGATAGTTGCTGAGGTGAAATTGAATATCACACGCTAAGACAACTCATCTTATTTGACTAATGATCTTAATGAACACGTCTGACTTCATAAATACATAAGAGTCTTAACAATTCTCAAGCATAACGCAGCAATAGGACAAAAGAAAGAGTGGTTATTATTTGAGCAGAAACATTTTACGGTGTCATATAATGAAATATTGTACAGCTAATTTCCGGTATCTCCCAGTAGTGATAGGACAGTTATGTGAGAATGATGCTTGTCTGAGATGCTTACTATCTGCAACATAATGCATGTTAAAGATTATTTTGAAGTCAGATAGATAGATAGATAGATAGATAGATAGATAGATAGATAGATAAATAGATGGATAGATAGATATGCATATGACATGTTATTTACTATAATTTGTGTTTCCAAATAAATTGTCTCACACACTTTGTACATTTACACAGTATTACAGAAATTCAGTTCTGAATCTCCTGCAGCCTACAGTCTCCTTCTGCATTGTTCCTCACATAGATTGTTCCCCCAACAGTTCGTATTGGAGCCATGCTGGCCTACACTCCACTGGACGAGAAGAGTCTGGCTTTGCTGCTCAGTTACCTCCAAGATTTCCTCAAGTAAGGTTTAACTCCCACCACACACAACCACAGACTCCATAAGACACATTCAACTTTATTGTCATTGTTCTGCTGTGTAAGACAACCACACAATGAAATTACAATGGTACTTCCTGAGTTCAAAACAGTATTGAAAACAATTAACCAAAATTAAAAAGTCAAAAACAGCATTACTCTGGGTGAAGTCTGGTGTGCTATTAAACAATAAAATAAATAAAAAATAAAAAATTAGCAGCAGCTTACATTTAGCAGCAATACAATAGAGTGTAAACAATGGTTTATTCTCAAATGTCACGCTACATCCACATTCATATTGGTGCAGACAGGCTTGTAAATCTTCAAAGAGCACACACACACACACACACACACATTTCTTTTCCTCAGGAATTACACTGCTATTTTATACTGTTAATGAACCAGAAACACCACATGTAGAAAAGAGTTTGGCCTGATTATCGGACTACAAAAGCTGTGACTAATCCTGTCACAGACATTTTTCTGTAGCTTTATTCATTGTTTGCAAAATACTGGTGAAGGCTGTCTGGTTAAAACATCTGTGGACACGCTACTGATGAAATACATTGAAAAACACGATAAATGATTTATTCCTTTTTTTTTTTTAATACATTCTTCTACTGAGTTAGACACCATAACCACATTTCTCTTGATGAAAAAATTAATTTCTTTTAAAAGTTGTACATTTATTTAAGTAGCCTTGGGCCTCAATATACCATATAAAAACATTGCCCCTCCTTTACCTAGCCTCACTATAGTCATTTCCCTCATTTTCTACAGGTTGGTTATTCCATATTTAAAAAAATATATATTGTTTTAAACCGGCTTTATCTGTCTGTTTTCCAACTGTCCACTCCCCAGTGGATTACTTTGTGTGAGTCCTGCAAACTGTTTCTGAATTTCTTCTCACATCTAATGTTTATTCAGAAAAAACATATTTAAAACCCAACTGGATGAGACTCATGTTGGGATGCTGATTTGAGATGATTGAGGGCTGAGTGATAATCTCCCACTCTTTGAAAGTCTGATGCTGTGCGAATCTCCTCTGGGGGAGAGGCAGGCAGACAGCCTCTGCTATCTTATCCTAGTATAAAAATCAGTAACCATTTCTGTCTGGCTTCACACTGACAAACAATTTTACACGTCTTCTAGGTACCTGGTAAAAAATTCATCCACCCTCTTCAGTGCCAGTGACTACGAGGTTGCACCCCCAGAGTATCACCGCAAGGCTGTGTAAGAGCTCTCAGTACACCGTGCTCCTATCAAGGCACGTCATCCCCCTCTCCCAGCCCACATGTAAAATAACCATTACTACCCTTCTGAGTGCAGACTTCGATGAGATTTTTCACTTGAACTGATGCGCTTCTACCACAGTGGTCTCAGGAGCTTGGCAGAGTTGAGTAGTCAAAAATTTGAGGAAACCTTTTGTAGCTCACTTTTCTCTCCCTTTGCCTTTTTTCTCTCACTTCTTTGAAAAGACAGAAGAAAAAAAGTTTCTGTTGAACAGTGACTGTTTCCACAAGCAGCTCTTTGGTGTTTTTGTGCATTCCATCTGATAGATATTTGTTACTGTTGCATGTCTGTATTTATTAGTGTTCCTTCTGCCACATGAGGTGCAATTTAATGCTGGACCACATGGTCAGCACTCAGCAGTTAATGTTTTTGTATCTGTATCTTGTGTATTTGTATCAATTTGTAAAAAAAAAAAAAAAGTTTATACACGGTCTCTACATTGTTTACTGTGGTCTCTTGGTGGTATCTTCTAAATTATTTAGTGTCATCACAGTTCTTTCAAGATACATTTTGCAATTGCAAAATTCGCAATTTGCATTTTGTTACTCACCTATTCTCATTGAACACATAAGACATCAAAGACTTACCCCGTAGAATATGATTTAATATTTATCTGAAAAGACAGTGAGCAAAAACATCCATCTTTCATGCACGTGTTCAGTTCATGAAAAATAAAAAATTGTGCAAGTGCCACGTGAAGGAGCAGTAATCAAGACAGTTCGCCAGATTAATATGCAAATGATACAACATGCCCACAACCATGTCTTTAACCCTTTATTAAGCAAGAGCAAAAAGTCACAGGGCACTCCTGAGCCCAATGCAGGCATTACTGGCATCTAGTATAGTTAGTATAAAGTAGCAGGCTACAAATAACATATATTAATATATGTATGAATGTTTATAATTATGAAATCCATATCCTAACATAGAGATTCTCTTAAATTCTCCAGTGACATTCTCCAGACCAGTCATTCAGCAGTCATTTGAAAATGTGTATAAGAATATGTAACACTAAAGCACAATATCAACTGGCATGATTCAGGCTTCCAGATCCTTTACATAAGTAAAAGTAATAATACCACACTGATGTTATTTCATTACAATGACAGGCCTTGGATTCATAATTTAATACATTTGATAAATTACTGAAGTAAAAGTACAGGTATGGGTAGAATGTACTTAAATCAGCATGTGTTAATGTTATATTATTATACATTATATTATTGGATAACTAGTGGTGCTTTCGTGTGTAAGTAAAATTTACTATTGCTGGTCAAGGTGCTACTTTTAACTAGGCCTACTGTTTATGTTTTACATAAGATGATCACATGTTTCGCATGTAAATTTGTGATCTAAAATAATGAGTAGAGCAGTAAAAAGCTCCACATGTAAAAAGTCCATGTGAATGTAATGACATTAACTCAGACAAGATATAAACTTAAATTATTAGATTATTTATGTCTCAAACGTGTGCTCTCTGAATTACAGTCCCATTAGTGTCACAATGTCAGTGTGTGTTCGAGCCTCCAGCCTGGACGGACCGAGCAGCAGTGGCAGCTCCATGGTAACTCCATGGTAACTCCATAGTAACACTGTTGCCATGGAGTCATAGACAAAGACAGAGACACATTTAACGGCCAGTACCATTTGGTTAAATATTTCCTCAAAATAAACAATGCCACACAATAGAAGACAGTAGGAGACTGAGGGTCAGAAACAAAAACAATATCCAGTTTATTGATAGACCCAGACATTTGATAGTGATTTAATCAAGTTAAATGTCTGTTAACTAACAGTCAGTCAATAGTGAGTTTGTATACAAACTTACTATAGTTTACTATAGTAAACTTATATTCCAACCCATGTTAAATTCAACACGTTTATTGTATCCATTATGTCAGTTTATGTACTTATGTAATTTTTGAGTGATTAACAGTTTGCTTTATGCAGTGGTTTTAATTGAAGTTAAAGTAGCAATATAGAAATACTCTGTTACTAGTACAAAAGTATTGGCATCAAAACATACACCAAAAGTCAAAATATATGGAGTATGAACCATTTCAGAATAATATAGATTATATTATTGGCTTATAATTATTGGTCCATTATTGTGTATGTAACTTTAATGATGTAACTGTTAAAGGTGGTGTGTAGTAGAGTAAAAATGTTTCCTTCTGAAATGTAGTGAAGTAGAAGTATAAAGTGGCAGAGAATGAAAATAATCAAGTAAAGTAAAGGTACCTTTAAAATTAGGTATATATAATTAAGTAACTTTCCACTAATGGTGTTATGTGAGGAGAAAGTTCATCAGACCACAAGAGGGCAGCTCCCCCCCCCCAAAAAAAACAACATCCACCTGTTTTAAGCTACTTTCCTGTTGATTTGTATTTGAAGTTTTTGCCATTGTACGCCCTATTGGTGAAAAGTTTAACTCATATATTTATATTAACATTGCAGAAGGACTCAAAGCATAAAACAAATATTAGTAAAATAAGAACAAGGTACAGCGTGGGTTTCCCATGTGGGTCAGGATATTACCAGTAGCAGAATATTTTTTCCTAGCATGGTATTACATACCTTGACTTAATGTTTTTGTGTTGAACAAAAAGTCAGTATAATACTGAGTCGATTAGAAACTTTAAACTCTGACCTATTAGGATTTGGTTTGCTCCTTTGAATGTCCCTGTTAAACAGTGGTAGAATAAGTACTCAGATCTTTTACTTACCAAAAGTTTAAGTGCTCGTTATTCAGAATGACCCATTTTAGAATAACGTATATTGTTGGATTATTACCATTGATGCATTAATGATTTTACCTACTTGATATACTGCTGGATATCTCAGGGATCAAAAAAGTTTTATCTTTACCTACAATTATACGTCATACATTTTTGTTGATTATATTTTATATTATTAAGCTGAAAAAATGTAGTGGAATTTAGTGGCAATTTAGGTAGATATCAAGATAATTTCATTACAGGTGTTAATTCCATGTAAGGGAGGTGGATAAATAGTTCGTATTGAAATATTTACTGTAAATAACAGGTAGTGGGTGTTCTTTCTCCAGGTTGTAGATTTACATTCACTTTTTCCAGGTGTTTCAGTCTTCAGGTAAGACTGACGTCATGCCAGGTTTTCCTGCTCTGTCCCAGGATGTCTCAAACTTTGCTCTCCGACGCTTTACTAGGAAGTCCCGCCCCCAGCGTTCCTAATTGGATTATAGGAAAAG
Source organism: Seriola lalandi dorsalis (assembly GCF_002814215.2). Lineage (NCBI taxonomy): Eukaryota > Metazoa > Chordata > Actinopteri > Carangiformes > Carangidae > Seriola > Seriola lalandi. The sequence continues at coordinate 589,057 of NW_019525090.1, forward strand.
CACAGCGCGCATATTCGAGCTTGATTGGCTCAATAGGTTGTCAATCAAACCGCGATCAGAGTTTGCGGTTAGACGTCAGGTGAAACTCGCTCCGTGAGGAAAAGGGGACAGATGAAAGTTTCTTCGTTTGAACTTTCTGGAAAGTTTTTTGCACTATTTATAAACGTATTCACCTAAGGAAACCTTTGACATCAGGAACCATCACGTTACAAGATGAAGAGCCTAAAGTATCGATTGAAAAAACACGAAGTTACCATCACAGTAAGTTGAATACTGTTGTTTTCTCCTGTATGCGCTTAGTTTTGCTAATATCTCCGTCTCCTACCGTTGAATTAGCTGTGAATTGACAAACGTTGCTAATGCCAGACGTTGTGTTTTAACACCGCGGGGGGGTTATTGTTTGTAACCTGACCCCCCCTGTCCTCAACAACCACATTAACCGCGGGCATGTTCCCACGGTGGCTCCGGTCTTGTTGGAAAATACACCGCCAGCAAGTTTAGGCACCTGCACCTCTGGTGGATGTGGCCTGGCAGTTTTCTTTCACTATTCAGGTTTTATGACCTGGCCTAAATCTGTAGCAGCTGACTGTGTTGTTGTTATTCACAAAGCGCGGCGGGGGAACACAGCTCCGCAAATCAGTGCAGTTTGTTTCGGTGGTTATCAGCGAGGGGCACTCATGGTCTCTGAAAACGCTGTGGGGCTTTTTCGATCGAGGTTTCTTTTGTGTCCTGCCAAGACTCTGGGAATAACCTCACGACACTTAAAAGCTGCTTCAGTTTCAAAGTTTGACACCAACAGATATGAGATGTTCTGTCTCCTACAGGCAGCGATGGCATGTAACTAAGTACATTTGCTGAAGTACCAATTTGACTTACTTATTCTAAGTATTTCCATTTTTTGCTATTTTATACTTTTACTCCCCTACATTTGAGAGGGAACTATTGTACTTCACTGCACTACAGCTTTAGTAATTAGTCACATTGCAAATTTAAGATTTTTGCGTATCAAACATATGAAGTGCTCAGAATGTATAATGCTTTGCTGAAAGGGAAAATACCGGACAGTATATACAAGTAGAGCTGCAATAATTAATTGGTAAACTAATTAGTTGAATGACAGAAAATTAATTGGAAACTAGCCCCTTTTCAAGCAAAAATACCAATCATGTAATGGTTTCATATTTTGAAATGTGATTTGTTTCCTATCTTTCTTTTTATCTACACAATTTATGTTCTGAGGCAATTGGACAATGAAAGTGTCACTTTAGACTCCTGGTAACTGTGACAGCATTTCTCACTATGTTATATATTCTTGCAAACAAGAATGACCTCAACCAAATACAGTGGTAAAATGCAGTTTATGCATAAATCCATGAGCGATAATGAAATTATAGCCTATAACATATAGTAGAATAACACCCACAGGGGACTTCTTCTTCTTAATGAGTACTTTTGCTTTTAATAGTTTAAGTATTATTATATTATCATACTTTTAATTAAGGATTTTTACTTTTAATGAAGTATTTTTAGTGTGGTATTAGTACTTTAACATCAGTAAAGGCTCCAAATACTTCTCTCTGCATGTAGGATGGCTTAGTCCAAATACACTCAATAACCAGTTTATTAGGTACACCTAGCAAAAACTTAAAACAGTCTTCATACAACAGTTTTGCAATGAATGAACTTTAAAATGTTCTGTTAATGGTGAAACTGTGAAACTGAAAGTTGTTTAATCAACTTTCTGATCACTTTTGAGGCTGTTGAATTGTGCTGTGTTATACTGAGAAGTGTTTCTAATATTATGTCAACCCCATTTATATCAGTATGGGTTGATAAAATATGAGAAACATTTCTTAATAAAACACAACAGTAGCCTCAAGATGGTTTCTTCATATTTGTTGTTTTATCCGACCATCAGTGCAAAACCTGAGGTTTATGATCATATATTACAAAGAAAACCAACAAATTCTCTCATTTGCTGATTGAGTTTCTGCTGCTCCACTAATCATCATTTCAGCTCTTCCTCAAACTGCAGCTTCAAAAATGACCACAAACACCTCAACACCTCTCTTTTAACAATAACTGGACATTATAACCTACCATGAAAGTCAGATTTACTGCAGGGTCAATAGTTTTAGCTAGGTGTACCTCATAAACTGATAACTGAGTGTCTATCCTTATCTAAAAGAAATGTGGTAATTCTAAAGCAAAATACAGAAGGCTTATGTAAAAATATTACAATGAAACCTCCTGTTTACGCAGAATTTGTTGCAATTAGCCACCGAGGCTCCATAGCACCATGGATACACCGCAAGTCCTTCCAGGAATGTTGCAGCGATTCTCTTCTCGGGTTGAGTCTGCATGTGATACAGTCAAGAATGAACACAATGAATAACACTGCATAATTAGTCGTGCATAGAATATCTATTAGTTCTATGCTTTTCAGCTAACTTTATCATCATCTGAGGCTGTAGTGTGGTATTAATTCTTCAGAATCCAGCTGTGACCTGTGAACTTTTCTTGATAGACAGTCATTACAATTCTTCACAGTTCCAACATGCAGTGGGTGTTTGGCAATGCACTCTGTGTTCAGCTCCTAGGAGTTGCCATGAGAAAGACACAAAGCCAGAGGAGCTCTGTGTGTTAAACTATCTGGCCCTTTTTACAGAAGGGGGGGAAAAAAGCCTTTCAGGAGTGAAATGGTATTATATCCACACTGATAACTGTCTCACTCTTTCAGACAGAGGCAGCCATTTAAAATTCAGTCAGAAAAGCTTGTTTTGGCCTGCAGCATTTTCTGTACCATTTGTTTAAAAACACCTCTCGAAAAGCTCCGGGTAAGCTGTTTTGAGGAAACAGGCCTGACATTTACACAGGTCTGAGTGATTATTTCAGAAACTGTCCACTGCATTCCTCTGTGCAAAGCAAAAATTGAGAGATAGCAATACCCTTACAGACATCACTATAAGTATAAGCTCCCTGAAAATGTATTTAAAGACATACTGAACCTTTGTTCTGATTTGTGTGCTGCCAAAGGTAAAAGCATAGTTATCATTCATATCATATCATATCAGACCATCACTGCCAGAGCCACTTTAATCCTGAAACCTTTGAAGTTCATAAAACATAAATAAATCATATCTGTCAACAAGGCATTAGATGGACAGCATCAAGCCTTAATTTAATTTAATGTTTTAGGTGCATGCTTCCCTCATTGCTACACAATGCTCGGGAGGTGAACTCACTCACTCTTTCCTAGTGTGGTGACTAATAATTAAGAAAAGCACTTCAACATTCTCAGAGTGGGAGAGGCAAGGGGAAATTCAAAGGGAACTTGCTTTTAGTGTGTGAATAACAAAGAGTGACTGAATTCGGGCCAGAAAAGACAAATCAGTTGAGGAAACAGTATCTTCTTCCACTCCTCGCACAGTGTAAATTACAACTGTTCTGGAATCTGCTTTTAGTGTGTTTTTCAACAAAAGGGCCATAAACTTCCACTTCAGACTGTTTTTGTTGTTGTTTTCAAGGTATGCTTGCTTTAGTTTTGTTGTAATATCTCATTATTCTCCAAGCAAGTTATGCCTATCAAGTATTTACAAGAACTGGTTTCAGCCAAGGAATTCTAACTATGGTGCCAACCACTTAAAGTAGCTGGAAAGCAAAGCTCAAGTTATTGACCAGGATTCAAAATGCCAACACATTCCTTTAATACCAGCTGTAGATTCAAGGCAGGATGAGGTCTGCAGGTTTGTACCAGGCAAGGCTCCAGTTTCCTTTGCTCTTTAGTGTAGGAGACCTTTTCTGTTGTGTGATTAATTACAAGGCTTCTCTTGACAAGTATTGTCATGTATAATTGCCATAATCTCGCACTGCAAAAAAGACAGGGAGTCATGATATTTTTAGGTTTGACGGAGAAAAAAAGTATGTCTAGGGCTGCAACTAATGATTGTTTTAATCATCATGTAACCCAATTATTATTTTCTTGATCGATCAATCAATCAATCACTTCAAATGTCCATCTTCGGATGTCTTGTTTTGTCCGACCAACGCTCCAAAGATAGTCAGTTTATAATGAAATAAAATGGAGAATGGCAGCAATATCTCACATTAGAGAAGCTGCCACCGGAGAATGTTTGCAATTCTCTTAAAATGACTCACAGTGATCAATCAAACATAGAAATAGTTGCCAATTAATTTTTCTGTCGATCGATTAATCATTGTAGCTGCTAATGTGACAGCAGAAGATTATTTATTCATTCTTCCTTAGCTGTAAAATGCACAAATCATTCTTAGTTTTTGATCATTTTTGTCACAGATTTTGGCAGTAAATTAAAATAACCTAATCATTCTATTGCTGAAAATAAAATTGGATTATGACAAGTTGATTCTTATCAACATAAAAACAAATAGAAAATAAAGTGAAAGAAAATGTCATTTCCATTTCCAAAGTAAACATATTTTAAATGTTTCAGCCTCAGCAAAAATGGGAAGATATTCAGAAATGTATCTACATAGAGAGGAGCAGAGAGAAAGACTGGATTTCCTGATTAATTCTGAGATTAGTCTCAGCTGTGACACACAGTCACTGGTAGGGCTGGAAAATCATATTGTACATATTGATTATTTCGACATTGTGCGAATTGGATATTGCACTTGACCATATTTCAATTTTGATATTATTTCAATGAATTGTTCAGCCCTAATCACTGCTTGTTAAACTTCTGTACTGTCAGTTGTGGAACTGGGCTGACGCTAAAACTGCTGTTGCACAGATGAGCTGGTTCATATTGTCTCAACGAGGGAGATGACGGAGAAAAAAGTCTTGCGTGTCTAACGTGTATCTGTCATCATTGATTCTGCAGCCTACGTGAAATTAGGTATTTCTGTGGCAGATTCATCCATGTCCTTGTAAGACCACAGTGAGAAAAGGAAAACTGTCAGTAAGGACATTTCACAGTTCTTTTGTCATTCTCAAGATCCAACTCCCAAGAGCCTTTGATTACATTATGCTCACTGGAACATGAACAGGCCAATCTGTCATTAAATGTTATGTATGGGTTCCTTGTGGTGTATTGATTTTTTGTGTTTGTGTATATTGTGGTGGTGGCCATTTTTTTAGTTATATAACACTGATGTACATGAAGTTAGGCCATAGTCAAGGAACACGTGATGCATTCTTTGAGTGTTTGAGGCTCCATAAACGTTTGAAAGGATTTCTCAACATTGCAAGATAGTGGCCTACTTGAATAAGATAAAGAAAACCAAAAATATAAACATAGTGTGGCTGTATGTATGAAAAGAGCGGTGCTCATGCTTCTGTTGGACATTGACACATTATAGATAAGCTGTGACTGTCTCTGACACATGTAATGCTGCCAGGCCATAACACAGCTGTGCTCAGTGGATGTTCAGGATAACACACTCTTAAGCATTGTCTGCTTAGCTGTGATACTCTCTTCTCATATGCTGCAAAGTGTTGTAAGCAACACACCACTACTATCTGTTCTTGTCTGATTTAGAGGCTCAAAGGGCAGAGAGTGTTGAAAGTTGATTGTTGGACAGATTTTTAAGCCCCTTGAGGCAACTTTGTGATTTGTGATATTGAGCTACATAAATAAAATTTACTTGACTTGACATTTGGGGCTCGGCTTGTTTGTGGTCTTAGTGAAAGTTTCATGCAGGGTTTGGTCTGTGCTCAGTGGGCAGACTGGTCTGGGTTATGGTTGATGTGTGGGGTGGATTCCAGGTAATTCCAGATTGTCCTTTTTAAACTTTGTTTGGTCTTGGCAGGCTGCTGTGGCAAATGTTAGCTACAGGTACAAGTACATTCAGGAGTCTGTTTTTAGATATGGAGGATGTGAAACAGCTTCGGAGACTGAGACATCTGGAGAGCTGTGTGCAGTCACCCAGGATAAGCAATCTGCTGGATGGTCGGTAAATCCCACTAGACTGTATGGCTGCCTGCTGCCTGCTTGTTTTCTGTGTCTACGTGTTGAACACAAAGGATATGACATCTGGATGTGGGGGATTTAAAGTTGTTTAAAAGCATCTTGGATAGAGTTGACAGCTGGGAAAGGAAAGTAATGCATTTCCTTACTTCAGCTGCTCATAATTAGTAAGGTAATGTTATAACTTTTTCAATTAGTATTTTCCATCCATCCATCCATTAGCTGTACCACTTATCCTTTGAGGAGCGCCGGGGGCGCTGGAGCCAATCCATTGAGTAATGTGTGAGTAATTGAATACAGTTTTCAAGCAACTTGCCCAACCCTGCACAGGCCATGCGTTATACACCTTCCCGCCAGTTTCCTGCTGTTCCAACTGCTGATTGACAGTTGTTGGCAGTAACGTGCAAAGAAACATTGCAATGCGCCCGTAAGGCAGTTAAGAAGCCTTCAAGCCTTTGCAAAGACTTTGAGACACTAAATGCAGTCAACACATTTGTCTGTAGTGTGTTGTGCGAAACCATGATTGTAAATAGAGCTTTGTCTGTTTAGAAAAACCCCAAAGAGTAAGTCCTTTTTCCCATAACATGTAGTGATATTTGTTTGTCATATTGGCAAATAGGGGTGAAATCTGACAATATATACTGTGAGACTGTATAAATCTGTCTACCATCTGTTTTTACCACCTGCAACAGCGTTGCCGGTATTGTTTCATCTTTCATCTGTGCAGCAATCCCTGTGGCACATCGGATGGCTTCTGTATTGTAGTGTGTGTTTGTTGTATTGAATTGCATATTTGTATTTAGTGGTCGACCTTATCTATAGGTTAAATGCTCGAAAATCATGAACTTTATCATCACAAACTACAATGGAGTTTGTCACTCTTGTCGAGCTTTGTCACTTCATTCCTTCCCTCATTTTAGAGACTAAATATCTTTGGGTTTTGTAGTGCTGAGCCTACAAAACAAACATTTGAAGATTAAGGACATTTCTGATCGTTTTCTGGCATTTTAAAGACTAGAATAAGAAGAATTTATTGATTAATCAAAAACAATAACTGGCAGATTAATTAACGATGAAAACCATCATCAGTTGCAGCCCTAATTAGATTCACAACCATAAAACTAATGTTACTAATAACACACAATAATACAATAAGACATATTGTGCATAGTGTACTGCCTTCAAGAAGTAGCTTCTCCCAAAGTTTTGGATATTACTTTCCACGGGTTGACTTCTTCTACCTGCATCTGTAAAGTGTCCATGTCCACACTACCGTTGGTAAATTAGTGCTCAGGTTGTGCCACCTGTATATTTCATGGTGCTGAGCGATGCTTTATTCAAGAAATTGCTGTAGCTCCATGTTTGTTTTTGACAAAATCAAACTGACACCTAATTCAAATCAAAGTGACAATCCATATCCATATACCATGTTACCATATTGAACACCAACACAAAGGCTGATTATTAACGCAAGTTGTTTGGTTTGGAAGGCATTCAGCAGTGGCGGTTTGAACACTCAACTAATGAGACGCAGCCCTTACGCAGAGGTACAGCGTAGCGTAATGAAAGGGGTCAATCAAGGATAAAGCATTTATTCAGGTATTTGCTGCCTCACCAGTACAGCCAGCCTTGCTTTCACCTGCTTATTATATTACTTACTATAACAAAAGGAGGAAAGGAGGGTCGGGATGGGTGAAGGGAGAAGAGAGCATGATGGCCCCAAGCCTTTGGCCATGATTACTATCTGCTGTTTCAGTTGTGCCTCTGTATTTAGAGATAAGATTATGAAGTTTATAATAATAAACATAAGCCTGATGTGGGAACTTGTATGTTTTGAAGCCGCCTGAACCCCCAGAGGGATTGTTCTCAAGCTGCTGAGCAGCCTTTAAGGCCATGAGTACCTACTGAACATTATCAAGTAGAAGCCTACTCCAGCAGGTTTTTGGCTTATTATATTACAGCTATTAGCAATACATGTGACTCACAGCCTCAATGACAACAGGATTCTGTATCAGAAATTACAGTTTATTTTGCTTCTGCTCAGGGGTCATTAGGCCTCACATTAATATCAGTCTATTTGTGTCAGGCTTGTGTCATTATTTCTACCTCCACATGGTGCATTATCACCTCTCTAAAGGCTGTTTTGTCCTTCACTGGAATGTTTTTAGCACTAAAGATTTTGGGTTTGTAGTTTCCTTTCATTTTTGAGGGGAGTTTACCGTTTGGCTGCATATTTTTCTGCTTCTTTGTCCTCCTGATCACACCCAGTCTTTCTTCTGTTGTCTCCCCTAATAGGCATGCGCCTTAAGGATAAAATGTGAGAGCCTCCCTCCCATCATAGTGGTGTTATTTTACAAAATAGAGAGCAGGGCTGGGTGATGTTGATGATGGCATAGGAGGATAGGGGAGCCAGATGCAGTTGGAATGTATTGTTGGGTAAGTTGAATCGACTCTGATTTCAAGGTTGTTTTTTAACAAAAGGAGGGTCGGGATGGGTGAAGGGAGAAGAGAGCATGAGCCCCAAGCCTTTGGCCATGATCACTATCTGCTGTTTTAGTTGTGCCTCTGTATTTAGAGATAAGATTATGAAGTTGATGAAATACTCTATAGGAGTTTAACAAAAATTTGTTCTCTCAGCGTAGAAGAATAATGACATTAATGTCATGTTGTCAAAGAGAAATTTGTGTTTTGTTGAAAGTTACCTTCTTTTAGATGCCACCAAAAGCTTTCTCTGTCAAAAACTGTCTCTTAATTGATCCTGATTCCAATTTTATAAAGCTGGGAATTCATTAGAAAACATGCTTTTGTATTTGACTGACCGATTCTTTATGAGGTGACATTTAGACTTACTGTGCTTCCATGTGCAATGCTTGGTTTTACATTATTTAATAATCTTATTTGCTGTGCACACTTACAGAATGAGTGGCGATGTTATTTATTTTGCCTGTAGATGCATACCACTATCACAACTATTAGCCTGCTCTCATCTTATAAACCCTAACAAGCCACAAACCTTAAATCAAACCCATCAACCAAGTGGATGTTCTAATACAGCAAGTTGAAAAGTCTGTTTTAATGTGTCCTTTGTAGCTACACTTGCAATATTAATAAAACAGAGTTTAAACTATGTATTTAAGAAAGTTACAAACATAGAGCTTACAGTTTTCATGATGAAAACATTTCATGCAAGAGAGATGGAGTGCTTCTAACATGACAAAATATTTCCAGCAGCATGTTGCAAGGCCCGGAGTTCGAACCCAGAATATTTTTGCTGTGATGCAACAGTGCTAACCACTGCCCCACCATGCCGCCCCATATCGCTCCAGAATCTGCATATTTTTTCTTTGCCAGCCAGGAGCTGCTGGTAATGAATACAATTTTGGCTTTGTTTCTTCAGTTGTTTGTACCAAGAATCCAAACCAGGATGCCGGGAGACCTAGCCAAATCTGAAATCAAACGTAACGGACAGCCAACTACCACAAACCATTATGAAAACAAATGATTTAGTTTCATTTCCCACCTGCCTGCTATCACACTGAGGCTTTTCAAACTTGTGCACCACTGCAGCTCTTTGGAGAGTTGTGTAATGGTCTAGTGCTGTGGTTTCAAATCGAGGAGTGTACATGACTGGGTTGCAGTTTTACTATACTTTAAATCCTGTTAAGCTGCAAGTTCAGTAGTAAGTAAAGTAAAGGATATCCAGTATATGGTATCAGCAAGTAGATCCAGTTGTTGTGTGCGATGTTTTTAAATTTAGAATTACTTTCTAAACATGGATATTGTTACTTTGCCAGTGGCAACAATAGAAGTGATTGCTTTGTGCTACATCTAAGATTCCTTTCACATAATCAGAGAAATGGCAACTAAACTAAATATCTGAATAAGCAGAATCACCGTTTTCAAAACTGCTATGTTACAGAAAGATGAGAAGTTTGTTGATTTATAATAATAAACATAAGCCTGGTGTGGGAACTTGTATGTTTTGAAGCCGCCTGAACCCCCAGAGGGATTGTTCTCAAGCTGCTGAGCAGCCTTTAAGGCCATGAGTACCTACTGAACGTTATCAAGTAGAAACCTACTCCAGCAGGTTTTTGGCTTCAACTTGGAGACACCCAGCAGGCGTTCTTACCCCTCTGCTGGTGGGGGTGAGAATGTTTGGGATTTGAAAAATCCTCTTTTCCTTCCTCCTCTCCTCCCTCATTTTCAAAGTATGCGTTTTGTTTGTTTTTTGGGGTTTGAGTTGGTATGGACTGAATGTTTCATTTGAGTTAAACCTAGGTCAGACTACGAGGCTGTTCACATCTCCTCTGACAAGCAACTGTCAGACTAAATTACTGGTCTATTTGCTGCTCTGTCAGGAAGATGTTCATGCTGTACAATGGAGCAAAGACTGCTGTCACACAAATACAAGGGATCTCATTCAAAACATTTAACCATTCATCCAAACAGGGAACTGTACAGATAGAGGATTGTTTCTTACCTCACGGCACAGACGCTAAAAAGTTCATTTCTTAAGTGACACAACAGAATAATTGCCATAATTTCTATCTCTGCGTATCTGTACATCTGTAGAAATAAAGGTTTAATCTTTGACTTCAGATGAGCTTTTGAATTGTATGACAGAAATGACAGCTGTCAACTTAAGTAAACTAATAAACAAAACACTTGAGGTAAATGGAAACCAAACTACTGTCCTGTAACTGCTCAAATAGTAAATGGTATGCTCTGCAATTAGGAAGATAAAGATATTCACGTTTTCTAATATATGAAACAAAAAATATCAAAACGAACACATTAAGAATTAAAAAATGACTAAAGCAATTATTTGATAATGAAAATAGTTACTGATTATTTTCTGGCAGTCTTTAGAACAAGTGGGAATTTGCCAGATGGTGAGTCTGCAAAGTCATTAGGATATCATGAACACCTATATCAGATTTCATGGCAGCCTGTCCAGTACGTGTCGATATTTTCAATATTTTTCTTTGACCAAATGATCAACCAAGATTTCCATTCTCATTTGCATTTTTGTTTATTTTATCTGCAGTATTTATTTATTTATTTATTTATTTATTGCTTAAACAGTAGTTTTTACAGATTTGTTCACATAGACAATTTATTTTTATTCACTGTAGGAGGCAAACCATCAGACAGGATCAGCAGAAGTTTGTTTTAGGCTGGATGTTGTGTTGGCTGTATAGTAGGTGGTAGCGTGACGGTCTGTGTTTTTAGGATTATCGTCTGGCTCCATGGGGGCAGCCATGAGGTCATCTCAGCAGTGTTACCCGTCTGTGTTCCCATGCTGCTCCAGCACAGACGGGTAACACTGCTCACTCTGTTTAATAACCAACAGGGTGCATAAGTGTGTGTCGTGGCAATGTGCATAAGTCTTTTTGTTTGTATCGTGTTCGTTTGTCATGTGTGAGTTAGGGGAGTCGTGCGTTTGGCCGGACAATGTGTAATGTGAACTGTGTGTTGGGTTAGTGATCGAGAGATTACCAGTGTTGGGGGAGGTTGGCATGTGAGGGGGGGCTGAGCTTACTTTGACTTACTTTGGGTGGGCTGCAGCTGGCACACACTCTCGCACACTCACACACATATGTCAGGCATGCTGAGCAACAGGAGCACAAAGATTCTGCTGATGAAGGACAAACTGCTGTGAAATGGCTCAGACTAAGCCTCATCAAGCTGTGCTCTGTGTGGGTTTGTATGTGTCTGTCTTTCTGCAGATTAGACAAGTGTCTCTTCTTTACCAGAAAAGTGAACCAGGACAATTTTCATAGTTTTTGCAAAAGTCACGGTGCCCTTCTGTGTACAAAAAAGACTTGGTGAGAAAGAAAGTGGTGGAGCCAATTAGCGCCTTGTTTTCAGCACCACTGCTGATTTTGGTGTAGTCAGCAGGCTAAAGGTTATTACCAAACAAATGTTATTTGGCGTTTCTCAGTCTTTTTATTATTTTAAGACTTTATGATGACATTGCTTGAAAATTTGTGCTGTGAGTTTTTTAGAGTTGTATAACCCACATTTCTCTCTACTGAGTTCCCATTTGCAAAATACAAGTTAATCATAATGATAACAACTTCATTTATATTGCACTACAAAGTGCTTTGCCAACAAAGCAAAAGCAATAACAGTCAACGCTCACGAGGCAATATAACAACAATTTAACAACAGAAACCTGGACAGTAAGGTCAGACAAGAGCAGGACAGAAATGAGGACGAAGTTAAAGACAAAAGACATACCATATACTTCAGTAGAGAGTATATACAATAAAAACAATAAAAAGATGACATCACATTAAAGCAAGTCTATAAAGATGTGTTTTAAAAGAAGTCACTTATTCTGCCAGCCCTATCTCCTCCAGCAGGTCATTCCAAAGCTGAGGGGCACCTTTTAAATTTACACCTCAACTTTGGAACGGCCAGGACAGCCACACCCAAGGATCTAAGGCTGCAAGCTAGCTCATGTGGGGTTAACATTTCTGTTACATTCAAAGTGATCAGTAAAAAGCCAATGAAGAGAAGAAAGGATTGGAATGATGGGATGATGGGATGAATCGTAGCTGCTGCATTGCACAAGTAGTTGGAGGTGGGAGAGTGACTATTGGTTTATCTCATGCATAGACCTGCACAATACAAGTATAATAAAAGGAAAGCAAAATACTGGCTACTGGATAGTGGGTTACTCATTACTCAGCATTGTCGACTAAAAAAGTGTTTGCTTGTGTCAAAGTGTTGTGCAAAAGATGAACCCTACTCCTGTGTGCATTTTGTGCTTCCTCATGCCAGACTAAAAAATACATTCAGAATTACACCCCTAGTTTTCATTAAGCCATCTTTTGTTTTCATTTATGAATGTTGTATTGCAAATACTGTATATGGAAGTAGGTGTCTCATCATGGCTGCCTTGGCTTTGTGTAGTGTGTGGGTTGACTGTGTTCTTGTTGCTGATTAGAAAGTGGGAGATGTGACTGTCAGCCTGCTGTTTTTTCTAAAGGTCTGCAAACTGTATGTTGAAGGCATTTTGAGATGTGGAAGGAGGCTGTTGTAGTAAATTTTCACTAAAATATACTATGCATTATAAATATACTGAATGTTAAACTTGTATAATCCAATGGAATAGCTATACTCACAACTGAGGTTAGATTTGTATGTGAACCAGCTTTTACTGAAGTAAGATTGTTACAGAATGGAATCCGGAGGGAATAAAGTTTTAAAAAGAAATGGTCTGAAGGCCCTGGGAGCAATGGTGTTGGAGTAGCAGCCGTAGCGAGGCCCAGATTGAGGATAGACGAGGGCCTTAGGTTTAGGGTGGTGGGGGGGCTCTTGGATGCCTGGTCCTACTACACGCCTTGGCACAGGGGCTGGACATCATTGCTCCCAAGGTGGTGATAGGTTCACTTTAGAAAATAGCTGGAGAACCCACCTAAGAAAGAACTATATATGATTGTGCACAGGCTCTCTGTCTTCAGTTCGGATCCGGATCTGATCTCACTTTTATTTTTGTGAAAGAGTAAATTCTGTTGCATTGGACTCTGATCATCTCCAGTGACTTCTTTTTGAATCTTTTTGACTCCAGTAAAAGTATAGTTTTGTAGAAAGTTAAGTGTCGGTGAAGAGGTCTAGACTTAGTCTCTGGCCCGGACCTTTTTTCCTCCAACAAGGCTTTTAAGAATAGGTGCAGCATTTGAGGGGGCAAGTTACTACCTGCTCTAGTTATCAGCACTCTATCTTACACCATGGGAGTCAAATGTTTTAAGAAATTGGATTGCTTTCCTAAAATGTCTAGAGCAGCTCAAATGTCATTTTCTACACTTAAATTCCTTTTTTCTGTTTACATTACATACATTTATTTCTTCATATAGTTTTAATTTGCTCATCAGAGGTGATTTATATTTAATTATTATTTATTTTATATTTATATATTGAATGTTGATATTTCAGTGTGTTGCACAACTGGTTGCAAACTTTATTATAGTGGCTATGGAAATTGTATAACCTCTGACTAAAGTGCTTTGTTACCACAGAGCAAATAAAAATTGAGCAAACATTCTTTAATACATTCCATAAGACAAAAAAAATAGCATGTTTTTATGAAGTCTAGTCCATTTGACCAACCCCCCAGTGGCATTCCTTGCCCTGCCTGTGTGTGTGATGACTTGTAAGTTCTGGCCAAGTAAACATCATCACCAGTATTTGTGCCCAAGTAGCAGCATGCCCCAAGAGTTCCTCACTTAACCAAATATGGGCATGAAAGACAAAACACTCCCGTGGTGTTTTCCCTAATATTGCCTCGTCATTTTCCTGAGGTGAGACTGAAACAACAGCCTTCATTCTTCCCCCGAGCCACATTTCATTCAAGTTTCACTGTCACATGTATAACCTCAGTCGGCAGAAACAACTGTTTTTCTGTCTGTGCCTTTGCTTCCCCTCCTCTAGCACGTATTACATTATTTTTTCATTATTTCTTTCTTTGTTAATGGTGTATTTCCTAAAATGTGATAAGAAAATCAGTACCTTGTTAATTTACTGTGATGTTTTTGCATTTGAGACTTAAATAGTTCCTTGTGATTGGAAATTATTTCATAGCCCCACAGCTCTTTGTCTACCCTTTTTCTTTTATCTCCACATCATCAGACCAGCTGAAATAATATCAGCCATACCAGCAGTCATCCACAGACAAAACCATAACCCTGCTTGTTTTTAATTGTCCTGCTAGAGGACATTGTTATTTCAGTAATGGCTATTAAAATGTGGCAGCTAAGCCACTGACTGGAAAGTTATATTTCAACTTCACACAAAAGTTACAGAACTGGAGCTTTCATAATAATAATTCCAAGATCTTTTGCTCAAAATTGTTTTGAAATTGATTTATTTCTTCTAAATGGTACCAGCATTTCTGTTATTAGTACATGTGAAAGATTATGTGAAATATTCAGTCGTTTTTTGTTTGAATAAAAAAAAAAAACGCAGCTTGAATGCGCATTCAGTAGTAGCAGTGCTTTGAGGTAAATGCTGTTAACATGCTCACAGTAACGGGTCTAATTTTTGTGATGTTCACCATCTTAGTTCTTTGTGTTAGCTTGCTTACATTTGCTAACTATCACTAAACACAAAGTGCAGTTGTGGCTGCACTTTGACCTGATGATGGCACTAGAGGAAAAGTCAGTGAATCACCAGAGTTGCCACCCTTCATTCTCTGGACACTAGTTATCAAACAAACAAACCAGTATCCAATAGATATTCTACTAAAAACAAAAATGTCAACCTTATGACGGCCCTAGAGGAAAGGTCAGTGGTCACCAAAGTCATTAGTTTTCATCGTCTGGGATCCAAATTTTGTGCCAAATCATCAAGTAGATGTTGAGATATTTTAGTCCTTACAAAGACCGACATCTCCAGAGCCGTGCAACGACATGGCTAAACATGGAAGGACAGAGTTTATTTTGGTTTCTTAATTTAAGAAGCATCTTACTGACTTCTTCTTTCCATCAGTGTCCTCTCGTATTATTGTTTCTTAATAAAAGTATTCATAACAGCACATATCGAAGAATATATGCGCCGATACCGACATATCTGTGATAGGCCAATATCGACCGATAAATCGGCTCTACTTGTTTCCACTACATAGAGCAATAGATTACAGGCTCTCATCATTTAAATGGATGCTAATGTTAATGTTCTGAAATTCTTCTTGTGAGTTGTATTTTCATGTCCTCTCAGTGAATTCCTTCTAATAATTTTTAACTTAATGATTCTGTCTTCAGAAATACGCGTGCACTTACTAACCGTGCTTATAGAATAATTGCAGTGTTTCCCTTGGAGCCCCCTTTGAAGACACATTGTTTTTTTTCTCTTTTGAGATAAAACTATTCTTTTTAGCAATTTCACACAATTCCCAAATAACCTTTAAAGGTCTGATAAACACATTAGGGATACATTATGATCCTGCAAATCCATGTGGGACAAAGGCAGTAAAGAAAGGAAGAATTGCAGTCAGAAAGATTCAACAATAGACATTAGTTTTTGCAGATATCAATGACTGTAGTGGACTGGTTTGACCTATGTTTCATAAATGACATCATAGTCTTTCTAGAACTTTCAGAAACTATATTCCTGTTTTTCATCATCCTGTGGAGAGTGTTTACTGGGGAGTTGGCAGGGGCAAAGGTCAAAGTGTTTTGGCAACTGGAAGACTGATATCCTGCCCTGGCAGCGGGTGTCGGAAGTAGAAGAAAATAGCAAGGGCAAGCTTTGCCCTCTGGGTCATAACTCATCTAAAATGGTGTGACCCAGCTGCTGGACTGACTAGTCTCTCTTTTGGATCAATGGGCAGCACAAGTGAGGATATCTTGAGAGGGTCAACTGGAAACTCCTTGTAATCCACTTTAACACATTTTATTGTGTTTTCAACAGGCTCAGGCTTAGCCCAGCTATCAGCACTGACCTATGTTATCAGTTTTTTATCCGTTTTTAAGGGCAGGCTGCTCTAGGCAGATATACACTGCATTTTTTTTTTACCATTTTCTTAGAAATCAACCTCACTGTGCTCTGAGTGATATTCAGTGCCTTAGAAATGTTCTTGTGTACTCCTTCTGAAACAATTGCACTAATTTAGGTGTGCCATAGTATAGAATATGCATTCTTGTAGAGATTTGCTGTCATTAGTCATGGTCATAGAAGCCCAATCAATAATCATAACAATAACAATAATAATAATAATAAAAAATAAAATAATAATAATAATAAACTTTATTTATGTAGAACTTTTGAAAAAGAAGTGTACATAGTGTGTCATAGACATAAAAACAGAAAATACACAGTGCTGTTACATATATCAAATAGGTTGAATGCAACCAAGAAATAGAAACAAAAATGAGAGACCCTGAAAAATCTTAATAAATAAATTATAAGCATAAAACAAAAGAGAAACTTATTAAGTCATTTCAGAAAAATCAGTTTTTAGATGAGCCTTAAAAGAGGACACTGAAGTAGGCAAGGTTATTCTACAGTTGAGGAGCCCTGACAGCTTGGTTTACAGATCTGAGAATATAAACAGGAGTGTAAGGGGTGAGAAGGTGAATGATATAAGGTGTGCAAAGCCGTTCAGTGATTCAAAAACGAGCAGTAATATTTTAAAGTCAATTCTGAACACCGCAGGTAAACTGTGCAATGAGGCCATAATAACAGAATGTGCTCATATTTTTAGAAGCTCTGTTTCTGTTCTATGATGAAGTAGAAAATCAAACTGGAACTTTTGAAAGAGAGAGGTCGCTCATAAAGGAAATAATGCACATTTACTGAGATTTATTGTTGTAAGAAGAGTAAAACATGAAAAAGACCCAGACTCTAATGCTTTTTATAGGCACTCGTCGCTAATCACATAATGGTACATTCAATTCAAGAAACTATATTTTGTCCCCAGGGGGCAATTTTAATGAAATTAAAATTGATAATTAAGTTACTACAGTGCCATAGAGAAATTATGTCTCTCCAATGAGTATGCAACACTTGCAAGTATTTACTCAATAATTGTTGCTGGTCGGACATGTAAAGCTAGAGAAACCTGATTTCCTTTTTTAAATATTTTCTATAAGTTATTTTTTGTTGCAGTTTTTGCCTTTATTCGGATACGGACAGTGAGAGAGTGACAGGAAAGTTGGGGAGAGAGAAGGGATGACATGCAGCAAAGGGCCATGGGTCAGACTCGAACCCATAGCCACTGCGGTAAGGACTGAGCCTAAGTGGTTCGGGCTATGCCAGTTGAGCCACTATGGCCCCCCTGAAAACCTTGAAGCCCTCTAGACAGCATAAAGTAAGACTACTAAAGTATAGATAATGCAACGAGACCAGGGATTCTCCTGCATGGAAAGTATCAATGCTGAAAACGACCATTGGTCATCGTTTCCTCTGGTTCCCATGTTACAAATAGACATTTTTCTGTTTACCACCAGAGGGCAGGTCTGTCTGTCTGTCTTTCCTCATCTAATCCACACTCTGCCCAGCAAGAGTAGTCCTGTGTTTAGCAGCTACCCAGATATGCAGCCAGTGCCTCATGTACATACCAAAAACAGAGTGCCTCTTTCCTCTGGACACCTGGCCTGAACCATCAGTGGGGGGGGGCTTGGCCTGTTTGTAGACAGACTTTCATTCTCGGGCATCGACCTGTCCCATAACGACAGATTGACTGCAAGCACGCTCTGTCTTTCACTTTCTCACCTCTCCACTTGTTCTTTTACACATTTGTTCATCTCACACATTCTCTCTCTTTCTCCCCTCCTACACCCTTTCTGTCCTGAGGGGTTTCACTTACAGTCTACATACCCAGACAGTTGCACAGTTCACCACTTCATACACAGGTCTATGGTCACACATTAGAGGGGAGTGCATATTGGGGTGGGTATGGGTGTAAAACTGCTACTGCAGTCTCTCGAAAACCCTCCTAATTGTAAGAATGCAGCAGTAGAATAAGGAGTTCCATGTATTTATCAACAACTTCTTCCTGGCAAAAAATTAATAGTGGCTGCCATCCACACCTCAAAAAATAAAATATTTGATATTATAGGCAATCACTAAGCCCCCATTTCTTTCACGTTGACTTGTTTCTTAATGGATAACCATTCTGACCAACACGGTTTGTTCCTGCATTATTTAATTCTCCTTCTTGGGTAACAGCTGCGACTCACATAATTTCTAGAGATTTCTGTGCCACAGTTTCTGGTAACTACTTTTAGGTTCTCATTAACTCTGATGCAGCTAGAGTTTTGGCTTTTCACTGCCAGGCACTGCAAGGGTATATTGCACCAGTAAATCAACTTGTCACTGAGCTATTCACATAGCATGCAGCTATTTTAATGTCACAAACAGGTATCTCTGAGGATAAAAGATAAAAATATAATACAGATGATTGGTGTCAAGTTTAGGCCTCTTCATAAACTAGAAGTAAAGATTTTGTGCTTTGTGTTAAAGTGATATAGGTCATCATAACATCTGATCTCTGATGACATTTTCACACCTGTAGTTTTTTTTAACTGGTTTGTGTGTCGTATTACCTCATACCAGTTATCAAATAAACCAACGTCATAAGTAAACATAGTTATTTTGGTAAATTGTGAATTAGGCTAAGCATAATTTGTGCAAGAAGCTGTAAAAGCAGAATTTTATAAATTGTGTTGTAAAGACGAGCATTGTAGTGTGTGTTACAAAAGTGATTAGGTTTACTGTTGCTGTTTGTATCATAGTGACTAATCAGTTAAATGGTGCCCTTGCATAGCCATCATCTTAGTCTCTCTTAGTTTGTTTTTAACTGAAGCAGATATTTTTTTTGTTTTTATGTTGATCCTGCTTGACCTATAGTAACACAGTACCACTACTTGTTGAGAACACTAGTGTCTTTGACATAGTCTTTTTGCATAAATGTTAATGATTATTCTAAGTAGCTATGCTAGCAGCAGCAGTGACGTTCTGTCAGTTCGTCCACCACATTGATCCAAACTAAAGTATCTCAACAACTACTGAATGGATTACCATGAGATTTTGTACAGACATTCATTATGCTCAGAGGATGAATACTACCGACTTTACCTCTCATGCCACCATGAAGTTGGGTTTTTAGTTAAATGTCTCAACAGATATTGAATTGACATTCATTCACATTCATAACTTATGTGATACCTTCACTTTTCATCTAGCTCGACAATCAGGTTGCATTTTTTATTTATCCAATACTTCGGTTTATGACCTGCAAAACCAATTACTTTCCCATCAGCTTCAGATGTACTTTGTATTTAGTTCTTTTTTTTTTAGCTAATTTTAGCATGATACCACACAGAACAAAGCTGGTGGATATGGTAAATCTTTTTAAGAATGGTGAATTTAGCTTAAAGCACTACTATACCCAAGTGCGGCCTCAATGAGCGTCACTGCACACTCTTAGTTGTCTTGTTAAACAGGAAGTAATATTTTTACTGCCTCTATCACTATATCACACTGTGAGCACCTGATGTGCTGTGTTCAGACATTAACAGATTACTACACATACTAGGAAAATGCTCAACCTCATTCTGTACTTGATGTTGTATAGGAAAGTATGAGAATAAAAATGGCAGGACAAATCTTAAATTAGATAGTAATAGCATGCTTTGTCATTTGTAGGTCTGAGAATCCAAACTGAGCAATGTGTTTTGTCATCTCTAGAATTAAATGATGGTTTCATATTTTTCAAGCCTGTTTTAATATTAAATCTTATACTCATATGCGCAATCTAAGAGTTATTGGTTTCTGTATCATCCCTCTGGTCCATACTGGCCATAAAATGAAAATCTACTTCAATTACTACTTCAATGTAAAAAATCCCCAGTCCTGGTTCTGTGCAAAAATCAATTCTCTCAAATTTTTCCTGAGGCTAGTATTACGATTCAGAAATATAAATTTGAAAAAAGTAAAAATAAAAAAGAACTAACCAATTCTTTTTGAACTAATAACACTGAATCTGAACCAGTCCTTCAGACATCTTGAATGTGAAAGTGTCCTTTTCAGCTTTCCATCCCACATATAAAGCACTGAGAAAAAAAACAATAAGTACTGCAGAAGGTCAGTACTTCCGCATCCCTACTTCTCCCACCAAATGTCATTGGTTTACATTTCATGACAAAATGCCTCTGCACAGATGTCTCCTATGATCGTAGCCATCATCTTATTAAACCACATCAGTAACTGGAGTTTGGCATTAGACACGACTATCACTTAACATGTTGGTGTATAGCTTAATGTTTTGGTCTTGGCTTCAGTCTGTTATCAGATGACCAGTTAGATATTTTCTGCTGATGATTTCATCTGTGAGGACATTGGAGACCCATTAGTCTGGCCAGGGGCTTAGAGGGGCAGGAAACTAAGGTGTTGGAAAGAGTTACAGCCTGTAGAAAAGCGATGGAAAACCTGAAGTGAAGCTGACAAGAGTCTGTAACTTACGTATTACCGGACACCCAGAATAATCTGTGTGGACAGGTAGAGGCCTAACCTGGCTCATTCAATGTCAGCTGATGTTTTGTGCCAAAGGTCATTGTGTTAAAATAGAAACTTGAGCTAATGTTTTTGTCTCAGTTGCATCAGAATGTAAATAATCGCGTTGCAGAGAGTGCAATCTAATTAGGAGAAGCTGCTAGTCCAAGGAAGGTTGTGTTCCTTTTACATCTTAATGGTTTCATTTGTGCACAAAATGAGCATTTTACAAATATGTTTTTACTTCTCAGCATTGAGTGGCTCCTCCCCCATCGGTAGCCACACTAGAGATGTGGCTTTAGGGATGCCAAGGTCAGTCAGAAGGTCCAATACTTTGGTGTGAAACATAACAATTTAAAAATTTGGTCTAGATATAAATTTTTCAAAGGATGAATTCTGACTAGAATGATGACGTTGACATTTTTTTATTTTCAATGAATTATCTTCTTTTTTTTCCTAAATTTGTTTATTGGATTTTCCTGAACACAAAAATGTTTTGCATTACAAGTTGCGTTGTTTTGAATTATCTTCCAAATATTGAATGGATTGCCATGAAAGTACATACAACCATTCATGTCCCATTCAGGATGAATTCCAATAACTTGGGCATCATAATCAATACTTTTATGATAGAATACTTGCAAAATCAATGACATTCCTGTCAGCCTCAGCTGTTCTTGCATCAGTACGTAACGTTGTCATGGTGACCATGTTATAATGCAGATGTGAGTGTTTTGCTCAGCTGCAGACTTGCAGTCTTTCTGTAAAGTATGTTAGGGATTCCTACTTTTCCACTGATCCTGTTGGGATTCAAATTCACAAGTGACCAAGCACAGTGCGCGATTTGTTCAGGGCACAATTAAATAAAGATATACTACAAAGTAGCGCTGGGCAATTAATCAAATTTAATTTTCGATTACAATTTTGGCCTCCAACAATTATAAAAACAAGACAGTCGAGTGAAAACGATTGTAGTGCCACATTCTGTTTCACAAAAACCATCTGACGTTACTGGTTCTGCTCTTGGTGCTGAAGAAATTAGGAAGATAGATTTTATATTTGTTATTGCAACATAAAAGTTCTATTGCACATTCTCAACTCCTTGCTCAGATTTCTTTAACTTATATCGTGTATAACGGGAATAACTACATAGACACAACGCTTTTTGTTTTGAAATTTTTTTTTTTTTTTTTTTTTAATCTTTTTTCCAAAGTCAATGAGAAATTGTGTTGAATAATAATGATCCCAATATTGAACAAAATTATCGTGATTATGATTTTTGCCGTAATCGAGCAGCCCTACTATAAAGCACAATGTAGATTTTTGCATCCAACTAGCAGGATATATTGGTTTTAAAAAACATGACATGGAACAAAAACTTTGATCTTTTTCTAAATAGCAAAAACTACAAAAAGTAAAAGCTGTAAATATTTGGTGAAAGTTTTCAAAAGAAACTAAAATGTTTTTCCCAGGATGTTTTAGTCCTACACAGACCTCGAATTAAATATTGTTTAGATCAGTCATTTAAAATACATTTAACACATATTCATCTGCTTGAATGTTTTTGTAATTATTTTTGACAGGGTCTTGTTCGAGCATGTGAAAGCAGGGAGATACATTGACATCATGTTGATGTCATGATATGAAACAAGATATCATCATGTGTTATCATCATCCTCTTTCCCAGTCTGAAAGGCTGTACGACAGTCAAGTGAGTCATGTTTTGATCATTTGAGTGCTCTGAGTAGAAAATGAATTAATAAGAAATGGTCTTCTCAGTGACCATATCACCCATATTTTATGAGGGCACAAATACTTAATATCACTATTATGATATTTGATTTTGTCAGTATCAACCAGCTCTCCTTGAAAGTGAGTGACTACTGCAGTGGCAGCTTTAGCTTGCTAACAGCCCTATTATTAACTAGTACATAAACAGATTCCCAAACAAATACACGCACACACACCAGCACACCCATGTGAGATATTTACGTGACCGATGTACAGTATGCTGCATGGCTAGGTGCCATTTTGGCGCCTTTGTCTCCATGCTAGGGTGAGCAGCTTTCGTAAGTTGACACCTACCTCTTCATATGACATGTCATGTGGAGGAGGTCTCTTTGCATGTTTATGGATATCAGTGCCGCTCTGTTAACGCCAGTCTGGCAGCGGACAGTAACACAAGCCCACAAGGAGCTGATGCAGTGTGTAAATTAACCGAGTCCCTGTCATCTTGCAGTGCTGGCTCTGTACCTGTTTTTCTGTGATGTTTTACCCAATGAAAGTGAACATTTTTTTGTGTTGTTTACTATGTGGGCATTAGTGTCAGTGAAGAGTCAGTGCGTAGTTGTAGTTGTGGGGCTACAGTCTCAGACAGCTGGTTGTAAAAAGGCTGACATCTAACCTTGCCACTGTGCAGCCAGGATCAGGGGGGCTTTGGAGCCACACCACTCTCTTTAGATGGATGAGTTAACAGCAGCTTTTGCCCCAGTAGTGTCCCGTGAGGGTCAGTGCCAAGATCACTTCAAATGTGCAAACCATAATCCCCCTCTGACATTAATATTTTCAGATGGAGGCAAGCAGGGAGCATGGTGGGGGGTGGCAATGTAAGCAAGGTCTTTTTGGCTGGCCTTGTTTCATGCTGGCAGTGGTGATGGACACTATCGTCATTACTCATGGTGCAGGCATGTGCAGAATGTATTCTTAGCCCCTGTCTTCCTATCAGTCACTACAGAAAGGTTGGGGGGTCAAAAAATAAAGAGGTAACCAGTCTACAGGGCTGTCTGCACCACCGCTGTTTACCAGGGAGGGGGTGATATTTTAAACCTGGGAGAGCTCACATATTTACCCCACTGAGCCTGACTGACCTTGCCATTTGGTGGGGTGAAGACGCTGGAGACCACTGACAGCGGAGAGAGGAGGCAAAGAAAGAGGCTCTTCAGTTACTACTTGATAAGCAAGCAGCGTGCAGCTTTTGCAGATTGAAAACAGTCCAGAGAAGAAGATTATCAAAACAAAAGAAGACTGAGTTAAGCAGAAGGTTTGAGGATAAAGGCGAGAATAGAGGGGAAGACACTTGGGGGAGGTGAGAGGTAGCCAGGCTGAGCTGACTTTTACCCAGAGGAGGAGTTGCAGTTGCCGGCCAGGGCAGGTCCCAGGGCTGGCAGGGCTGGCCCTTCTGCTTCTCCACCTCCATTCCTTCCTCCTCTCTTATTCCTCCTTCTCCTCCCTTTAACCATCAACCAAACTGCTGTGCAGTGATGAACTTACAGGCAGAGCCTATGAGCAACACAGTAATGCTTAGAAAATCCTGCCAACTGAACTTCTTCGCTTCAAATGAGGGAAACTCCAGAGGCTGAGCCTTTCATAAGAGGACCTCCACTGCAGTATAGACTGTCATCATTTTGTCTTCTCATCCCTTTTTGTTGCACTCACTGGTTGAGTGCACGGAGAAACTGAGAGGATTTTTTTATACACTTTGTTTTTCTCAATTTGTGCTTTTGTAAAACCGGAACCGTGGCAACCTTTTCAGTAGCACGGTGCAAGGACCAGCTCCACTCACCCAAGATGAGCCGCTGGCTGAAATGCACCTCTATGCACTTTGTAGGTATTCATTGTCAGTTTTTCACCAAAAGCTTTTTTCTTCATGACTGTTTCTTCTGTTCTTATGCTTTCAACACAAATTGAACTACCTGAAAGGTGTACTTTAACAAAGTGATAATGCGGTGAAGAAATTCTTCTTGAGGCAGATGAGGCAATTGTCTCTGCTGTGAATCGGTGGATCAGTTTGGTGACTCATTAATAGATTTTTGGCTTAGGTTTTTATTATTTAATTTCAGTTTTTAACTCCTCATGTAAATTTGCTGCCCAGAAGCCTATAGAGTTACTCTGTTCCCATGCTTTGTAGCCATCACCCATGGGGGATTTAGTGAAACTACAAAAAGAAAACTTGCATTGCCTTATGCCTGTTGTTGTTTTTGTGTCAGAAATGAACTTTGGGCTTGTCACTGTTGCATTTAGTAGTTGGCAAAAAAAAAAAAACTGTCAAACATACTGTATGTCTGATAGTTTATTGTCACTGTCAGAACACAGACTGGAACAAGTATGATGACCGGCTGATGAAGGCGGTGGAACGTGGTGAGGTGGACAAGGTGGCTGCTGTTCTCGGCAAGAAGGGCATCATCCCCACCAAGCTCGATGTGGAAGGACGCTCTGCGTGAGTAAACACATGCGCGCACACACACAAACACACACACACACCTATATACAGACAAACACACATTCATGTTCAGTATGTTGACATACTTGGTCAAAGAGATGTGAAGAGCTGATACCATCTATCCTGCATTTTTGAATATTTGCAAATCTGAAAATGCTGCGCATCACAAATAGCAAACATTATAGTGGACTCCCCACCACACATTCCTGACCCTTTTTCTCAGAGAAAGCATATGTAGATATGAATTCCTTCACAATTAGGTCACTGTTACTCAAAATAGTTTTACCTCTCACCTCCTTTTATAACATCAGTGCCAAGTCTCTAGGTCCAAAAGGCAACCCTGCCCTCTCTAAATTTCCCATGGCTATGGTGACCCTGTTGCACATTTCTACATGAAACCTTCATCCATCTGCACTGCATATGAAAGGCATTGCAGTTGCATATTATTATGTGTCCATTTTTATATCCCGAAATTTCCCTTTTTAGTGTCCATCTGACTGGAGGTCAGAGTGGGAGTTGGTGTAAAGAATGTTTGTGGCCACTGAAGGCTTGACCACATAGGCCAAAGGCTGTTTATATAGTCCTCACAGGAAATGACTCCCTGCAAATTCAGATCAGATCCACTGTGGTGCTTGCAAAACCAAGTAATACATTTAGGCCCAGCTGCAGACCATTATCAGGATCAGTTGACATCTTGAAGGACCATATCTTATAGGGTAGGATTTTTCAGTGGGGACCTCAGGATTAGGGTTTGTTTTTGTTTGTTGTTGTTTTTTTTTTGCTTTTCAAAGAGCTGGATTTATGGATTTACACCTTTCATAGGGTTTCATTAGAAGAAGAGGGTGAACAGAAGGATAGAATAGAAGACATTAAAGGTGTGTGTGTGTGGGGGGGGCTCAACCTTACTGAAACATGTACAAGGAGTTTGTGGATGTTGCATCTTGACCACCCAAGACCACCTATATTTCAGATATCTCATAGAGTCCTTTATTTTGGTCTTAGTAATGATATAATATAATGAATAATACTAATGGCCTGGCCTTGAAATCAATGCACTGAGCTGTTTAAAAAAGCAGGAACTTTGTTTTCTTCCTAAATTTAAACGGATTCTAGCACTAGCATTTTGGGAGTCCAGGCGCCCTCAGCTTAATTCCAGATATATGAAGAAGTCACTGGTGTCTGGCCTGTGCTGCAGGTTTATTTTGAAAAAGGCTTTGTTAAAGCATATAACTATGGAGCACCAGATCCCAGAAGCAAACATGCTGAGTATTTTCAGCAGTGTGTGAAATTCTCTTGTGGCAACATTGCAAAGACCAATGATTTTAGACACCAACTGGTAACTGGTTTTAATGTTGTGGCTAATGGGTGTATATGATAATGTGCGTCTCTAAAAGCACAACAGTCAAAATACTGTGGCTGCTGCAGAGTCAAATACTTCCTTGTTTTAACACTGATAACTATTCATGCTGCCTGTCATCCTGACTAAAGCATGTTCTTTAGATTTAATTGGGTTCTATCTCAACCTGAAAGAACAATTTCAGTTTTTATTCATAATAAATGTTTTAGCTGTGTGCTACACTACAAGCATCATTTTATCTATAGCTACCTACAAATTGAAAAATGTATACATTCTTCCTTAATTATTTCTGTTCAGTGAGATGCCACAACATTGATTATATGTGTATCATGAAAGTTGTCACTCACAGTGAACCCGCACCTCATTGATTTCCATGCTGTTTACAGAAAATAGGCTTTGATTAATCCACTGTCTCCTACGTCAGCCCCAAACAGCAAACAAAGGTCAACAACTAGTTGGTGAAGAAAGCTAAACATTTAGCAATTTCAAGAACCATATTTGTCTCGAGTTGGAGTTTCTTGGAGCTGCTATCAAACAAAACGCAGCTAATAGGAGAGTGAATAATGGACATAAATTTGTCAGGTGGTCAGAAACAGGATTGTCCACATACTGAATGTGAAGTATTGTGTGTGTGTGTCTTGTTTTGAACCTCTTTTGACCCCTAGAGCACAAAAATGTATGTGGCAGCGTTATGGAAAGCATGTTAATCCCCAATAATCCTTTTCATTCAAGTCCCTGTTTGCTTTTTGTCTTTGATGTTTTTCTACAGTATGTGAATGTATTAGTGTGTTAAGTTGAAATTCTCTGATGTCAGAGTTTCCCATTAGCACAGAAATGCACCAATATACCACCACTTTGATAATGATAAGTTTAATCATCATGTCGACTGGGATGGATTACTACTCAGGCAAGATTTAAGTCTGTCAGCTAAATTTTTTACGATAATAATGTTAATATCAAGGATTGTCTAGTATTTAGGAAATACATGTTCAAGACATACAAGTCCATAAAGATAAAGGCTCATATCCTCAGTCTGTTTTCAATCTGTCTAAAGATCAGTCTGAACATGGCACAGATCAGACTGTGAAACTCACAGCTTGCCATTGTTATTCTTAAGACACTTGATCACAAAATTCATTGCTGCTAATCCTGACAAACAATAGGCACGCAGTATCTTTGGTCATTGCCAGTTCCAGACTGCAGGGCCAAGTGAGTGACTGTCTCGAGTGGAGTGCTGTCATGTTGACTTCTTTCGCTGCTAAGCCCTTGTCAGTTAGCTATCTCAACTGCACAGAATGAGCAGGTGTGATGGGTGGGCTTATCTCACTGGGAGCCAGCTAATGCCACAGTGGAGATGTAAACTGTTTACTCAGTTGGAAGCCACGATAGAACAGTTGGAGCTGAATTCATTATCTGAACACAGTGAGGTTAATCCAGGGCACCCCAAATTATATATCAGGGCCACAGTTTGTAATTAGTTTCCCCACAGAGGTCCATGATTACAAGGGATCGCCATTCAACATTCCTTTGCTGGCGTTTGCAGAGGCCAGAATGCCATAGACACATGTTGGTCTGTGTGTGGCCCACTGCACTATAAGCAGATTTGCTGAGTTGCGATTGTGGTTCACTTTTGTTTTGGGCAGACTTGGCAAAAGCATGACCACTTTCCATAAATATCCAGTTAAGGTGATGTGTTGATTTTATAGTTAACTGGTTCTGGTTGGTCTGCCCTGCAGGGGAACAGTAAATGATGAGTATGACTGTGTTTAGGTACAGCAACCTTCACAGTCTGTCATTGCAAAACTGGCTGCATGGTATATGTATGGTTCAGCTACCAGCATATAGTCTCCGGCCACTCTTCTGAAAATAGCAACCGTATCCTGTGGACTGTCAACCTGAAAGCTGCCCAAGGAGCAGGTGTGAAGATGAAATGACATAGCTAAATGTGCTCTCTTAAAATCAGAAGCATTAGTCTCCCCAAATTCACGGGTAAGCAGTTTATGTCACAGAGTTAATTCTTTGTGATCTTTGTATCTTTGGCAGTGTCAGACATTTTAGCTTTTTGTTGGATTCTCAGTTTTTGTCAGTCTTAATGTGTCGACCACAGTTAATAACGGTTTGATCTGTTGTATATACTCATAATGTGATTGCAAACACATGATTTTAGTACAAAACATTTGTCATTCCTTATTCATCAAAGTTATAGACATTGGGGTAAAAATGTCTGAGACCACTTTGGGAAAGTATCTTTCTCACGCTGTATTTTTGGCTCCTTTCAGAAGCATTCCCTCAGTTTTCTGAGTGCTGTGGCTCATGAAGTTGACAATTCTCATCACTAATGTCCCCCTAACTTGAATAGCTGTTGTCTACTTCCTGTCTGCTGTTTGCCTTGAGAGGTCAGGACCCTCCTCTGCTCCCCAGAGAACCAGCATCTCCTGGCCATCAACACGGCTTTTAATACCCGCACCAGTGTTGAGGTGACAGCCTAGCCGTCTCCTTGGCAGATACCTCAGGGTTAGTGTATAAACAGGTTCATGTGGCCTGATGGGCGACAGACTGAGATAGGTTTACACACAAGTGCTTTACAGACCCTCATGGCTGGTGGCGGCAGTACTGCTGCGGGTTAAATCAGAGAAGAGGAACAGGAATGTTTCCATTCAAAAGTGACGATTAAAGACATGTTGGCAAACACGTGCAGGGGGAAACTGCTTAATTGAGCCAGCAATTAACAAGGGAATATGCAGACTGTGTGGCAATTAAACATGAATACAAATTTGACAAAACAAACACATTTCAAGGTTAATTTAGTAGCTGTTCTGGGGTTTTTAATCAAATCACACGGTCATCATTAGCAGATGGAGTTTCCCTAATTGTTATGGAAATTTTATTTTAAGGATTTCTACATCCATGTTGGCTTAAAGGTGAGTTTGAAAGTTTTAACTACTGTTTCCAAGTCCAAAAATGAACTTTAAAACTCATGAATAAAACATATTTAGATCAATGAAGGGATCATTAGCAAATATTGTTTGTTCCCATGCAGGCCACTTAGTTTTACCACATTATACAAACTAGACAGTGAACACAGAGGAAAAACTCTCATGAATATTGTCAATGTATAATACTAAGAATATTCTTAACTGTTATCGGTGTTAACATAATTATCCCTCAGTTTGAACAGTCCCAAAGGTGGTGCCCTCACGGACAAATTTGTGCATTTTTTCATTCGTGCACTTTCTTTGCAGGTAGTCTATCAATTATTTTTATCATTTGATAGTGCTCACATGTAAAACAGTAGGATACCGTAGGAAGCTGAAACAGCAGGAAAATGCCATGTGTATACCTCTTGGTTGCCTCGGAGTCATTGCATGCCCTGAGGTTTCTTGTTATGTACTTTGAGAATGCTGATCTTGCTGATAGCAAGGAGCCAGGGGTCCATTTGCAGTCTTCCTCTTGTCCTCCAGTTTCACCCTCACCCCCTTCTCTTTACACCCTATCACTTTTTCACTTGCCCTTCACTACTCTGCTGATTACTCTTTGCCATCTCCCTGGTCCATATTTCTTTAATTTTCTCCATCTGTTATCTTCTTTTCCAGGTTTCATTTGGCTGCAACACGAGGACACCTAGACTGTCTCAATCTCATCCTAGGACACAATGTTGATATCACTGCAACTGACGCTACAGGTGAGTTCAGGCTGGATCAAAGCAATAACCTGGGGCGATATAACAAGAAACCTCCAAACTTGCAGATCCTTTACTATTTGGTAACCATGG
Organism: Seriola lalandi dorsalis; assembly: GCF_002814215.2. Taxonomy (NCBI): domain Eukaryota; kingdom Metazoa; phylum Chordata; class Actinopteri; order Carangiformes; family Carangidae; genus Seriola; species Seriola lalandi. Next base: position 619,353 of record NW_019525090.1, read on the forward strand.
TAATTAGGGTTATCAGAAAGCCGGTGCAGATGAATAGTTCCCAAGTTAATGTTCCAATTCTTAGTTAAGATAGGAAAAGTGTCTTACGCAAGCTTCATGATTTCCCAAAATCTTCAATAAACACTCCTAACTTTAAGATAACCATTACAACCAACGAAATACCAACAGGCGGAACTCATTCATGTGTTGTGGTTTAGAAGATACAGGCTGTCTTAGCCCACTCTCTCTTTCTTTTATCTTAGCGTTTTTGTATGTTTCAATGAGAAATCTAACAGATCACAAAAATACATCTGTGAGATCAGATGAGAAAAAAAGCATCATTTGCTAGGCAACAGACATTAAAGTTGGATTGAGTATCTGGGATTTCCAAACCGGAGATAGGATATACTGAAATAAGATAGGATTCCTAAACTTAGTTAGCATTTGCTTCTTTAACATTAGTTTGGGAAAATTCCTCTATTCTTCTACTCTTAAGATTTAAGGTGGGAAGTTGATATTGTACGGCCCTTGGAGTTGTATTTATATACTGTTTTATGTGTTATTTCAGTGACGGTAGACTTGATACTAAAAATATCTTGCAGTATAACATAATACAATTCAACAAGACCATAAAAGATTAACAGTGAACAGTTTAATTGGTAAACAATCAGATAAGCACAATTTCTTTTGTCAGTATTTCATTTAGACATGGAGTTTGTGTATTGCTTTTGCTATGATAAAAAATAAACCTCACTACGTATCTTAGTCTTGCATACAGTCATTTCCACATGTTCACATTATCAGTTAAAGCAGGTTAAGGACCTTTGTGTCAGAGCACGTTGCACAAGAGCACAAGGAAAGAGATGAGGATGTGTTAGTCAGAAAATTGGTTTTATTACTGGTCTGTTTATATTACTGTACTTCACAGAGTGCTGCTCAGCAGCAAATGTGCTCATTTTCTTCATTATGACAGCATAAATTAGAATGTAGAATTAGGCTGAATGGTGAGCAAAACAGATTGATTTATCAATCCCTACTTTCAGAAACAATTTAAGATGGAAGCAACAAATTACACTCACGCTTGTTTCAGTAATGAAGTTGCTCCCTAACTAATTTGACTGAAAAAGCTATAGTAAGAAAAGCTATTGTATGAAAACTCATCAATTTTATTATTAATATCGTTATTATTATTAGTTGGTGCTACTGTTATTATCAATAACATTATTACACCTATAAGAATCACTCATAATAACCAGTCTGATGCTTGAATACAACAGCATATACTGCTATATACACCCCGAGTCTGGTTCTGTTGGAGGATTCTTCCTGTTAAAAGGGAGTTTTTCCTCTCCACTTATACTAATATTGCAAAGGAAGGTGTAGTAACACAGTTTGTTCCAACACTGCCTTTGTACAGACAGAGGGTTTGTAAATAACAAACTAAAGTTTGGGCACCTGTAGAAATTTTTCGTATTAACTTTGAAGGCTTCATTTAACTCCATTGCTGCAGGAAAGCTGTAAATTAACCTCTTAATCCCTGAAAAAAGCCTGTTTATTTTTATATCCTTTTTTTTTGTGGGTTTATTCTTCTGATAGAAGAATAGAGCAGTTTAGATTTGAATGTGCTTCTCTCATAGTGGACTTAAAGTCAATAAATGAGTGACTGAAAGGTTGAGAGACTCAAAGGTCAAGAACAAAACTGCATTGTCCATTATCAACTATATTGAGAAGAGGAAGATTAGTTTTGGATGCACACTGATCTATAACGTCAGCATAATCCAATATTGGTCAAATGATTTGTGAAGTGAGCTGCTTTTTAACAGTAAATGAAAAGCAACCACTACTATAGTATTGCCAGTATTATGAAATAACTTTCCATGGTGATCCATGATAATTGATGAAATCACATTCTGTACATGTGATCTATTCAGATAACACAGAATAATTATATCAAGCTTTGCCACACTAATTCACTCCTGATTGACTCAAAACTAATTAGGATCTAAACTTGTGGTCTTTGATTGTCATGATTACTCTGGCACTCTGTGGCGTTTTCCTGTAAACAAGCAAAAATTATAAGAAACACCTCCACTTTAAGAGATACAGTCATACGTTCAGTGTACTGGTAAATAATGGTAAATAAAAAACACATGGATGCAAACACTATATTAATTTTCTTATCCATTGTTTTCAGGTAAAAATGCTCTTCATCTGGCTTCAAGAAATGGACATTCTCTGTGTGTGCAGAAACTCTTGCAGGTAAAGAGCAGCTGTCCTTCATTGATATTCACTGTTGTGAGAAAACGTGACACATTACAAGATAACTCATATTAGGCTGTTCTTAGCATTTTAGGGGCTTTTTTTTTCATTCAGTTTTCTGTTGCTCATGTTGGTGTGTTGTGTATCTACACACTCTGCTGTGTGTTGATCCACGGAGCAGCTTCTCAGTCACTGGCCAGTCAGTTTCCCTTTCAGCTCCTTTAAATAATTATAGCCTACTCTGTATCGGTCAACAGTAGGCCCTGTTGAGTCACCGTGCTCCACTTGAGGATTTATGTGTTTACAATGAGGGGGCTACCTCTGCAATATTGTGCTCTCATAGCGTTGTAGCCCTTCCCCCTGCCCCCGTCTCTCACATGGCAGTGATCTTACGGAGGCCGAGGCTGTTGGCAGGCGGTTGTCAGTGGTGTTGACAAGCCTTCCCTCCTGCAAACCTGCCGTCCATTCTTGGTGCCGTCATCACACCAGACATAGCAGCTGGACGCCAACACCCACCACCCCCACCACCTCCACTACCTCCCTCCATCAGCCCAAACCCTCAAGGTATAGGGTATCCCCCCCTCCATGCTCTCCCGTCAGCTCCCATTGCCGCTCTACTGCCTCCACCCCCCCTAAGCTTTGTCATTTGAGCGTTCAGCTAATTTTTGGCCCTTGTTGCTAGAGAGAGTTGGGTTATTATAGTGGGGGGCCTGAGCTCACTGCCAAGCTTACCCAGCAACATCAGGCCCCTGTTAGCATTAAGTCTTCAAGGCTTTCATAGCAGGCCCTCAACAACACAGAGGTACAGTCACTGGTGTCCAACCAGCTGAAAGACTATGTAGATGTGTCACAAGCATATCAGCACAGCACCACTTAGCCTAATATGACCTGCCTGCTCTTGCCTCTCAGGTTTCACTGCCAACAAGTGGAAATAAATGATTTTAAGACTTTTTCTCCTACAGCTGCAACAATGAAACATCATTAAATTATTATTTATAAAAGAATTATCTCTTTTTACGAGTAGATTTTAAGACAACCAGTGGTATTTCCTCTGTTGGAATAATTTTAGTGTTCTTGTAAAATAAGACAACTGCTCCCCATCAACAGCTTGACCTGTCTGTTAATTCATGTTCTTTTTAGTTCTTTTAGCTTTGCACAACTGAAAATGCAGGCTCATGTCAAATACTCAACTATACTCAATATTGTTTCACAAATCAGCCACTGCTGAATATTTTTCTAATTATTTTCATAATCGTTGTTTACAAGATTACTGAAGGTTGGCAATGCTGGTGATAAATCATTGTTCTAGATTGGATTCGATGTTTATAATAATTGATATTCAACGCCAGTAGAATAATTTGTTTCTTTTGTGCCAACCTGTGTTTACGTTATTTTACAGCACAACTGTCCAGTTGGAAATGTGGACCTTCAAGGAAGAACAGCTCTACATGATGCTGGTGAGACGCTACTCTGCCACTGACTCTACTGTAGTACTGACGGACTCTATTCCAGTTCTGACTCCTGACTCTACTTCAGTGCTGTTTCTACTCTACTGTAGCACTGACTCTACTCCACTCCACTACTCTACGAGTGACTTTACTATAGTCCTAACTCTACTTTATTTTACCTTCATAAGGACTTTACTCAACTCTACTCTAGTAATAATAATATTACTTATCAATACTAATAATAATAATAATTCTAGCTATGATAATGAAAAAGGTGCTGTTTTTGGTTGAAACACAGCAGTTGTTTAGCTTTACTGCACTTACAAACAAACAAACCCAGGTACACTAAGCTAAGTTGATGTAAGTGTGTTTCTCAGTGTTAAATGGGAGTAAATGATTGCAGCTGTTTCCACTCTTTTTCTCCTCAGTCATGGCAGGCTGCTCATCCAGCGTGAAACTTCTCTGTGACAGCGGGGCTTCTGTGAATGCCAGTGATTTTGTGAGAATTAATATTGCACTTGATTTCACACAGTGTGTTGTAATGGTCTCTTCTAAGATATGTTTTCATTTTCCTGGTGTTAAGTTGTCATTGTAGAACAGCATATCAATCTGCTTGCTCCTTAAAGGTTGTTACCTGCATGTAAGGTCAGTTAGAGCAACACAAAATGTTCTTCACTAAATCTTAACTTGGTCCGCTTGAATGAGCGCTCTGTACATTCTGGGTTTTTTCTTTTTTCTTTTTGCTTTGAGGTGAGCGACAAATTGACTCTTTGGATTGGCCTGTATAGGACTGTATTCTGTTTATAATAGTGTGATTTTGTACACATGTGTGTATTTATTTGTATGTCTTTGTTTTTTCTCCAGGATGGCAGGACACCTCTGGTGCTTGCAACCCAAATGTGTCATTCACGCATCTGTCAGCTGCTGTTGGAGCGGGGGGCTGATATCACCATGCGGGACAAGCAAAACAAGTAAGAGACGTCACCCCTCATGTGTTCGTCTTTGTTAGGGTTGGCAAATATCATTTTTAATTTCTCATGCATTTCTTTTGATTTCCTTGTAGCGACAGCCTTTCTGATATTAACATCAAATTACAGAGAACGCTATAAAATATCTCAGACACTTGTAGGAAAAAGTATTTCTGAAAGGCCATTTACCTTTCAGAACAAACCTGGGTTAAGCAGATGATGAAATAAGTAAGAGCAGAAAATGAAAGAAAACAAACTCATTTTGAAAAGGGAGACTTTGAAAATTACAACAGAAACAAGATGCCATTGTACATTTGTACAGTACACTTGCATATATGATGTGAAATAGAAAATATTGAATCCTTATTTAAGTCCTGTAAAGTATGTTATTTTCTGTTTCTGATTGTTAGGGATTATTCGGCAATAGTTAAACAAAATTAATGGTGAATAGTTGTTTTTTCAATGTTGTGAATTGAGTGCTTCACATCAATCATATCAATGATGTAGTTTGTGTATATTCTTGTCTTCATTGACCACCCAAGGACAGCGCTGATTCTGGGCTGCGAGTACGGCTGTAAGGATGCAGTGGAGGTGTTGCTGAAAAGTGGCGCTGATGTGAAAGCTATCGACGGCTTGGGTCATGATGCATTTCACTACGCTCGCCTCAGCAAGAACCCGGAGCTTGTTGCGATGGTCAAAAGTTACCTCGACAAAGCCACCAGAGGTAGGTGGCAAAACATCGCCAGCAACAGAAGGTGAAACAAAGAATCAGTGACTGATCAGACGAATACAGAAGGAACGATAGCGTCTGAAATTTAAACTGCTCCCTGACATGTGACTGTAGTGGGTAGTGCTGATGATTGCCAAATGATGCACAGGAAGTAGTGTGAAAAAAATCCACTTAAAGCTGAGAATCTCCCCATTTATTTTGTAAAGATCAAATAAATACCATTTTACAAGGTGAAATGTGATTCAAATGAAGGGCAACAAGTTTTGTCGACTTTTGCTTGCTATGTTTAAGCTACAAGATTATTAAGTAACAATTAAATAAACAAGTAATAATTAAATGAGTCGCTGATATGCAGCAGCAAAGTGTGGCACATTTCGTTACACGTGTATTTTGTCAAAACCATAATACATGCAGGCAAAATTGCTAATTCCCCAATGCCCTGCTGCTGTTTTCTTTTCATTCCATTGGGTTATTAACATATTTTATACTGTTTTAGACTTACTGTGGAACCGAGAATTATTATCATTGCAGAATGTAAATTCT
>NW_019525090.1:630279-685526 GCF_002814215.2 Seriola lalandi dorsalis
ACGTCATCCAGAAACAGGCTGACCAGCAGGTTCAGGAGCTCGAAGATGCCTTGGGAGATGTCCAGAAAAGGATGCTGGACTCAGAGTGTAAAGTCAAACAGCTGCAAGCCCATGTAGTCGCTGTTAAGGAACACTTAGGAGGCCAGGCAACAGAAGAACTGCGTGCCCAGCTCCTGGACGTCAAGGCCAAGTATGAAGGTGCTTCAGCTGAAGTGTGTCGTGTTCGTAACCGCCTCAAACAGAGCGAGAAGGCCTTAGAGGAGTACAAATCCAGTGAAAACCAGCTAGCAGCCGAGGCAGATAGGCTCACCCAAGAGGTGGGAGCTGTGACTGCAGAACGAGATGAACTTGCAGAAACCCTTTTGGAAATGGAAACCCAACTGAAGGAGACCCAAACTAAACATGGCAATGTGGTACCATCTGAGAAATTTGACAACATGAAAAACCTGCTGACCAATGCAGTTGATGAGAAGGAGCGACAGATCGCTGAGCTGAGGGAAGACTACGATCGTGTGCTGGAGGAGGTGGCAGAGCTGCACAGAAAGCTGGACAGTCCGTCATTCCAGGGAGGCTCAGGGGCGAAGTCTGCTGAGGAGCAACAGAGGATACGGGCTGCTCTCGAAGAGCAGAACGCCTCACTGAAAAAGAGGCTGGTGGATGTGACTGCCAAAAGCCAGGCTCTAATTCATGAGGTTGAGGAGAGCGAGGAGGAAAGAGATATACTACGAGACCAACTGGATGAGCTCAACAGCAGGATTGAGAATGACTTCATACCCATGAAGGACCATGAGGAAGCTCGGGGGAACATGGTAACAGCTTTGGAGGAACTGGAGGATAAACTGGTGGAGGCCAGTGAACGTTACGGCAAAGCAGAGGGACAAGTCCAGCAGCTTCAAACCGAGAGGGTCACGCTGCAGGAGAATATTAAGAGTCTCCAAAGTGCCAGCGACAGACACCGGAGTGAAACAGACGCTCTGACCTGTCACAATGCCGATCTGATGAAGAAACTTGAAGTGTTGCAGAAGAGATGTGAAGACAGAGATAAAGAGTGTGTACAGCTGACCACACAGAGCCAAACTCTGAAACAGAGCTTGGAGGGAGAGTATGTTCCCAGACAACAGCATGAGCAAGTGAAGATGGAGTTAAGTTCCACCTTAGAGAGTGTTAAAGCAGAGATGTTGAAGTTGGAGACCAAGGAAAAAGAAAGTGGGGAAGAATTGAAGAATGTGAAAGAAGGGAATGATAAGTTGAAAGAAGAATTGGAAAAAGTTCTGTGGGAGATGAAGAAATACTATATAAGCATAAAAGACCACAAAGCTATCACAGACACACTGAATGCTACTGTGGTTGAGGCAGAGAATAGAGCAAAAGAAGTGTCAGCAATGCATGTGTTGGCCCAGGAGGAATCGGTAAAGCTTACTCAAGAATTAGAAGAGCAGAGGAAAGAACTTGATACCATACAGGAGGCTATTCAGTCCAAGTTTATCCCACTGACGGCGGCTGAGGAGAAAGAACACTCTTACAGTGCCCAGGTGGAGGAGTTGACAGTCAAGCTGTTGGAAATGGAGGAGAAGTATAACAAAGAAAGGTCTGCTTGGGAGAGCGACAAACAGGAGAAAGAGAAACTAAAACTTGAGGTTGAATCTGTTCAACAAAGACTAGAGACCGCTTTAGTTACCAGTGAAAAACACAAGGAAGGCGAGGAAGAGTTCATGGGTAGATTTGAGGGATTGACTCAGAAGTTGGTCAGTTTAGAGCAGCAGCACGAGGAGGTTACACTTCAGAAAGCTGATCTTGAAGACCAGAATGGCCTTTGCAACACTCAGATCCAAAATCTCCAGGAGCGTCTGAAATCAGAGTTGACTCGAATAGCAACATATGACACGGAGCTTAAAGCCCTCCATGATGCCATGCAGCAAGCCCAGGCCGATTGCAAGAAAGCAAGAGAGGCCCAGCAGGAGGAGGCCCAGAGGGTTTGTGCCTTACAGAAAGAACTGCAGGAACACCAAGGGGATCAGGCTTCTCTGTTGCAACAACACATCAAGGCAAAGGAAGCCCTAGAGGCCGAAGTCACTAAGCTTCAATTGGCTCTCAGAGAAGAGGAGGAGAACAACGCCCAGAGGGCTGAAGATGTGTCTGCCCTGCAATCTGAGCTACTTCAAGCCACACAGGCTCTTGAGGAGGTTCGCGATAAGGAAAACCAAATGAACCAGCTGAAGAAGGAGAAGCAACAGCTGGAGGAGGTGGCTACCAACCTGAACAACAAGCTACTGAGCTTAGCAGAAGAGTGTGGAGAGGCCCGTCAGGAGGCTACACAAGCAAGGGAGGGTGAGAGCAATGCCAGGACAGAGATGGATGCTGTTCAGGAAAAGGGACATGCCATTGAAAGAGAAATTAGAGACCTGAAAGAGAGATACGACGAGTCGCTCAGCACCATCTGTGATCTTCAGAGGAGGATCCAGACATCAGCTCAGCAGACTGAAGCCAAAGACAAGAAGGTGGGAAAAAATTTATAAATTATAATCCTGTTATTAAAAGTGCAAAGTCATGGCTTTATTATTTAAACTAGCTACACTGACTATAGCTAAATGTAACTACTATAGATTCAAAATGTGATGATCCACCATTGAGAAGTGTTTGTGTCTCTCCTGTAAGGAAACAAAGCCTGGATTGTTTAGAAAGAAAATCTAAATTTTCAGACATTCGTTTCTATTTTTATGGATGAAATTCTTCTTCTTTCATTCTCAATTAATGAAAAATGTATCTACAATAACATTAATATTTCTGTGTGTCTTTGTGTGTTTGTCAGATCACAGAGTTGCTGACAGACGTTGAGCGGTTGAAGCAGGCACTGAATGGTCTCTCCCAGCTGGCATACACCAGCAACGCACCCAATAAGAGACAGACACAGCACATTGACACTCTCCAAGCCCAGATCAAGAACCTACAGCAACAGCTGGCTGTGAGTGGACACACATCACATTTGATTAAAATATGTATTTCAGAAAATGATATAAACACATGCATATTCTCAGGGTGCAGTGTGTGAAAAAATCAGGGGGAAGGGGGGCGGTTGAAACGTTTTCATTCATGAAATAAATCACAAAGCACAGTGGGCTTATATAGACCATGAAGGCTGCAGGCTATTTTTGCAGCTGTTAAAGTAATATTTATATAATAATTATGAATATAATAATATAATAAAGCAATTTCAGACCTTGAACTTAACCACTGCATTTGCAGGAATATTTTAATCCAATTGTAAAAAATTTAATTCATGAAGTAGCTAGCGCAGTATTGTTACTCTTCCTTTGTCCTTTCCTCGTGCAGACACATGGGAGATGTGAACATACACAGCAAAACAAAAGGTTAAATGCTAATTTAACATTTCGGAATTAAATCCCTCTTTCAGTACCATGGATAGCGCCACTCGGCCAGGCATGCCAAAACATTTATAAATGCAATAACACAATGTGCTGTCAACATGAAAATAAATAGGCTGCAGTCACACGAGTGCAGACAGTGAAAATCCATTTTTGATTTTATTGTTGTTTGCACTATAGACTGTTCTCACGTTGCAGTGCTTTACTTAGATATCCCCACTGTGGATAAAAATAATTCAGCAGAGGCAGGGATATATAGCCGGGGGGGGGGGGGGGGGGGGGGGGGCTCCTGGCACCCAGCATATTCTGCTTTATATTTAGTTAGATTTACTGCACAGTAACTGTCTTCTGCTGGTGACTGACTGGAGAACCAATAATAAGTTTTTCATTTTTATGTTTTGCATGATGATACATGATTAATGGGTTAATGCAGCAACACTTTAACCTCACAATCCTCAATCTCCTCACATCAGTCACAGTACACTAACTCATGTATAAAAACCCTCTGCTCCTTTCATGTAACCTATGATTAAATTAAGTAAGAAATTAGGTGAAGTTCTCATTGTAACAATGAGGTATAGCAAGAAAATTTATAATAATGTGGAACTATAAATCAGTGACTGAACCACAGCAGTATTTACAAGCTGGTGAAGACATCTTGGCAATAACCGTGTCGTCTTCATGTCTTTCTCCTTCCCATCTGCCCAATAAGGATGCTGAGAGGCAACACAGGGAGGTGGTTTCGATTTATCGAACTCATCTTCTCAGTGCAGCGCAGGTAAGTTTCCTCTCATTAATCCCTATTGAAGTTATAGATGCTTGATTTCTTTCTGTAACTCTTAAACTGCCCATTGACTACTGAGGGAGTTTGTCTCATTCCCATGAATGGAGTTGATTGTAATAATATGGTCCATGAAAGAAAAGTGCTCAAAGAGATGAATGATTTCATTAAAACACATTTGATTCCATAGAAGCCAAAGCCCTTATTTCATAAAAGCAGACTTGAGTCAAAATTATAGATTTTGTTGAATCCAGCTGTATGTGGTATTTATCATTCAGCATTTGAATGCATTTGAAATCATGTACTGTACTGTGTCGGTCTGTGGCCATTCCCAACAACAACTTGTTCTAAAAAACCTGTCAATAGAAAGCAACTGATAGAAATACGACAAGTCCAACTTGGTGGTGAGGTGCAAACAGGAGCTGAAAACTGCTCCAACACATACTGGGTCTGTCACAGCAGCTGCAGCACGCCTGTAGTTGGCTCGCAGTCAACATTTCTGAGAGGCAAAACAGATCGCTGACGGGTTGTGTGGCGCACTGGCAGTGCACATTAAAATAATAAATGGTCACACCATTGCGAACATCTTGCAACCGTATGATGTATAGACACCAAGAAAAAGATGTTTATGAAATCACGCCTGTTTTATCACATCATGGTTGCGCTTTTGTCGAGATCAGCTAAAACGACTTTCAGCACTTAGTCACTGTCCATAACAAGGGGCAAATCATATTTTGTCACTGCAGTGAAGTGTGTTGTAAAATCTTTTGTGAAAGTTTGCTGATTATTTCAAAACAGGAAACAGGGGAAAAAAAACAAAAAAAAACTTCAGCCCAAATTATTTAAAAACATGATGGTGTAAGTGCAAAGTAGCTGCCCGGAACTGAAGCGCATAATGATCTGTTGTGTGTAGTGATAAATATGATGAAGTGATTAACAGAAGCCCATTCCTGATTGTTTGTCTGTTAGGGCCACATGGATGAAGACGTCCAAGCCGCCTTGCTACAGATCATCCGCATGAGACAGGAGTTTGTGTGTTAAAGCTTCCTCCAACAAAACACAATGCTACCTGCTGACTCGGATTCACCATTTTCACAAACCCCTTGCTGCAAAGTGTCCTTGCTGTGGCCCCTGTGGGTGCTCAGTGTGTGTTTGTGTGTTTGTCTTTTGGCAAATATTTCTCCAAGCAGGCTGTTCTGAAATCCATTATGTTGTAGCATGGCCGTACTTTGTTGTGGTTACAGGTGAATAACTGTAGGTTTGCTTGGTACAAATGTGAAACTTCAACTTCAGTAGAAACACAGCCAATGAAAACTCAGTTTATTTAAATTGCTAGAAACGGTTATGCAGAAACGGTTTTCAGTGTGTGAAAATGTTTTTTCTGTCAAATCTCTTAAAAATGATGAATTAACCCATTATCTTCAGTAATTTGGAACTTATTTGAAATGTGGGTCCCTTTCATAGATGACTGGAAATGCACAGCTGAAATGTTAAATGGACATGAACACAAAAGACCACTTTTCACATTCCCACCTGACAGTCAGCTCTCATACAGTGTTTTTGTATTTAACAACTTTTTTTTTTTTTTTTCTTGAATTGTAAGGGATAGGTTCACATTCTTCTCAAGTCGACCTTAATGCGGTACGCATGCCTGTGCAGTGTGTACTTTGGATGAGTTACTGTATGTTGTAATCATTCCTCCTGTTTATACTGGCAGTGAGGAGGTCAGAGAAATGTTAGAAAGAGTTGAAATACATACGGATGAATCACATCTAACATCAAAAAGATACATGTCAAGTATATGTCAAACATTTAAGTGGATTAATCAATCTATACACAGTGGCTTCTGGAATAAAAAGCAAACTTCTGTTTATTTTATCATGTTTGTCTATGAACACATTTCTGCTGGCATTGGCTTAAAGTAGTCGTAGAGACATGTGTAGGGTCCTTCATCTTTTTTTAGTTGAGTGTAACATCACCTTGCAATCAGTTCTTGTCCTTTTTGAAGGGATGTAAACCAGCAAGTAAATAATAAAGAAAAAAAAACTTTCAATCAGAGGAATAAAACATTGATATTCTGATGTGCTCTAAAGGAGGTTAGTTTAGTTTTTGTCAGTTTTCATTGTGAAAAAGGCTCATTTGAAAATTCTCTTCTGAAATAACTTCACTTTGGAAGACCCTTAAACTAACTCAGATTTGCTGAAGCCTCTTTAACTAGTTAGTTTAATTAGCATATTTTAACCTTGGAGTAAATTTTTGACTGTTGATTTTCCATCTCTTACATTGGTTTAGCACTAGGAAGGAATCTCTCCAAAGCTGGTATAGACAGGAGCAATGATTACAGCAAAAAAATGTGAACCTATCCTTTAACCTTGTTCATGTCAGTTGTAGCAGTTCAGCTACTTTCTTGACAGGTTTGAGTCAAACTCATTTTACGGCACAGTTAACGTCCTCCGGAGGTCCAAACTAACATGTTTTCAGTATAAGCCAAATACCAAAGACCTGAAGTTCATCCAAATCTAAAAGCTGCTTGCCATTCTGGTAGATGGGAGGCAGTTTGTGGTAGATTTGGGAGAGCTGTCAGTTATGTCTCTCACGCAGTCTGGCTACATTAGTCTGTGCATTGGTTATGCTGGATTTGAGTCATGGAGGTGTGGAGTGGAGATCTCTTGCTGTGTCCTACAGTTTGCAGTGGCACGTCGTCCTTTTGTTGAAACCAGAGTGTCCTCTAGTGGTGAGACTTGGCAGGCCAAGTTGATAGAAATTGTAATAATCAGTGTGGCCCAGGGGTAGGCAGTTGTTGTTTTAGGAAGCTGTAATATCTGCGTGCTTGTACTCAACATTAGGGAAATTGATTATAAATATGAAATGAAATGAAACAGAATATTAAATCTGAATGTAAAACTAAACTGACAGAGGTTTACTACTCATATCTGTTGCTTTCTATTACCACATTTAAACCAAACTCCTTTTTAAAGACAGCAGCTAAAGGTTGACTTTATAAAAAATCTAATGTATGCAGCAGTGGACTTTGCAGCTCTCCTGGAGCAAAGGTTGCGTACCCCTGAGCAGCTCTTTGTGACTCTTAATGGTGTAGTGTAGTGGTGTTGTGATGGTTGAGCGAGTCTCTTGTGCCTTTACACTGATATATTTTTCATAGCTTTGTACTACTTTAATTACTGTACTACTGTGTGACAATTGTGATATTCAGCAGGTCTGGAAGTAGAACGGCACAGAACACGTTCAGGGTAACATTTACTGTAGGATGCCACTTGATAGGAGTAGAACGAATCTCTCCTTATGTGGATAGACAACCCTCTTAACAAGTAGTTATTTGAAGCACTCCTGTCTTTACCTTTCAACTAACACACTTCACCAAGTAGAATTTCTTGCTCTGTTTTTATACTTTGGCCAAAAACTCTGTTTACACCAACAGATAGTTAATGAAAACCACACCTCTTGCATTTTATTATGCAGATGGTAGGAATTAACACTAATTCTTTAGGTATTTCTTACTATGTTCCCTCTTCTGTTAACATAGATTATAAATTGAATCCAAAAAATCTCTAAATACATATACTGATACCAATCTGTTTAAATTGGTTGTTTTCTTTGGCAATAATATTTGTGTTTGTGAATCAATAATACAAAATAAATAAAAAGTGCCTAACATAGAAAACTACATTTTTGTTGAGAGTATTTTGTCATCACCGCAGTGAAGAACCTTGTTATTTTTAGTTGTCTTTTTTTTTTGTACACACATTCATGGCTCCCAGAGGATGAATCCTGCTGCCTCTGATGACCTTTTTGCTTTAGTGCCATCAGCCGATCAAAGTTTTCACTTACACTGTGAGATATTTCTTTGATGGATAGGCATCCCAAGATGACTTTAGTGATCCTTTCACATTTCATATAGTACCAACATCTGGTCAAACTTCCCATTATAATTATAATGGAAAGTTTATATCTGAAAATCATATCAATATCTATATATTCATATTATCAAGGAAGCAAGTGGAGTTGACATTGCAAATTTCTATTATACAGTCTAATGAGAGGAGGTGATCCAGTAAATGTAAATCCAGGAGACAGAAAACACAGGCAATGAGTTTTAGTTTCACAAAAAATAATATTACGTAAATGACTGAAATTATGACCAAATACCTACAAAACTAATGTCATTCCCATCAGCCTGAGCTCGTGGTACATATATATCTGCTTCAGAGTATGTTAGCATGCTGACATTAGCATTTAGCTCAAAGCACCACTGTGCGTACACACACAGAGCTGCTGGTACGGTTATAGACTTGTCAAACCAAAGGGGCCTGAAAACGTATTTTCTCAATCAGCTTTTTACTGTGAGCAATGTTGTTAAACACACACTTCAGCCAAAGTCTGAAAAGTTTAGGTTATTTTACATGAGAGATTTCTGTATTTGTGGTTTTGTAGAGGTGTGGGTTTTGTAACAAACATCTTTGCATCAACCAGGCCCTTAAGGATTTATTGGATAGCAGTCGTGGGGTATTTCTCTGATGTTGTCAGACGACGGTCAATCAAATGTGATCAAATGACGCCCACAAAATCACAAATACAACCTTTAGTCACAAATATTCAACATTACAGAGAAACACCAAGTTTTCAGGAGCTGTAAGTTGTACAGTATATGTGCGCTCTTAGTTCCACACATTCTTACCTCCCTTGTGAGAACAGCTCAGTTCATGTGGTTTCACTTTAAGTACAATCAACCCAGGAATGAGAGCGAGTAGCTCTTTGGCACACAGCGTTCACTTTTATCTTTGAACCCGTGCCTCTATTGATTTGTCTGTTGCTCTTTTTCTCTTCACCAGATTTATTTTTCATTAAAGCTCTTTTCAACAGGATGCTGAGAACAGAGGTCAGGGCTCTTTCAGTTGTCTCATTTCAGATAAATTCATGGCATGCACAGTCACTGAGCACAGGGGAATTTTCCTTTTTAAAAAGTACAGTGTGGGTGAATTGGGCTTTACTTTTGAAAATAATCAAGATTACTAATACTACAAAAAAAAAATCATTAATACAACCTTCAAGCAGAACTCAGTTTATGATTAAGAGCTAATCCAGCCGTTATCCCATCCTCTGTTCACACACACACAAACACACATCATGCACACACCCTCTAATTGATACAAGACTTGTCCTGGGTTTGATTTCTTTGAGAAAAGCTTGCTGGTTTCAAGTGGCAGCCCTCCCTCCTCTACACTCCTCCTCCGTCCTTGGTTTTATGATTCTCTTTTTTGCGGTCTGCACTGAATAAGCTGTTCTCAGCAATTATGGCAAATACAATTCAATCTGTTGGTAGATCTCTCTTTAATCTCATTTCCAGGGTCCTAATCGGTTCCATACATCCACTTGCGGCCATTCGGTTAACCATTGTAACCCCCTCCCCGGCCGCGAAGAATCCCATCTTTATAAAATTCGTCATCCCAAGAAGGATCAGAGACGTTATTTATGTTGGAATAAGCCCCGGCCATCCACCGCATGCCTCATGAGTGGTAAACTGGCTGAGGAAGCAGGCGGGTGGTTATATACACATCAGATACACGCCCACATCTTTGCTTCCAGTCCTCTGAGCTGTCACGAACGTTTGTTATCTCACGCAGCAGTCTTCCACCACTGCAGCTGCTCTTCTCTCTTCCCAACACTCGTTCCCTGGAGGAGCTGCTGTGCTTTGTTAGCCACACAGAGACTCGGAGGCCTCTCGTCATGCCTTACAGTAATTGTTATAACTTTTTGTTGTGACTACCCCACATGTGAAATTGTTTTCTCAACCTCTTTTCTTCTCTGCCCTCACTTTCATCACCTGTGTTTTTTTTTTATCTCCATTCTTCCTGTCCTGCATGAACACATTAAGCTGTTTGGGGGCCCCTGGACCTAAAATTAACTGCTGGGCCCCTGACGTCTTCAAGTTCCCATTAAAAGTGCTTGAGCACTCCACTCCTTTAACATTGTTGGACTCTCAATGGACCAAAAAAAGAATCACAATCAATGCAGCAGAAACAGAGTTATGTTTTTATTCCATTTTATTGTTTTTTGTTTTTTTTTTATCCCACGCACTCTTCTTCTTTGTCAAAACCTGGCACCTCGACCACTTCAGAGGATAGGTGTGTTATGCTAGTAGCGGCTAATATAACCTGGAACCACAAGCCTTGAGCAGAGATGTGGAGCAGGGCTACAGAGGTAACTTAAGCTCAGTTCTTTCTAACTCCACACCCCAGATTTATTTCATTTTCAAAGTTTTAGTCTTCAGACCTGACTGATGCTCAAGTCACACCACTTGAGGGCATTTATCAGATTTTGTGCAGCTCCCTCTGGAGCCACAAAAGACTTCAAGACTTCAACTTTTTCCCCACACATGTAGTCAGATTCCCTTAGACCTGTAAACAGACTTTGATGTGTAAAATCAGTAGAGTTGGTACTTCAAGTACAGTGTTCACAGCACACTATAGGAGAAATTAACCAGTACTCTTCCACTGGAAAACTACCTGGCGCAGAGTTTCTGTATATCAGATAATTTGTGGTAATTTACATCACAAACTGCACTTTATGAGAACAAGGCCCCTGTACAAGACAGGTCCATGAGATTTTGTTGTAATACAGGACCCACAGGGGTCACTGTGGCTCAGCAGGTCAAGGTAGGACGACTAGCCACAGAGGTGGTGGTTCGTTTCCCCGGCTCCTCTTGTCCACATGTCGAAGTGTCATTGGACAAAACACTTAACCCCCCCACAAATTGCAGACCTGCACCTTAGATTAGGTTAGATTGCTGCCATCAGTGTTTGAGTGTGATAAATGAGAGGCAAAAAATTTGGAAGTAATCAAAATGACCAAAACAGGACACAGTGAAACTGGGGCATTTTGGGCCCCTGGAGTAGTTGCCCACTTTGCCTGGTCATCCAGTCTTGCAGTCGTATCATCTATTTTCTTTTCCTCTCTCTCCCCACTCCTTCCTTCCTTCCTGCTGTTTTACCTTTTGTCTCTCATCCTTCCTTCCTGGTTAATTCCACAGGTCAGGTCAGTCAAGAGGTCTGTGCCATATTTGTCTCCCTGGTGTAATTGCTAACTATTTCTCTGTCACTAATAGGCCATTACTCAGGCAGTACCGGCCAGCCAGCTTGTGAGGCTACACTGAGGGCAGCAAACACGAGGCCAGGGGCCCCTCTTTTTTCATTAGTCCCTTGAGGAACTGGACTACTCTTGGCTCCAGGCCGAGACAGGCAAGGCCCCTTTAATGTTTTTGCAGAGCTCCAAAGCACTTTGTTGCCTCAATAAAGTTCATTTATGGGATAATAAGACTCTGGAGGACACATGGTGCTGATTTGAGTTGAATGGTTTCAGCATGGCTCACATTCCCAAAACCAGCTCCCTTGTCTGACTGCCTGTTCTCCATCTCTGTCTTTTATTTCATCTTGTTTCTTTATCTTTCTCCACTTCTCACCTTTCTCCTGCTCCTCACCTCACATCCCCCTGTACTCTTTATCTGCTGTCATTTATTATTCTTCTTTCTAACACTCTGGCAGTGTAACTGTCTGATCCTGGGTTGACCTGGGATTTGCACACCTGGGAATGAGTAGCAGCAAGGGGGCAGGGGGCCCTCTCATTTCCCAGGATTTATTCCAGAGCTCTGAGGGGGAAGGTGGTGGGGGTAGATGAGGAAAGAGAGGCGATCAGAGGAATGAAAACCCTGTAGCCTGAAACCCTGGCGGAAGGTCAAGCTTTACATGCCAAGACTACACCAGAGCCGAGTGCCCCGGACATTGACCATATCAGACGTAGAAGTACATGTATGGGAAACATACGTTAAAACACACTCTACACTCTGAGGATGGGTTAAAACACACACGCCTCCGCTTCTTTTTTATCTCCTTGGTTATTACACATGTGGCTTACGTAAGTGTTGGCCATCTTTCCCCGAAACCCAGTAAGGACATTGTACACCACTGTATGCTAAACGGTTTCATCTGAGTTCAATGTTTTTCTTTTTCCCTCATTAGTAGTTGGTTAACCACTAATGCTTAGTGTATCTGCTCAGCTTTTCTTCCTCCCTTCATTGACTTAGCAAGAAACAGATGGTCCCAAACCGCCACATCTCTCCCTCTGCCGTCTGACTGTCATTCTTCCCACCACTTCTTTTACAATAATCTCTCGCTCTCTAACGGAAAATCGCCCCAGTTTTGCATGTCTGTTCGTGGCGCAACATATGAGACAGTGTATGTGGTTTAATAGGATAAGGCTTTGGGGTTGCTTGGTGCTTGGAAACATGGCAGAGGCCACCTCTGGTTGCTTCAATCATCTTTAAGACTTTGGGTTAGGCCTGAGGGTGTTAGCTTGAGCTTGTTAGCGCGGTTGGAAAAGGCTGTGTTTGATTCCATGATGAGGACTGGATGAAAAGCTGTGACTCTGGCGGACTGACACTGATTTGATGTTGGCGTTTGGGAGCCGCTCCATTTTCAGTTGTGGTATCTTGGGTAGGCATGCTGGTTGGGTAGCCAGCTCAGCCGAAACAGACCGCTGACGCAAAGAGTGCCTCAGCGCTACAGTGAAGACCTATTACATGTAAATAGGATAACTGTTACATATAACTCAGATTTAAGATACAGATCGCAAATTGAGTGTTGTGGATATTTAGGCTTTGACTTTCTGCAACGCTACCCTTTTCACTGGAACCAGTAGGAAGCCCAGGCCCTACTGCAGTGGTAACTCACTGTAAAATCACTTGTCTGTTAGTGTATGAATCAAATAAATGAGATACAACATGTTATTTAGTGAGCTTTAGAGTTGGTAGTATGTGTATTTTTTAACTTTGGACAGAGCCAGGCTAGCTGTGTCACCCTGTGTCCACAATCCGTATGCTAGGCTAAGTTAATCACCTCCTTGGTCCAGCTCTGTGTAACACACAGACATGGTATCAATTTTATCATCTAATTTTGGCGAAGAAATCAATCATATTTTTAAGTGTCAAACTAGTACTTTACCATAGTACCATTTTAGCAAAAAGAGCACAGTGGGTGTAATGAGTGCCATGTCACATAACACCAGGGCTAGGTGCTTAATGGAACAACAACATTGCATCAGAATTCATTCTTTTACTCACCAAGAGCCGTCTCCATCGGTGGAAAGCAACGCCAGTTAACTCTTGTCTCTATCATCTCTTTTCCCATACTGAAGTTAGCAGGTAGTAATCCAATCTGCCCTGAAAATGTTGGACTGCTCAGAGGGCGTGTTATTACCTCTTGTCTTGTGAAACTAATGTTGGCTAAAGCTCATGTCAAGCGACAATCACCACCACCCACTCCCACAAAAGAAACTATATTTGGTGGCAGAGAAAACTTACAAATAGCCCCTGTAAAGCTGCAAACACTGCATTAACATCATCCTTTACGTTGATATGGAGACCTTGCTACCAACTTGCTTAGATACACATCCAGCAGTTACACAGCAACATTATCGTTCACTTGGAGTCATGTTTCTTGTTCCCCCGGCAAACAGAAGTCCCACCCAAACCAAGCTAAATCACAGACTTTGAGCTCTGTCTTTTAATACTGTTTTCTGAACCAAAACTGTACATTTACAAACCAGGCCGCTAAACACTGAGCTGAAACTTGCTTTAAAGATCCGTAAAGCAGTCACACATTTGGTACATTGTTTTTATAAAATAATTGTTTATGGTCACTTGAAGAAATACCATAACAACAAACTATTTGCCCTTGTATCACTGGATTAGAAAGATGACCAAACAGCAGTCACTGATTCATTTTGATCGATTTAGTAGAGATCATACTGAGACTAACTTAAATTGTTCAAGTCTTCACCTCATTTGCTGCCTCTTGCCCAACATGAATTAACTGCTTTGGGTTGATGATGATGTAGTGGTTGGTTCAGGGGGTTCATTTCCTCAACAGAGCAGGGACTTCAGTAGCAAGGAGGTCGAAAGGTCAAACACACAAAATCTCTCTCTAGTCTAAGCCGTGGTTTCAGTTGCTGAGTTATTGTCATGTTGGTTCGTAGATATTAACTCAGTCTGACTTCAAATCAACTTTATTGGATAGAGCGGTTGGTGGTTGAGAGCTAAAAGAGTTATACAAGGCTATATTGTCACACACCATCTAATTAGACACATAAAAGGAAACGGGTTTCCTTGGTCTGGAGTTCACAAGATGTAAACAGGCTGTAAAATAAAGACATCTGTATTCATTTTTTCCTTTCTTCCACATTTGGCAATCTTCAGACGGCACATCCCGGGATCAAGAACTCGTAAAGGTAAATTTTTCCAAATAAACGTTTGGATTATCTGAGGAAAAAGTAAAAATTAAGGAATTATTTTTAGCCAAGATGTTGTTTGATCAAGTTGTAATGTCACTAAATACATTTACTTTTGTTCAAATTTAAGAAACTTGTACTTTAATTAATGTATTTCGATGCTACTTTTTAATGTATAAAAATAGTTCAAATTCACTCAGGGTCAAAAACATTATAATTATATGTAACCCTTTCCACTAAGTGCACTTTCAACATTCTTCGTAACTAATGGCTTTATATTAATGAAGTTATTCATTAATGCTTTGTAGAGCCATCACAGTTCATTATTAGTGACAAGTTAAGCATTGCCAGGTGGTAAAAAAAAAATCGATTTGGCTGCAGTTTTTCCGCCTTTGAAGAAGCCATTCTGCCTCATGCGTATTTTTACTTTTTATACTTGAAGTACATGTTGTTGATAATACTGGAATACTTTTACTTGTAATGGATTACTTTACTACTATACTTTGTTACAGCTACAGTACTTACGATCCGAGTGCATTCTCCACCGCTGGATGGGTCATAGTTTCTTAAAACTTTGAACGAGCTACTTCCTCAAAGGCCTGCTGACAGACACTGAAAACAGTTTACTTTGCAGAGTGCCATTACATTTGAATTGTGCTTCCTAGTTGACATATACTTTGATCAAACAATTTAGAAGTCAAGTTAATGTTGATGGATTTCTCAAAGTGGCAGGAACAGACCATCACAGACAAGATTAAGAGTCAAATATATTTTTATAATGTGCATCGGCATCATTGTCTTTGTTTACAAGCTTGTTTAAAAGTCTCATTGTAGATTATTTGCCTAGTTAACCAAATATGTCCTAGGTGAATGAACTATTCTTGGCTTGATTGAAAAATTCCACCAATCCAACAGCTTTTCTACTTTCCTGTTTAGACTAACCTGGAAAAGAAGAAAAACTTCAAAAATAAATAAATGATGACATCCTAATTGGATTTGGTGATGTTTCCACACTGTGAATGGCATCCTCTTTTAATCACTGACTCTGACCTTTTGATGTTCAGGGAGAAAAAGACACAGGTCGTCACTTCACCCTCATAATGTCTACCCCCACTGAGCAGTATCCTTATTTAATTGCTGCCCTTTTTTCCTCATTAGGGACATGAAGAGGGTGTAAATACAGAGTGTTGTCTTCAAATTGGATATTGAAAATTTGCATTTCTGTGATCCCAGCCAGGTCGGTTTATGACTGCCTCTTTGTGTCTTTGATTCAAATTCAGAGTGATTTGAGGTTTCCAGTATATTCCAGTTTGTAATCTTGTGGGAAGTGCTCCTGTTAACCTGATCAGGGCTTATTTGGCTTTGACGAACTGTAGAGAGGTGTGTGTGTGTGTGTGTGTGTGTGTGTGTGTGTGTGTGTGTGTGTGTGTGTGTGTGTGTGTGTAAGTATGCAGGCATCTCACAGACGTGACTTTCATGGCCTCACTTCAGAGAGAGCTTTCCCTTGGCAAGATATCTTGCCCTTGGGGAGACCAAAGGGAAATATTTATAAGTCATCCACACAACAAATATTGAAGCCAATCCACAAGGTCAAAGCCATTCGATGGACACTCTCGCCAGAAAAGTGCAAATACACCTCCAAGTCTGCCTGCTGACCCACCAGAGCGTCCCTGGAACCACGTCTCTGACCCACTTAGCTGACTTATATAAATCATACACACCATTTCAACCTATTAATACCAACATGCTCCCTCAGGGATTGTGAACTGCTGTTTGCTGGAAGATCAAATGTAAACATCTGGCACTTCAGCAATGAAAACAACTTCCAGCATCCAATCTCAGCAGCCTCTCTTCACCATACTGCATCTGCTTTTTGTTGTTTTTCTTGTTACTGTCAGACACATTTAATTTGTCTGTCACTACATTCTACTACTACATTCCACTATTTCAGATGGGAATGAAATCATTCACACACACTAGTAATTACTTATATTCCACTAAATCTGTTGTGTTATGGAAGCTTAAGCAGTAATTTCTTCCTTTTTTCATTTTATCTAAATGCATTGCAATAGAAATGGTATTTTTTGCCAAGTTGGTGAAGATATTGTCATATTCATTCTGCATTTTTAGCTATCTTTTAAGTGACGAACAAAACTTGAAGCCATTTCTATCCATTGAATTGCATTTGTACTCTGAGGAAATTTAGTCAAAAGATAGATGTATTCAAGTAGAAGTCAGATAAATTTAGAAATCAGTTAAACATAAATATTTGAATATTTGGGAAATTAGTTTGAAAAATTGATATTTTACTTTTTTATCCAGTGATGGGTTCAGATGAAAAACTTTATCCATCATCTCCAGTGGTTTTGTATTGCACTTCCATAAAGTTGTCGGACTTGCAAGAGACGGACAGAAAGTATGATCAAAACATCGTGACTGCAGAGGATGAGATATCCAGACTTACAGTCTCTAAAGTAGGTCAAGATCCAAAACCACCATCCAACACATTTTAAAAGATGATTGTAATATTATATGATTTGTATTTATGGTCATTTATATTTCTTATAAGTGAGGTATTTGTAAGAAGTATTATTTAAAAAAGATGAGAATGTTGTTTTGTATGATTGGTAACTATGGTGAGCTATAGTTTACATTAGCGATTGACAGACACAAAGGAACTTGAGACGTCTTCAAGATAAAACGTTTCTGGGAGGTGAACAAAGCCTGGTGTTCTAGTATTCCTCTTTGTGCAATACATCATTACTCCTTAAGATACAACATGCTGGTGATGTGACTCTAATGCCCTGGATACCAGTGTATTTGCAGCATGACACAGTCATGTGGGAGTAATTGTTATGTACTTGTGGGCGTATGGCTGTGTATGTGTATCTTTGACCTGTTTTAGTGGTAATTTGCATGCACTCAGGGAAACAACACTGAAGTAGTGGAGTAAATCTTTTCTGATTACACTCAAGAGAATACTATGTGGGTCAACATAGAAAGTATGGTTCAACCCTGCAACCAGTTCATGTTCAGAGAGAAGGATGAACAAACAACATGGTGCAAAAACATGGCAAACTGCAGTTCCTGCAAGGTGTCTTAACACATTTTCTAGCTCGAGGACTATTGTCTGTTAAAACCAACTGGTGTACAAACATTACACCAACTACCAAAGGACTCATAAATGTGCCACAGGCTTTTTTAAAGTGCTAAACAAAGGTCTTATAAATATTTAATGCATAAAAATATACATATTATTATTATTAATATTTTAAATCTTCTCTATAAATCCAAAATTCTGGGTAATACTAATCATGTTGGGTTGAATTATGGAGCAAAAGTGTAAAATTGACTTCTCAAGTATAATATATAGTGCAACCATAAAAAAATGTATATATGTAAGGATTACAAGTCTGGATACATCTGATAGTGTGAAAATATGTTTAACACTGTTTAAGAAAAAGCTCCTGGTTCAACAGTTTGTTGAACTACTCAAAACTGGTGCAATATACTGTACGTGCAAAAATATATTATACATATCTAACACTTTCAGTATTATTTCGTGGAGAGATTTGTTATAAGAAGATGTATTTATTTGTCAGAAATTATGTTGATGGTGAAAACAACAGAAATTGACACTATAAAAATGTTTTAAGTATAAGGACAGTTTTGTACTCGAGTAAAATTAGCCCGTTAATTTTAAATCATACCCACAGGATATAACTTAACACTTACAGATGCAAGAACCAATCAGCATCATTAAAACTAAATGTTGCAACTGCAAATTCAGTTAGTTTTTCTCTACATATGCAGGCTTTGTGTTATATTTTGGTGAGTTTATGTACATGTGGTTATAAAAACTTTCAGTGAGTACTCTGTTATAACTGCAGCATCAGTCCCAGCCAGCAGAGGACAGCATATCCCCATCTGTCGAGTGCTGGATTTAGGCGAGAGATCCCTTCTTAATGCAACAACATGAGTGAATTGACTTCACTAACGGCCCCCTGTCTCTCAGAGAGAAGACAGTGTTTTGATGTGGGATATGTAAAGAGCAGGGAACCACCATCCATGGGTTCTGCTGTAGTTGCTCAACCCTTTTTTTTCCCACAATTTATTAATTATGTTTTTCATGCATTTCCCCATTATAGTGCATCATATCCTGCATCTTGCATGAATGCTGTTTCAAAATCTGTGACTGGTTGGGGCATTTCAAAATACTTCCAGAGAACAACTGTTTGGACGCTTTTTCAGTCGAGACGATGGGGATGATACTGCCTTGCATGGAGGCTGTAAACAACAAGGCTGCAGCTGAGACACATTCACTCAAAAATAAAATATGATTTCTGGATACAGGAAGGAGAGGAATAGGGTCGTGTGTAGAAGAAAAAAGGTAGTAGCTGAGCAGAGTAAGTGAAAAGAGACTTCTCGTTTCCACCACCCTTGTTATTGCAGCCTGTTCTGGCTGTCAGAGGACCTGACTGAACCCTGACCTCTCTGCCAGCAGCATGAGGAAGTGGTTAGACAGACTCATAACAAGAGAAAGAGAAACCGAGGCTGAGGGGAGAGAAGTGCATGTTCCCTCTCAGTTTGTCTTTGTTTTGGCACGGCACCTCAGGCCACCACCGTGGTTTTTGTGCTTTGCAAACTCTCTCAGACAGTCTATCGATGATCAGGCTGCGTGTTTGTATGTCGACCTAAACCACGTCTCCTCTCTCCGTAAGAGTGGGTGACCTCATTCTCTGTCTGAACACCACGCTCTCATAAGAAAAACGGCCCCCGATCCCCTTAATTCAGCCACTCTCCACTGACCATGTGGGTGAAGTGCGGATGGATAAAACAGGCTGCTGCTCCTTTGCACTCCGGCAGTTTCACGCTCATAAACGCAGTCAGGGCTCAGTGAAAGCACACTCATCGGTGAACTCCCGCCCTCCCAATCCCTTCATGTTGTTGTACCAAATTCTCTCTTGCTCTGTGAGTGTGTGTGCATTTCATATACACGCTCACACACATACTCACTCGGCAGTCTGGAGGAGACATGCCAGATGTCAGTGCTCCGTCTTGGAGCAATTAAACCAGTTGTTATGATGAAAGAATTTATTTGCCATTTGTTTCTCCTGCTCAAGACTAATTGAGTGATTGAGATCTTAATTAGATTAGCTCTCCTTTTTTTCACCTCCATTGTCTCTCAGCCTCTTTAATCCCTCATTTGTATTAAAACTCTTAACTGTTAAAGTTATACCTCTGTGTCTAAAGTCTTCTATGCAGAACAGGAACACAGCTAATTACTGCAAAACCTCTGCAGTTACTGGACTGAGTCTTGTGACCAGTGCTGCTTTTTCTTGTAGTTTTAATTGTCTGGCTTTTACTTTTACTTTTGTACCATTTAAACCATGCACTTTACACATTTGACTTTTTCCATTCTTATTCAAGCAGCTATAATTTACCCTGTAAAATGCCTTGAGTTAATGATTTGGAGCTACACAAATAAAATTGAATTGAAAATTGAATTGAATAATCAATATTTTTTATATTAACAATGCATCACACAGCGTTAAATGAAAGGGGCCACTCATAGTCCCGTCAGCATCATGAAGCATCTCAGCATTTTCACCTGATTGTTATGGTTTTCTGGGCCACAACTTTACTATTTTGGTTCAGCTTTACTGCTCTTAACCCTTTCCAAACTGTAAAAAAGCTCTGATAAACCTCAACATAGTGGAGCGTTTAAGTGTTTGACTCGGGAGTTGGTGGAGACCAAACCAGAACCAAAAATAAGAGTGAATACTGGACTTAATATAATACTTAATATAATGTTATAAAATTAAACAGGTGGAAAGAAACAAGACATGACTGAAAATGATGCTCCGTATCTGGTGTGAAATCCAGCAATAGTTTGTGAGCAAGTTAATCAATCAAAAAGTGATCACTGTTGTGTTAGCAACTTGTTTCCACTGCCCCCAAGTGTCAAAAGTTATTTGAGTAATTTTAATGTAAAATAACAGTAAGAAATTAGAAAGTGACCATTTCCATCTGTGACAATATTGTACTCTGAAGAAAACTTTAGATCATGCATAAAATCCTGAAGAATTTACCAGCGACTGTTCCTTAAGTTAAGATACACCTTATCTCCACATGGTTGTTCGGAATTAAATATTTGCAGAATTTTGTGTTGCATACTAATCGTTTTAGGCTTTTGGTTGCTGATGATTCACCAGCACAAAACTGCATCAGTCTTGGCAAAAGAAGGAATCGTGTTCATCAAGTCAGTCCACAATGCCTCAGCTTCCTGTCCCACAACATCTGCTCAAATGATTGTGAAAGATACTCAGCACAGTGCCTTGTGGATTAGAGCATCCATATGTTGACCAAGATGGAAGTAAACACTGTCTGTGAGAGGACGCTGCCCGTGGAAGTTCCTGAAATGGCCATGATTTTACAAGATGATGCACAGTCTTTCCCTCACCATGCTTAAAATTGCCTCTGTGCTCTTACAAATTAGATTTCTTTCTCTTGTAGTGTGTAAAAAGCTCTCTGTTCCCAAGCCTTGCAGAGACCAGCCAACTTGTTTTGCATTCTTGTTCTTTGCGAGACAGCAGCTGGGTAAAAGCTATAAATTATTTATCCATTGGTTGTTAGCAGAGATACTCTGGATGCTAATAAACTCCCACAATGTTTGATCTCCTCAGTACCTTCGTGCTGAAAATAGTTGATTGTGACTGAGCTGTATTTCAAAAGAGCTCCTTTATTTGCTGTCTATTTATTTGATGTGTAATAGGCAACTGGTGCATGTTTGGGTTTTTTGGAAAGTAGAGTTAATAAAACCTTCAGATATAAGCTGTGAACAAAGCTTTATGATATTATATAGTAAATATATATGGATTTGACAACTTGTAGTGGCGATTTTATCTATTTTATCTATCGGTTCTGAACTGCATGTTGTCTGGCCCTGCAGCAGCTTACATAAGTCTTAGTCATTACTAAAAGTACGGATGTGTGTGTGTATTTTTATTTATTCATGTTTTTGAAGGAATGAATGAAGTTTAAAACAGTTATTGACTTTAGGACTGTCAAGGAATCTTTTTTATTAATGCTGCATAAATATTTATGTGTATTACATTATTGGCATTACCACACATGCATTAGATCTTCCTTCTTACTGTATCAGTTCTAGCAGGGCGAGAGCAGAGGCACCAGAATAAATTGCAATAACAAAAGGAAAGATATACAAAAACTTTTTTGCAGTAAAATCAAATGAGAGTTTATATTTCAGCCAGTCATTGGAGTTGGCCTCATGTACACATATTTATCACATTTATCATGAAAGCTGATCAATTCAATCTATATATCCATATATCTATATCATATATATATATATATATATATATATATATATATAGTCGTGCAAAACAAAAGTGCTTGATCTTGATTTTTCAATTCTTTCCTCTTTTAATGCATCTGCTATTCCCTTTGCTTAGTGCATGCGCATTTATATTATCCTGTGTATGCTGTTTATTGCTATGATCCCTCATGCATGTTAATGATTTCCCTATTTAATTCTAAAATTAATCATCATCAAACTCAATCTCTCTGTCTCTCTCCATCTTGGTCTATAACATTTGAGTTCAGCTGCAGTGGCATTTTTCTCTAGGAAGCCACACTTCCCCTGTCAAGCTAATTTTGTTATTTTAATAAAGATTTCATTATTTTATATGACACATAACAGTTTCTTCATTTCCCTTGTCACAGCCACCTCCCACCCATGTTTATGGAGTTCCCTTTAAATAGGTGAAACAGCACCACACTGGACTGCAATTATTCCTCCATGTAAATTATCTTCTGTGGTGAATAGGAGTATCGCACCAGGCGGTTTTCCACCTAACTGGGCATCTTTTTCTTTTTAATTGGGCGGGATATTGATTGAGCCAGGCCTGTAGCAGAACGTAATTGTGATTGGCCCCGGTGTGCATATTTTTTTTTGTGCGCACACACACGCATGGACACACACAACCACTGTAGACAATTGCTATGTCACCATGCATGGAGATGCTCACCATGCACGTCCAGTCCTGCAAACTAGCCTTTGATCAGCACATCGGTCAGCAGCCGAAGTGTCTAATTTATCAACTCTAATCCAACAGTCTGCCCTGGACCCAAACCACCACAGCTTGATTTCTCCAATCAAACATGTGAAACAGTTTACCCGGCCAAAACCTTTTCTTTTTAAATATGGCTACTTTTACGAGGAGTGGGCGGGACCTCGCCTCTGATTGGGCAACGTTTTGTCAGTCAACTCTGTAAACACGTCGAAGATAATTACTTCCGTCAAGTCTTTTGAATGTAAGGGAAGTAAGTTTGCATCCTTGAATTAGAAAAAACGGTAATTATCAACCGGCCACATGTTAGCTAATATTCAGGACTGTGTCAGAAAACTGAAGAGAAGACAGTCGCACCGAGGCCTCACAGAAAGCAGCCGGGGAGGTTAGCTAGCTTCCCCGGATTTAGCTAGCACTGATAAACGGTGAAGATGGTGGAAGCAGCACCTGAAACATCCACCTGTGACGGTTGATGGGGAGCTCAGGTGAACAGAAGTCAAGACGTCGACATCCAGATAAGGGTCCTGAGCACTTTGCCACCATGAAGGACGACGGTCTTCACCTTCAAATACCGGTAGGTCCGTTTTATCTGTGTATTTACAGACTTGAAATAAGGTTAGGAAAACTTAAAATGACAATATTGAGCGATATTTTCCCCAATATTTTTCACAACCTGTGAAAATGTTTTTTCAGACCATACCAGACCAGATGTACATAAATACCACTTTACACAAACTTGTCAAATCTGCATAAGTGTGAGTGCAAACCCTGTTTAAGACACAGTTTAAGAATTGTGAAACTTTAATTGTATTGATGACAATAGCCCACAAAAATTGTCGATTTCACAATTTTTCTTCCCAAGTCTAGGTCTAGGGGTTTTTGATCAAGACCTGGTCCAATGTGGTCTGGATAAGAAAAAAGTAGTGAAATTACTTTTTGTGTGTTTTCACAAGTGCAGTTAAGGTTTCACAACTTCCAAACTAGATTAAACAGGATTCGCACTCTCCCTGTTAATTAGTCTGTATTTGAAAGGTCTAGATATATGCTAGTGGTTTTTGATCTAGACCTGGTCTAATGTGGTCTAGCTGGAGGACAAATGGAAATTGCCCTTCTTTTTGTTTTCACAAATGTGACATCTAGTTAGAGTGATTTTTGGGTGCATAATGAATCTCCAAATCCATGGTTTTATTTTGGTTTTGTTTTTTTTTGGGGGGGGGGTAACTGAGGTTCTGTCCTCAGATATCACAACAGGAGCTTGTGGATATTTGTATTACAGTTTGTCTCAGTTTCAGTATTGTTTCACCCATAGTGGTTTTTGATGTACAATTAGTCTGGTCGGGAAAACATGAATTCCCACTTAACTACCGAACTTAAAGCTAAATTCGGCATCATGATTTGATGATGATGACTTTCCCCGATTGTGCAACTTCTTGGTAGTAGAGTCACAAACTGGGCTTGTATGCGATTTGTCACTGATTTCCAGTTGGTGCTTGTTGGATTTTTATTTTCACCTTTAATCTGCTCTGTCTAATGACTATGTTAATTAGCTTTGTAAGATGATGTGGAACACTGTAGACTATTTTTATATACCACAGATAAGTGAGGAGTGTAAGTCATGTATTTGATACATGTCATATTTTCATATTTTTCCATGGAGCTGTGCTTTAACTGAGTAGGTATTAAGCTTTGCAATATGTACTGTATATGTCCTTAACATTTAACATATGCAGTAAATGTTAAATGTTAAGGAGATATACAGCACTAAAAGTAAAGTGAGGACACTTTCAAAAATAAAGCACGATTAGTGTTTATTTATCAGGTGGAGTGAACAGAAATATTTGGTGTGACCACACTTCTCTTCGGTATATTTGCACATAGTTTTTCAAGGTACTTGCCTCTTGTTCTTCTCATCACTGTTGATAGTTCTTTATGTTTGGGCTTGTTGTCATGCTTGAATGAATTTTATTCCTCCCTGATGTTATTGTGTGATGGATAAGAATCTAAATATCTGAAGTGCCTACAAGTTTTTCACAGCACTGGAAAAGACATTAGATATATTGACAGACGCCTTTGTCCATGAGGTAAAGCAATTATGTTCCTATACTACTAAACTATTTCCCAAATAATGTTGTGGTGGCGATGTAATAACTGGCTGGAATAAATTCAGAGGCAGTGTTTTTTTAATGAATGAGGTGCAACATTTATGAATTTGGGGTGGATGGCGGGCAAGCTAACTGCATGTCTGTCACACCAGACAAGGGGGTTTGCATCCAGAGATCATGGTTTGGGCATTGGAAAGGGCAGTTTCCTTCACTTTTTGTGACACCTTTGTTTGCAACACACAGTGGATTCCACTTAATGGTTCACACTGGGCTCTGGATCTAATGTGTCTTTTTTTGGGGGGAAGTTGTAATTTTCACCTCCCAAACTCTGCTGTGCTGAGCGTGGCGTTTGCTTGCGGTGAGCGGCGAGGTCAGAGCCTAGACATCCAACATCAACCCTACATATTCTGAATTCACATATGATGTGAGTTGGCTGACTGAAATTTACTGTATATATTTCAGTGAGATGTTTTTCTAAGTTTGCAATAACATTATACCACTCACTCTTGAAATTATTTCCTTCTGTGCTCGTCAGTGCTGTCACTCAAAACCTGGAAAACTCTGCCATAGGAGATTATAATGGCCAATCAAAGCTTTCACACTCTGTGAACTTTGGTGTTAGTATTAAAAGGTAATGTCACTGTGGGCCAGAGTTCAAATATAGCAGGTCGTTGCTTGCTGTGTATGATTCGTCAGTGGACATCACATGCTTAGTGAAGCAGGTCTTCATAATTTCCCGCCAACACTGACACATGGCCTGTTGATGAACTCTTCTCTGCTTATCACTAAATTTTGAATGGTAAGTAGGAAAAAAATTTAAATAGATCCAGTTTAGCTCAGTCACTTAACACCTAATCATGTAATTGGGGGAAAAAACAGCATTGTATTGGGAGAGAATGCTAAGTATTGTCGGCATCTGGTTGATTGTTATTGTAATCATTAACAACCCCACACATACATATGCAATCCCACCACCTGCATCCTCCACCCTCCTTTCAAAATCTAACAAACATTAACATCCAGCCCAGTCAGATTGGCTTAATACATCCACCAACTCCATGGGGAAATTACTTGTAAGTTATTTTTCCTCAGCGGGGTATTGGCAGACCTCCATGAATAGTGTTTTCCCCTTAAAGACATATTACTTATGAATCAGAGGGGGGGAGGGAAATTACTGTTAGTAGAAAAGAATGAAATTTATCAGCAAAAGCGAAACATTACCGCTGAGAAGGAGTGCTAAGAGACTCATTAAAACTATTCAGCTTTTTCACCAAGGTCAGAGGTTTTTAACAGCAGAACTTGGACAGTAGCACAGGCTCCGCTACCTCCACCTTACATGTTAACACCTCAGCAAACAAAGGACTGAGCACAATAAAAGTTCTGTGTAGGGTCTGTCTTGTGTCAGAGTCTCAGGAGGTGAGGCAAGGTTTCTGCTTCCTGTGCTAACAATTATCCCCTGAGGCCCCCCAAGAACATTACTACAGGTAGTGGTTATTGTAGTAGTGAGTAGTAATTCCTGAAAAGTACATGAACAATGGTATAAAAGAAATAGTCCTGGATTATATTTATGAAACAGTTCTCAAGGTTATCATCACCCCAATCTTTTTCATTTTTACCCATTTTTCTGTCCATCCACAAACTATCAGAATCTCATAATCTGCTTTATTGGCCAAGTATACATACAAGACAAGATTGCTGGATGTGTCAGACAGTACAAAAGAGCAATGAAAGTAGTGCAAAACTAAATAATAGATAAACATGCGGGCAGAGGATGAGTATATGTACATTGTGTGCTATATTACAGTGTGCAATGTTTGATGTTATCATCATACAGGAAAAGAGGTTATTGTTCCTGTATGATCGATTTAAGTGTTTGCCAGAGTGATGGCTTGTGGAAAGAAACTTTTCTTGTGTCCGGTTACGTAAATTAAAGTGGAACAATTAAAGCCACAAAAACAACACAAAGTCGTTTGATTATTTTCTCCATTAGTTGATTTATTGTTTTGTCCATAAAAGGTCAGAAAATTGTGAAAAAATGCCCCATATATTTCCACAGACCAAATGTTTTTTCCAACCAACAGGCCAAAGGGAGATTTACTGTTGGTTGGACAAAACAAGACATTTGAAGATGTCAGCTTGGACACAGTTGTGGTTCTCTATTTTTGATATTTTATAGACCAAGTATCTAAGCGATTTTATTAGAAAAACAAATGAGAAATTATGAAAATTATTTGCGCCAATACTATAAAACATCCTATCTTGCTTGTTTGCAACTGTCTTTATGACATATAGTGTTAAATCTCTCTCTCTGTCTCTGTGCTTGTGTCTGGAGTGAATTTGCATGCCAAGTAAAGCCTGGGAGGCCCTGACCCCTGACGTGACCCAAAAGTAATTTACAGATGGAAAAAAATGACTGGAAAAAAACTGGTTAAAATATGAGACATGGAGTAGTTGTTTTTTTCTCAGCACATCCTCCAAATTATGAAGGAATATTCTGTAGCAATGTAGCAGTAATTTATTGCCTATAAACAGATTCTGGAGGGTACAACAGTTCTGAATAACAAAGTATTTTCTAATAACCTCACTGCAAACTTTGGTCTCTTTAGGACTTTAGGGATTCAAACATGACTATTGTCTGGTACACTCCAATTCATACAATGGTTTACCTTTTAATTTTAAATCCATGGGAAACTTTTCAAAATAGAACAAATGTTAACACCCAAAATTGACCAAAAATGCTGCTTTGCATTATGTATATTGCGTGTATAATATTTAAAGTCAGAAGTCAGGAATTCCCCATGTGCAAAATGTAATTGCACTGTTCATACAGTTCAGACCATGAGTATTTGGACAGTTACACATTTTTGTTCTTTCGGCTCTGAGCTTCAGCACGTTCAATATGGATACTAAAGTGCCAAGTCTCAGCATTAATTTGAGGGTTTACATCAATAGTGAATTAACTGTGTGGGAGATATAGCCCTTCTAACACATAATGCCCAACATTTAGGGGTTCAAAAGTAATTGAACATATACTGTACGCATGAAGTCAAGCAAAATCATCATATTTGAGTGCCCAAATTACAAGGGTGCCAAAGTAATGGGTCACTTGGCTACTCAATGTTTCTTCGGCAGCTTCATGTAGCTTCATGT
This sequence comes from Seriola lalandi dorsalis, assembly GCF_002814215.2. NCBI lineage: Eukaryota > Metazoa > Chordata > Actinopteri > Carangiformes > Carangidae > Seriola > Seriola lalandi. The sequence goes on from NW_019525090.1 coordinate 658,085, forward strand.
ACAAAACGGCTCCCATGTGGCTCAGAGTTGACTGAGAGTTGCCCTTTAGATTGAGGTGGAGTTGTCTGTCAGTATGAGGAGGAAAAGGTGACCATGCAGGTGAAGAAGGCAATAATGATCCTAAAAAAAGAAAAAATATATCACAGAGATATCAAAGGTTTTTGGTTTGCAGGAATCATTCTAAAAAAGCAGTTGCAAAGTAAAAGTAGAAAATGGCATAAACCTGGGAGACTGAGGAGCACAAGTCTTGTGGATGAACAGAAAATCATTTGCATCATGAAGAACAACCCCTTTGGGACTGTAGAGCAAGTCAAGAATGCTCTCCAGGATGTAGGCGGACATGTTTCCTCATCAGCGATCAAGAGAAGACTTTATGACCACGACCTCAGAGGGAAAACCTCAGAATAAAAACATACAAAATGAACCTAGAGTTCTGGAACAATGTTTGAATCCGCCTCTATCAAATTTATGGGAAGAGAAGATTGTGGAGAAAAGAAGAACTGTTCATGACCCAAAGCCACCACCTCATCTGTCAAACATGGCAGTGGTGCTGTTATGGCTTGGGCAGATATGGCTGGCAATGGAACTGGCACATTGGTGTTTATTGATGATTTCACTGCAGATGGAAGCAATAGGCTGAATGCAGATGTCTACGGGAGCATTCTGTGCTCAGATTCTGCCAAATGTATCAAAACTTAATTGGAGAATATTTTATCATTCAGCAGGACAATGATCCGAAACATACTGACAAATCAACCAAAGAGTTTTCAGTGTGAAGAGGTGGAATATCCTCAAGTGGCCGAGCCAGTCGCCTGATTTCAATCAGAGTGATCCGCATTCCACCTTCTGATGACCAGACCAAAGTCAGAGAGACCCCACAACAATCAAGAGCTAAAGGTGGCTGCAGGAGAGATACAAGGTGATGTCTGTGGTACAAAGACTTCAGGCAGTCATTGACTGCAAAGACTCGAGACATGAACAACAACAGCCTCAACAACAAGAGGTAGAGTTACTTCTTTCATCATGGCTGATGTTGCAGCAACAAAGTTAGCATTAAGTATTGGCAACAGTATGTGCAACTTAAAATTTCACCATTCAAGCTTTTCCTTTGTTTATTAAACTTTAAGGTCATGTATTGCAAAGAGGTTCAAACCGAACAGTATTTATACAATTAGAAACACATTACATGTAATGCTGAGCAGCGTTTACATTTCAGAATAAGATCTGATCATGAGAAAATACAGTCTCAAGTGATTTTTACTACCAATCAACTCCGTCTGATTAAAAGACTTTAGTGTTTATTTGCTTCCTGTTTACACCAGCATGCACATGCCCACTGTACGTAAATGGTAATATATGTGAATTCAATTGTGTTGGTATGAACGGAGATTATTTCTGAAACTGAGCTACAACGGTTGTCTGAAATGGAGATCTTTTTTGCTGTTTTAATATGAAAAGGTATTAGTGTGGATGTAGCTTGAGTAGCATGAGCCATGGGAGTCTGAGCTCCAGGCAGCTGGAGAGGTTGGTTTATGCTCATGTTAGGGATTTGTATAAACTCTGATATGTTTCTCCTCTTATACCACAGGGGGCCATTTTGTTTATGGCCCAAACCGAGTAGACCACCACGTCTGTATTCACAAGCTCTTTTTACCATGAGAGCTGTAACAGGCCAGAGTTGCTCCAGAGAAGTTTCTGTCATGTGTTGAGCCCCAGACAGAAAACGGCACTCTGGGGAACCACAGGCATCCATAAATATTCAAGCCCAGAGAAGTTTATAGAGTTTGTCGTTAAGGATTTATGGTGGGCTGCAGAGGCGGTCATGGGGTGGGGGTGGCGGTCGCGCTGTAGACTTCTTGTGCTGGTGTTGAGAAAAGGAAATAAGTTAATAAGATTAACTGATGCAAACATCACACCCCACCAGTGTGAAAGTAATTATGTTTGGTGTCGTTTGGAGGGTTTAATATTCCTGTCGAGTTGTTGCGTCATTGAGTTGGCCAGTTTCACTGTGCTACATTGCCTTCTCTCTTGTGAGGAAAACTATTTTTTGGATTGCCATCTGTGTAGTGGTTTAAGGGTTTTGGAGGAAAACCCCAGGACAATAGGTTGTCTTGTCTGTCAATTTAACAATATTGGTGCATTTGGGCTTCGTGGTATAACATGTGCTCACTAACAACTATGCAACATCAAAAACTCCAAGCTCCTGTGAAGTTAAATCTTTTGTAGCTGAGTAGAGTTTGAAAGAAATACATATTTTAAAACTATTCGACTATAGAATATGTGTAAAGACTACAGTACACATTGTATCTTTTGCGTGGGGGGAAAAAAAGAGGAACATGAAATGCCTGAGTTAGTCAACTTGAATTTTCACCTCGTTTGTGTGTGTTTTATTGTGTGAACATGAAACCGCTTTTAACTTTTGCAGAACATCATGGGTTTGGGTCAGCATGTTTGTCTTTCACAACCTGCTTCTCCACTCCGCTGGACGGATGCCTGTGTGCACTCACCACAACCACATGATGCTTAAACCAATACCCAACATGACTACTTCATCTTGCATTTCACACTTACTTTTTTTCTCATCTTTGTACTTCCTCTTTCTCATTTCTCCTTTTGTCTCCTTCAGCTTTTCCCTCTCATCAGAATGGTTTAGATCCATCATCTCTCCCCCACTCTCTCTGTTCTTAACACAAAATTTCTCTTTCTCTTAAGCTGAATTACCAGAAGTCTCTGTGCAGCCTCAGTTTCCTTCTTTTTCCCTTTTTCCCCCTCGCCTGCTGCTGTGTCATTGCACTACCATTCTAGGCCACAGAACCAAGCTTCATTGCGACAGCACCATTTCCCTACAAAAACTTTGAGTCATTGGTGTCTCCACACCACACCACACCACACCAAGATGATAGCAGTGTCAAAGTGAAGGTCACGGTGACACTACTCTCCAAAAACATTTTCTCTACTCTGATGGATCTGAAGCCTTTTTCTTTTTCTTTTCTTTTTTTTTTTTTTTTTTTTTTTTTTAACAGTGGCTGAATACAGAATGCTACCTGGCAATTCTGGTGTTACAATGTGTAGTACGAGTGATAGAAAAATAACTCTTTTTAAGACACTGAAGGTAACTTTTAATGAGCTGGTTTGTCAGCCTGCCTCTCAGCAGACAAGATTAGTCCTATCTGAGCCACTTCCCTGAGGCTGTAGGTACTGCAAGTTTTCTCTCTGCATGTGTATTAATGTTAACTAATTCTATGTCTACATGTGTACTAGGGCTGGACAATTAACTGAAAAAGTATCAAAACCGACATTTAGAACCTCTCACCTACTTAATCTCACTCATGTTGGTTAATACTTTGCCCAAATTTGCATTCATGAACTTTCCCCTTGAAAAAGAAATACTACTTTGTGTTCAGTTACATGCCTCCTCCCCGTCAAATGTTCTACTGTTGGTCTGCGCTCATTCAAAAGCTAAGCAGGCGATATGGATAAGCGCCCGAATAATTGTTCACAGAAAAGTAGCAAATCAAAATGTTTGAGGAGCTGACGCCAAAACCATCTGACAAGTAGTGAGTGTGACGCCATAGATGGAAAACTTGTGGATAAAGGCAAGCCTGTTTGTCAACCTTGTAAAATGCAACTCCTTACAGGCAGAGGAGGCTCAGCAAATGAACAAAACTATGTTAATTCTAGAAGGTGTTTTAGGACAGGCTATGTGGGCTGCATTTAAATAAATTTGAATGAATTACTTTAGTTAGAAGACAACAGCCCTTGTGTTTACATACAGTTAACAGGTATTACTGAGACAAAAACCATCTGAAGAAGCCACCAGGGTTTACTTCTTTTTCCCTCAAGCCACACATCCTCAGCAATGTCCTGTGATCCCACCAGCATCCCAATAAAAAGCAGGAAGCTTCATTTAATATCCTGCCAAAAAATTGTTCATCCGTCCTCCCCTATCTTCACAAGCACTCAGATTTAAATAAAAGAAGACGGTGAAACAAGGCTGATGTTACAGGAGAGTAAACAAGGCTGCCATATGAGGGATCCAGCTGCATTTTTGCAATATATAAAAGAGGAATTGTTGATGTCTATCTCTCTGTGACAGATGGGGTTACAATAAAAGCAGGGCCAGAGGAGATGGGGCTGTTTGATATCAGCAAAGATATAAGTAAACAATTTAGGAATGCGACAGGCATGAGCTGCTGCAGACATTGGTTGCCGAGAGAGAATTTTCAGCATCTCAAATATGGATGCCTTGACATATATTTTGGTCTCTAGATGGAGACGTTGTCTCCATTGTTGTTAGACTGTTCAGAGAATATCCTCCGCCAATTATCAATGCGTCCTTTCATACTGGAGCTATGAAGAAGAGTCGTGTCTGACTCATGCCTCGGCTAGTGGCGTTGATCTGGCACTCATTAGTTCCAGGCTTGATATTATGCAGGAGAAGTGAGCACATGTGTGGGAGCATCTTTGTGTTTGTGTTTGTGTTTGCACTCATGCATGCACACGTTCATGTGTCAAGTCGAATAATCCACTTGAATTTGTGGTTGGATTGGTTTGCTAAGAGGAAGCATCAGTTTTAAATAATCCAGTATTTATTACACAAGAGAGGAGACCAGTACTGATTAGGGGTAACTGTAGACCCTTAATGGATTAGCATTATGCACAGCAAAATGGCCCTTAGCACCCTGAGCTAAAGGGATTTTAGGCTGCTGTGTGAAAGGTCTCAAAGTTCATTATTTGTGAAGCTAATGGGACTAACTAGAGGCCTGTTTTCTCATCTGTGTCATTAGTTCCTCTTGCACGAGTGGTTGGTGTCTGTACACAGGAGCACTGAAAATAGGCCTTTCTGCTTTTCATTAGTTTTTTCCTCCCTCTGGCAGCCCACGAGTGAAAATAAGATATTTGATGTTGTTTTGCTGTCTGTCTTTCCTGCACCCACTCCTCCATCAGCTTTTTCACACTGTGCGGTATCTCAATCATGCATATATACAAATGTGCACCCACACAGTCTTCCTCTCTGAAGCAAGCATACACACACACACACACACACACACACACACACACACACACAACCGTAGAGGGGAAAATCAGGCAAACCGCCCTCATAAATTCTTATTAAAGTAAGATTATTGAAATGGCAGTCGCTGCTTTTCGATGTCAATCACCACACATTATGCCAATTGCGATAAAAGCATTTATTTTCCATCTGGCTTGGAGTCCAATTACTCCTGCAGTTTACTGTGCGCAGGTCGGTAAAATTCAGGTTCTCAGACCGATCTGGTCAGCAACATGTTTGGCTGTCAATCAGAATTTAATATGAGGTGTCAATTAGGACTTGCATGAGTTTGACAGGTATCTCAGACTGATTAGGCCACTACTTTTGGATACCCTCTGCTCCTGACAGCATATGCATTTCTCCAAAGATGCACTCACTTATCCCTGTTTGTGTTTCTGTATCCACCTCGAAACCCCTAATTAACACCCAGGACCCCCTGAAAATGTCAAAAACTGAATTTTGAGGTCTCTGAAGCATTAAGCTGATTATATTCAATTTTGTAATTTTGTTGATAATGTGAAGTTCATTTGTAGAAATGCTGAAAAGTGATGAGCAGCAGCTGCTAATGAAAGCCTGTACTGATGCCACTGCTCCTGGCATGCATACCGACGCTGGTTATAGTCCTTCAAACTAGGCTAAAACTCTGTGGTTCTGCACTCCAAATGTGAAATATAGGTCTGTATTTATCCAATGGAAAAAGTTCTTAAAACAGCCGTTAAATTTAGAAATAAACTCTCCTGCAAATGATGTGACAGTATTAACTTTTAATCTTGTAGATCAGCTCTCTGGTGTGAGGAAAAGATCAGGGCGAGATCAGTCGTCATTAAATCTTGGTGCTCTGTCAGATGATATAAATAATTAATGAAGATTTTTATGCCGTGTCAGCTGTGCATTTACGCTACTACAGGCTTTTCCTGTACTGTGCACCAGCCAGTGTGGAGCATATCTGACTCTAGGTCAGTTCAGGTCGTAAGTCATATACCAACAGGTTGATTCTGCTGATTAACTTTTCAGGTGTGGGGCAGGTACAGGTTTGCAAAACTGGAGCCATGCTGGGCAATAACGGTTCTTCTACAGGATGAATCATTGTGTGGTGTTAATGTGGCTGTTGTAAAATGAGGGCACATGGCCCATATTTGTAAATATGTTTTTCATTCCTGACAAGCATAAATTCAAAACTGACATGTAAGATTATAGGCTGATCTCAAGAATCTTTTAAATTTGAAAAAAAAAAAGGAAAAAGAAGGGGCCTGTGTACACTTTCTTTCTGTGTAATACTTCTGAGTCTGTCTGCCTCTATCTGTCCGCATGTCCATCAATAAGTCAACATTACATCTGTGTGTTTGTCGGTCTATCTGCTGATATATTTATAGGAATTTCCTGGGGCTTTCTTTCTGCATGTTAGATGTTTCCTTATGATGCCTGGTGCTGTCAGGTGATGCCTAAGTGTTACTGGGTGACATCTGACTAAGCCAAATGTTATATCTGAGTTATCTGTCGTGACTGTGGACTGTCTGATGACATTTGTCAGTATTTACTGTTGTAGGTAAACAAAGACTTCTCTTCTCTTCCTGTCTGTGACTCAATGTTGACAAGGTCGCAGAAAGTTCATCTTCTGTTTGTTGGGAGCATGACCACGGCCCAGCCAGACATGTATAGACTGTGGCAGGTTGTCTTTGTTTAGGCTGGGCTGATGGAGACATTTCCCTGTGGATGTCAAGGGACAACTTCCCACACGTGTTCAGGTGAAGTTGAATTTTTTTGTTCTCCCTCTCTGTCTTTCTTATTTCCTCCTCTTTAATGCCCCTGCTTTCTTTTTCTGCTAATGTACAATATCAGACATTAATAACAGTTTAGTGGATTTGACTTGAGGAAGTTCCTCACAGAGATAAGAATCAGGGAACTTTGTCAGCAAAGCCTAACTCTAAAACACTTTCTTATCTGTTTAGAAAGTGTGGAAGTAAAAACTTAGAAGAATTAAAAGTTTATTTTACCAGAGGAGATTTAATCTAAGCTTAAGACATGAAGTTTTTGTAAAACGGGTAGATACATAGCAGCTCAGCCATAACACAGTTTGTATTGTCAACACGTACAAAGATTGTAACTAAGTAATGGCAGACCCCAGTTCTGTCATACCTCGTGTCCTTGCCAAGAGTATGCTGAAGTACAGGTTTAATCTTATTAAATTTGCCTTAATTGATTTTTTCTGCCTCTTGGTGGCAGTGCAACAAGTTGTAAACACAACAGCTTTTTTTTTTGGAGTCGTGTTTCTGGTCATGTGGTGAATATAAGTCCCATATTCACTCTCCTTTTAGCTCTATTTTGCTTCTCACAAACTCTTGAGGGAAATATCAGGTTCTTTTGCCGCTCTGTGCTCCACTCTGTTCACCTGCTAGTCGCTAACTTTGTTAATCTCATGTTTGGCACAGCGCAGGCAGTGTACATTATGTTTCTAAGAGAATTCCTGTTGAAGACAGCTACCTGCTCTGGCTGGAGATGACGCAACGAGAGCCGTGGGACTGAAGAAGTTGCTGGGCGGAAAAAAAAATAAAAAAGGAACTGCAGAGTCACGTGATAGTTGTCTGTGGGTTAAGACATCTTTCACACTGTGCACAGTCATTTAATCTATTTTTAATTTAAAAGTATTGATTGCTGCAGCTTTAACAACCCAAACTTGAAGTATGTCCACCATTTATTTTGTACTTTATTACAAAGCAGCAGGTGAACACTTAGAGGCCCAAACTGGCCAACATAATTGTCAAACAGCACTTTAAAGTCAAGTCAAGTCAATTTTATTTATACAGCCCAATATCACGAAATTGCTTCAGGGGCCTTACGGTCTGTGCAGCATACAGCATTCTCTGTCCTTAGATCCTCAAATTGGATAAGAAAAAAGCCCTCTTCCAAAAAGAACCTTTTAACGGGGGAAAAAAGTCAAAGAAATCTCAGGAAGAGCAACACAGTAAATTTACAGTATGATTTAATGAATTTAGCAATTTCATGGTACCTTTACACTAAAACCTCACGTACATCTGGTACCCGTCCCCAGTGTGCTCCTCTCTAACTAGCCAGCTTTACAAACCCAATTCACTTCCTATAACTAGAATCATTTATTAGCATGATTTGATTGATTTGAGGACATTTTCTACATGTGAAATTATTAATTTGACGGTAAAAGTTACACTTGATAACTGCTAAAGCAAGTGGCATTTTTTTAGCATTTGCTGTAATAATATAAAATTTGACAGCTTCAGATGTATTTTTTGTCACAACGTTGTATCATAATCCCTGGTCTTTCAGCAGTCTGTGACTCTGAATCTTGTCACATTTTCCTGGTCATGCAGCTGCATAATAAAAGCGGAAAGATCTGTTGCTGCCAAGAACTGCATGATGTTATAGGTTTTAATAAAAGTCAACATCAGTGATGAAATACTGGGATGTGGTGGAAAGTGGAGCTTCTTCACAACGGCAGCAATAATAAAAACCTTGTATCCTCGGCATTCTCGCTGGAAATTAGATCGGTTTCTGACTGTCCACTTGTTGGCAGAGGTCACTTTCCACCCCTCCCTGACTGCACCAGGTTCCCTGCAAAGTCTCATTATCCTTTTATCTCGACATTTATCTGACAAGAGAGCAGGGAGGGAGCATCCAGGTTATCTTTAAAGATTAATAAAAGGCACTAAAATAGAGAAAAGAAAGCTCTAAAAAAAGAAGGAGGCCTTAAACTTGCAATTCTGTTTAATGCCTGCATGTGATAGGGTTGACAGAATTATTAATCAGGAACTAAAGAAAATTCAGACCTTTGCTCTCAGCTGCCTTACTTAGTGTCTTTAGTTACCACCATTACATAGCAACTGAAGGTCGGGAGGTCTGTCACTAATTGGTTCTACAGGGTTTTGAATAACAATGAGCAGAGCCCAATTATAAAATCAGTGAGACACCACAGAGGAGTAAGAGAGAGTGAGCGTGAGGAACACAGGGAGGGAGGGAGCATGAAAGAGTGAGAGAGTGAGTGACAAGGGACCTGCTGGACCATCAACTGGAAAGAGGGGCCGTGGAGAAGAAAGACAGAAGTGAAGCTGTTTCATCACTTTCGCTTCTCTTTCCTCAGCAGCGGGCTATTAATAAAATTTATAAATCAGCGGTAGCATAAATTTTAATAGAGGGCTGTGGAAAAACAGTCAAGGTCTCTGAAGATAGCTCCACCTCATTTGAAATTCCATTTGCATAAAAGATTCACGTAACACAGGCAGATTTGAAGGGAATATTTTCTTTTTTATCGTATGTTCATTTATTAGTAATAGAACCCTTTTTACATGGCGGGATCTGACACGAGCACTTTGGAATATAAATCAGTGTCTTTTTAGAACAAGTGTCTCCTCCTTTTTGCTTTTTGCACCTCATGTGTGGCAGGTGTGTGTGCGTGTGTTTTTTCTTTTTTTGCTCATGCTTGTATGTCCAACAACGTTTCTGTGATGGCAGAAGCATTAAGTGCATGGATAGGTGTGTGTATGTGTTTTCCTGCAGATGCTCTAATGTGTCCATGCTGTGTTATGTTTTGTGTGACGAGACATCAGCAGACAGGTTCAGCGGCCACCTGGTGGCTCTGTTCCTCTGAGAAACAAAGGAACAACTGCTCCCACAAATTAGTGCTTTGTCAGGGAGGCGGAGAAGTTGTGTTAGGTGGAACAACATCCCCTCCCTTCGACTGGCTTTCACACACACCACTAGGTATGAACTGACATGCTACCAGTTTATCAGGCTGGAAGCTCTTGTTCAACTGCTTTGGTTTACGCTGTGTGAGTTTTAAGGTAATGTGTTGTCATTTCAGGGGCTGCTTTGAACAGCGGGAGACTTTGACAGCTTGTGGCTGATCAACAGTTTGGGAATTAGATTATACTTCCACTGAAAACAACCTCGTCTCCTAGAAATTATTTTTATATACAACTAATATGCAACAACAAATACGTTTTGAAGGAAACATAATTCTGAGCAGATTACGTTTTCTATTAACGTAATGAGGAAATGTTAATTTATGTATTCACTGACAGTATTCACTTGTAGTGGCTACAGCATTATTTAACTGTTTTATGGTTATGTTAAGACTCACAGAACGTAGTTAACCTTAAGGGAAAGATCGTGTTCTGGTTCAATATAGAAAAAATCCTTGGTGACTTGAGACACAACAAGTTTGTTTACATTTAACCAAAATCGCAATCTTTCCCTAACCTTGACTAAAGTGCTTTCATTGTCTAAACTTGACCACAGGCAGGACTATGGAAGCAAAGCCTGGTCTCCGGCGTCCTGCATTTTGTACACCTGCCATCCACGCCTGACACTTCCTTGTGACTTTGAGACAGTTCTTAAATGTAGCCTTCATTCAATAAAATAAAAAAAAAACTGAAACAAAATCTATACAGTGATTACATTTGCCACCTTGATCTTCATTCGAATTATCCGATAACAAATCCCTTTTAATATGTGCCTTTTACAATCTATGGCCTTTTCCTGTGCATGTATGAAGCTGTAATAGCCATATATAAGATGTGCAAGAAGAAGCTACAGTATGTGTACCTGTTGGTTCACACTGTAGATGGTGCACCTGGTACATTAGCAGTGCACATTACTTGCCTACCTATTATTTCTTGACATGTATGTCTGTTGGTCGAGTTAAATAAAAAGTGCATTCATGTAACTGCTTTGGGTCCATCCTTAATGTAAACATTAAAATTTTCAATAATGCACCAGATAAGAGATGAAATTTACGGCATTAGTTTTCTGAGAATCTCATTCATATTGAAGCAAAATTGATATTGTAACTAAATCGATATTGAATCGGAAATCTCTTTAAATCAGAACCTTTATTTATTTGGGAAATCAGTGGCAATACCCAGACCTAAAAACAATGTAATTAATATATAAACATAATTCTTAGGAGACGGGTTTGACTGAAAAAGTATCCTGTTTACTGAGAGGTGAATAGTATCTCCTACCAACACACTTTGATGGTTACTTGATTGATCACTGTGCAGTGGGCAGCTGATAGAAGTAGTGATTAGTAGTTATTCTCTTGTGTTTGTCCACTGAGACTCTCAGAGTCTTTCTGGGATTATAGTCAGCCTTTAATCAACTTGGAGCAGAGGCCACGTCCAGCTACCACACCTCACACTCCTTACCCATGATTGCATCGACAGTATTGATCCAGATCATCAAACAAAAGGTCTATACATACACCTAGGCCATTACATTATTTGATCTGTGCTGGACCTCTAAGCAGTAAGTCCGATTTAATCAATGAATTGAGTTAACACTAAAATAACCCAGTGCTGTGTAAGATATTTATCTAATCAGACTAGAATGACCATAGCAAATTATTTATTTGTTCTCATTCATCATCTTTGGGATTCCCAATAGCCATGTTTACAAGTAAAGGTAACAATGTTTAATTTCATTTTTTCCCCTCAAAAATCAAACATTTGCCACAGATATCACAATATTTTCTGCTTCTTTGCCTTTCAACAGTAAAATCAGTGTTACAGCAAGGAAGCAAACACATTGGAGATTTTGGTTATACTTAACTTTAAGGATCCCTTATTTTGCATTTATTAGCATATAAACATTTACTACATACAACACTCACACATAATGGAGCTATAAGGACATTTTAAGTGTTTGGTATTGTACAGTATCTGCCAACATTTATAACATCTTCTTTGAAGACCTATTTTGTATTACTACAGCTGAGTTTTACTGCGTTATCATTCATTATATGTTAATACAGCAGCCTCCACATAGGGGTGTTTGTCATAAAATGGGACTCAGAACCCAGAACCACATGACTCCTCGAAATATTTAGAAAATAATTGTCAGATTAATTGATAGTGCAGCAACTACTGTTTATTTTCAATATGTGAGATCACAAATTTCTTGAACTTTTTTGCTATTTTAAGGCAAAACTGTCAGAAATAATTTATAATGTCATATATATCGATACACAGCAGAAACCTGTGATCATTTGTTAAACCTTGACACGCACCTGTTGACCCTGTAAGATAACCTGAGGCAGTTTCAAATTATGTGCAGCTGCCAATATAAAATGACTGCTTCCTCATTGATAACTTCCATTTGTTTTCTCTCTTAATTAAGCAATTAATGTCTGCCTTTTTGATTGTTTGCTGTGTGCCTTAGTGCCGCCATAATAGTGCTCTATTTGTCTGTTTGCGAGAGGAAAGTATTGTGCTGAATAATGCATGGCACATCACCACAACAGACAGCTCAGCCATTTGAATTATGAACACATCGGGGTGAGATGCTAACTCGCCCTGACTAGCTTGAAGTGAAAATGGAGTAAAAGGCAGGAAAAAAAGTCTAATCCTGAGCCTTTCCTGTTTCACCTTTATTGGATGCGATTGATGAGAGGAAGAGTGGTCATCTCGGATACTTTTAGGTGTCTTGTTGAAACCCTTTGAAACCTGAAGGTTGGTAGCGCTGCTGTCTGAACGTGCTGTTGTCAGAACGCCTCATTTAGCACATAAATGTGTCTGATTTGCAGGTGAATTGGACCTTTTTTCTTCTGACATTCTGCTGGAGGTGTGTACTTTTACATGCATGCAAGTGGAAATGATGGACATCAGGCAACTCCTTTCCGCTCTTTCCTCTTTCGTATTTTGGTCTTTGTTATTGTTCTAACGTCTTGCTCTGAGCATTATTCACCAAATGTTTTTTTTCTTACCCAAGGTGTTTCTGGTTTGCATTCATACAGTCCATTGATCAGCCACATGACTTTTAAGTCACCATAGATCCAAAATATACAGAACAAATTTACCACAATCGCTCAAAATACTCTTTACAAAATACAGTATTTTATCTTAACAGAACAGTGGGTAAAAAAACTAATGTGGTGCGCTGGCCAGTTGTCCGTCTGTCCACCAGTTTGGTCCTGACTGATTGATATATATCTCAATTATGTCATTCATTTTCCTAAGAGGATGTTACTGAATGACTTTGTTGAAACCCTGACTTTTCTTCTAGCGCTACCATGACACATTTACGTTTAAATTTTGAGTGAAATATCTCATTAACTATTGGATTATGGATCATGTTCCCCTTCAGAGGATTTATAATAACGTCGGTGATCCTTTTACTTTTCGTACAGTGCCATCATTAGGCCAGACTTGATTTGTTTAATATCTTGGTTTATGACAAAATACTTAATTAATCCTAATGTCATTTCCGTCAACCTCAGCTGTAGCTTTTACAACACTTATAAATGCACACACTAAACTAACATGATCAGCATGTTAGCATTGTCATGGTGAGCATGTTAGCATGCTAATGTTAACCTAAAGCACATCTGTGTCAGAGCTGCTAGTGTGGCTGTAGATGAGACTTGAATAAACACTGTTTTCACATCTAGCCTATTAAATGCTTATATCCCCGACTACTTTTGAAATCAATCCAAAATTAACCTTATATATCCCTATTTTCTCAAAAAAAAAATCTGTTCATCTCTGACAATACAAATAGAGTACACCCCTGCATCTGCATGTTTACATGGTAATTTCTGTAGTTCCCTGTGGCAGCTCATCAAGATGTTTTTCTCCGTATTTGTTCCCAGCTACTCTTTGATAAAGTTTATAGGGACAAGATGGTGTTTGATCTGTGTAAAGTGTGTGTGCTTTGTGCTAAAGAAAATATGAGTAAGATATTGGGGCGAGCTTTGGGGTAAAGCGCGGCATACAACAGTCTGTCACCTTGAAGAGAGGCATGGAGGATGTGCAGTTTAAATCTGCAGGGACCAGATCTGTCATGAGAGAAGCCTGGGCATCTCTCCCCTGGGAGACATGGGGGGAGACGAGGGGGACTGTGGGTGAGAGAGAGGTAAGAATGGCACTGAGAGAGGAGTAGTGAAAAGGTGGTGCTGATAAAGGAATAATGAGAAATTGTGTGTATGTGCCTGTGCCAAAACCCAGAGAGCTGCCTCTGACAAGGTATTAGCACATTAAAGTGGAAAAAAAAAGAGGCAGCAAAACCAAAACAAAAACATACCGAAGCTGCTGCAGCTTTTAAGGACATTTTGGCCCTTTTTCTGCAGTGATGCACAGTCTAAGCTATGTAAATCAGACTCTGTATTTGCCTAGCTTGAAAAAGCAACTCTATTATTATTAACAGCAAAAGAAAAAAGTCTGGCTGGGGGTTATTTTACCTCTCCCAGCGGGAAGTCTGCAAATTAACAAAAAGAAAATTGAATGCAACATTCTCCGCCTCTATTATTTCTGTATTTCCCATTTCCTTCCCCACATGAGGATGCTACATCCTCTAAATTAATTAGCTCTGAATATGTCTTAATGATATTTATACTTTTTAGTGTATGTGTCTAATTGTGCTGCTCTAAAGAAACATATACACTATGTTTTAGAAGACAAGCTATTTGCAAGTGGAAATATGGAGAGAATTTCTCAGCTTATTTAGGATTTTTTTTTTTTGCTCCCATTGTGATTGTGCTTAACCAGCCTCCTCTCTCCTTCTCACTGCTTTCTCTCTGGGGATAGATTCTACACCAGGCTGTTGGTCAATTAGTCAGTGTGTGTAATTCAATGGCTGAGAAACGACCAGGGGGAAATGGAGAGTATGTGTTTTCTGCTCTGTTTATATGTTTGTATGAGTGAGGGTGGTGGTGTTAAAGGGGCAAAAAAAAAGAGATGGGGTTTAATGGATGCTTGACCTATAGGTAATTAATCTGGCCTCTGGAAATCTGTAAAATCTCAGACTGCCATATATCAACATGTTTGTGTTGCAGTTGATTTGCAAGTGACAGAATGATTAAGTGAAGCTCTAAGCAATGTGTACACATCAGTGACCTTATAAAATACATAAGATCACATCAATAAAACCAGATGACCAGTGCAATCCACTGTGTATCCGTTAGAGAATATACTTTTCATTTATGTAATAAAAATTACTTCATATGTGCATGAGACACTGATGGATGATGCTTTTGTCTTTCTGCAATTTGTAAACATAATGTATAAGTTAATAATTTCTTTTTTTTTTAAATTTTGCTTCTCGACTACTGTGTATTTATAATGTGAATTTTCAACCAAGTGTGGAATCTTTTCATCCTGCTACGTCTACTTAGTCTAGAGATCTACAAAGTTAAATAAACAATCCTACTGCATGTGCCACTACTAATGAAGAAGTTATTTTCTGTGTAAACTAAGTCACTGCTGCTTTAGCAAAATGTGAGAATGCTGTTTCTCATCTTGCTTCCTTGACCATTTTAAATTCAGTGTTATAGATTGAATGCTTCATATCGTATATTGGGAAAAGTTGACGAACCACCTCCTTTGCATAATTAATGGTAGTAGGTGGAAATAATTATCAGTTCGCACTTCTGCACAATTTCTTAAAATTTGGTTTAAATTTGGTCGGAAACCCTGTTGATGTAACTTCTTGTATTTGGATTAATAGTTTTTAATCTCTGACTAATCCCAGGGAATTTAAATTCTAACTGTTTGCTATGAAAGCAGAGAGCTCATGTTCTCAACATTTGTGTTACTCTGTTTATTGGGTCATAGACTTGTTGTAACAGTGCTCAACATTTAATATTGTGGATCTACTTATTGTTTTTATCCCTTAGTCAGTGTCTGGTCCTATCAAATCAAGCTGGCATACACTTGCTTAATGGCTGGGGTCAAATGCCTTATCTTACCTCTGGCTCACTGTAATTCTCATTTATGTTACACAGGGAGCCACAGTTAAGCTTTGCAGTTAAATGCTGTCAGCCGTAGAAGACTACATCTCCTGTAGGATCACTCTACAGGACCTGTGAATACATAAGCAGTTATATCACACAGTGTAGCATGTAACACACATGAACTGATTCTGCACCTACAATCAGAGACGATGCAAACAGATGGATGGGATAGAGCTCACTTGTACTGTGCACGCACAAATTCTCTTGCAAAATAAGCTTGACAGCAACTGCTTGCCATTGCTGTGGGCTCATGGCAGCTGCTTGATGTAGCAGAGAGTAAATGAGCTGGACAAATCAGATATGGCTCTGAGCATTTCTGTCACTCAGTATGTTTATATATAGGTTATTGTAAACAACAAGCTTAATGTAATAGAATGATTAAAGTGTTTATGTGGTTTATACAAACCAGATTTATCCAGTAATTACAATTTTTATTCGTTTAATGAGTGGTTCGAAAGTCTATCGAGATGTGTGCTCACGCGAAACATGTAAATGTCATTAAATGAGAGTAGGAATAAACAGAACATGGCTAAACTGCCAGGAACAACTGACACCTCCCCCACTTGGCTGCCTGTGGGTGGATCCATCACAATGTCAATCCAAATGCTGTTGGGAAAAAAAGTACTTTATATCCTCCTTCAAATAATGTCTGACCACATTTATTGAAGCAAAAACACAGTCTGACCTGACACATCCCCACCTGACTGTGACTGATTGAGCTGTTTTCCTCGACTTTTCACAACTTTTTATTTTCTGAGATTATGGCATACTAATATCAGTAGTTTCCTAAAAGCCAATGTATAATGTGCTTGAAAAATCACTGTCACCTGAGCTGCATTAGAATGATTGTGACACATCTCGTCTCATTATCGTTGTAATTACTAGATGACAGTTAAAACAATCACAAGCTCATTAGATATGCGGTTACTAATTTTCTTTGAGGTTTAACATTACAATTCATAAAAGTATAATAACATGTTCTTATTTAAGTAGATGGTTTTTGTTTTAGGAGAGGTGGTGCAGCTCCTACATGAAACGCTGCAGGAAACTTTGCTGATATTTTAGGAGAGAAATGATGAGATGCAAATTACAATAATTTCCTACAGTTATGACAGATGTCGGGTGTGATTCGTTACCATGGCAAGAATTTACCAACCATTATAGGTTCAGTTCACAGTTCATTTATTCATATATACTGTATACTGTATCTACATATATTTACTATAACTGTAAGTTTTAGGTGATTGGGGGATTCATTGATTAGTCACATAACTAAACTAATCAACGATTTAAAAAGAAAAGAAGAAAAAAAGCCATACATTTGCTGGTTCCACATTTTCATGTTTGATGATTTGATGTTTTTATTTCTCACATATAGTGAATTTAGATAGTAAGTTAGTAAAGTCTGGGTTAAGGTTTGGGTTATGGACTATTGGTCGAATAAAACAAGACATTTGACTACATCTCTTCTTGCTCACGGAAATTATCATTATTTGTGTTATGTTTAAAATTATATCTTAAATTGCCCAGGGTAACTCAGTCGGTTGTTTTATAAAAGGAATACTGCTTTAATCTGGTTATAATCAAATTGTTACCGAGCATGTAAACACAGTGAATAACTTCAAATGATACTAGGCTGTTTGATATTAAATCTTTTCACCATGTGGCTTCAGTGAACAGCTGAAAGAAGACCCTTGTGTGATCTGATCCTGGGTGTTATGAGCTCTGGCTCTGGCCTGCTCTTCAGAGATTTTCCCAAAGCAGGCACATGGAAGTCAAGAAAAAGTTTGGTCTAGGTTCAAAGATGGAAGCCCTTTCAAAATCGTGCCCTGCTTTCACTCGCAGCTAAAGGAAATCCTGCTTTCACTTGCAGTGCTCACCTGTTCTTTTCATCTCTGCACCATAGATTAATATTGCAAAGCCTATAGCTGTTACCCTCAGCCTCTCCCCTCTTTCTCTTGTTATCTCTGCATCTTGTTATCCCCCCCTCTGGTTGTGGATATTGCTTTTCTTCTGCCCGTGACTCTTGTTTTCTCCACTGTTCCATCTCAATCAAGAATGCAGCAAGTTTTATGAATTCATCAAAATGATCATGGACAGTCCAGGGAGGCATGCAGGGAGGCAACAAGGCGAGACGAAGGCTGTTGGAACAGACGGAGGGAAGAGAAGAAGAGAGAGGGAGGGGAAAGAAGAGCAAAGCGAGGGGGGTGTTGCTGTACTGCTGAATTTTAATGAGTACCAGGGGGAATTTCTTCTTCACAATTTTTTTCCTTGCTCCCTTTCCATTTTTTTTTTTTTCCGGGGATGCACCCATCTACTACGTGGCTCTAAATCACTGTCACACAAATGAGCTTTTAACACAGTCTGGCTTTGGCCTGGACAGCAGCGTGTCACTAAATGGAGCCATCGGCTACGCACCAAGAAAACTGCTCCAAAAGTCCTAATTGAACTGCCAATTTGTCATGTTTATCTTTACTGTCTCCCACCAGCCACCAAACCACACATGCGGCACCCACCGCAACCCCCTCTCTGAAACCAGTGCAGATGTAGGCAGTGTTTCTTTCCATGACAGATCTGCTGCTCATTAGTGAATTATTCATTCTTTTCATTAGAGTCTTCCAGATAGCATCACAAGCATCCACCTTTCTATTTCTGTTCTTTGTGTTTTTCTCTTGCTGTCTTTCTCTCTCATCAACTTTCTTTCCTCCTTCACTAAGCCCTTATGGCCTATGGCTTTTCCACACTATCTATGCCTTCTCTGTCTCGCTCTCTCTCTCTCTCTGTCCGTCTCTCTCTCTCTCTCTCTGTCTGTCTCTCTCTTTCTCTTTCTCTCTCTCTCGCTCTCTTTCTCTCTCTCTCCTGGGAAGACTTTATTATGCTTTGCTCCGACAGCAAAGTACACAGATAAAAGATAATTGCCTGGCTTGACTCCTCCATTGATATGAAAATAGGATTTAAATTATTCACAGTGGTTTAAAGGTTAGTTGAAGGTTATTAGTGGCAGATAGAAGTAGAAAGGCACAGGGTAAATCCTTGTGTGTTGCAAGCTGTGGCCGGAAGGTGAGGCGCCTTTCTGAAAGGCTAATTTGCAGTGCAGGCAGCGGAGACATCTTGCGAACAAACCACAAAAGCCTCTCAGGGGGATTTGAACATGGTGGTGGAAGTCAGTTATTAAGCAGCAAATTAAGGGTGGCTTCTCCACCGAAACATTGTCAGTTGTAAATAAGGCTGTATTCGATCCTTGCCTATGCTCTAATCCTTTTACTCTCGTCTCCTGTCTAGCCTTGCATAGCGTTTCCTCCCTCATGCAGAGCCATCAGTTCACGTTAGGTAATAAACAATGCGTTTCTTCAGAGGATAGTAAAGGTTGAAGTGTTGGGTTTAAATCAGGGTCAATTCTGCTGGGACACTGGCTTGTTTTGCACTGTGGACATGATGGACTCAGGAGGGGGTGAGGGAGAATTACCTGCTCTGTTGTTGCAGGCATCCCTGAGGACAGGTTCACTGATCACAGCAGGGGTTTGTGGGATAAATAGGAAAGGAGAGAGGTTATGAGGAGTCCTTTTTCTGCTCCAGTCGTATTACCTCGGCACCGGCTTGTGTGTCTGAAGGGCTTTGTTATGCCTGCAGACAGGATTCAGACATTTCTTACATGGGAATGTTGCAGTAGGTGGCCTGTAAACAAAACAATCCTGCCATCATCCGCAGGTTTGGCTGCCACAACTGTCTACTTCCATTTCACAGTTATTAGACTGTCTGCCTGTTGGCTTTTTAGGTTGATGAAAAGTTGGAGGAAATACATCAAATGATAGAACTGTTGTGTTTGTGGTACTTAATTTTGAGGAGCATAGCCATTATAATTAGTTTGTTTTGGTGAACTACACAGCCTGCTGGAGATAGTAAATAAAGTAAAAGGCGACCTTACTTAACTTTCATACTGAATATTTAGATTTGTTTTTACAGTACAAATCTCTGGTCACTTGGAGGCGGTAGAACAAACTGAAAACACAACATTTACATTTTATCTCTTTATAAAATTGATATAGCAGATGGTTGCCTATTTATACACTCAGCAGTTACAGAGCAACATTAGCATTAATTTAGAGTTGTGTTCGTGCCCACATGGCAAATATAAGTCCAGTTTTGATCTCCTTTTAGTTCTGTTTTTGGTCTCTACCAACTCCTTGAGTTGGAGTTGGATGACAAATTGTCTGTGGGTTTGTCAGCTTTCATGTTCACAAAGTAATAAATTGCCTTATTTATTCAGATCATTGTAATACAAAACTAAGAAGCTGTGATAAAGCTTTTGTTACTTAATGATATTAAAATTAATAAGAACATCAGCACACTTTTATTGTCCCCCAGGAGACAAAAGCATAAAACATAAAACATAAACCCAATTAAGACACAATAAAGACAACTGACATGAAAAGAGCCAGTACTATGCACACAATATAGAAATGTCCATGTGATAAAACCAAGAAAAGCAGCAACAATAAGAATAGGGATAAGATAAAGTGCTTTGCTGTGCGGGGACCAAGAGGCAGTTTTTGGTGTATTAGAATTAAGAGAGGTTATTGCACACGGGACAAATAAAAACTTGAACCTGTAGCACCAAATTTTCCTCTTTCCACCAAATTTGTATCTGACTGGAGAGCAGGTTATCAAATTCTTTAAATGGAGAATGGTCTGTATTTGTGGTGATGAATTTAGCTTTGTGTGAGATTTTTGCTGCTGCTCATCACTTATCTTTTGCTTTGAGATTAGTTTCATTCGTTTTTGGGTGCAAGTGTACAGTGGAATCCATTGATAGGTAATAATTTGAATTTGCAAAAAAATTTAAACACGGATTTTGCCAGCAGGATAGATATATGCATCCTTAAAAGTAGGTGCAAATCCTTACTTATCCCTGATGGACAAGGATTCTCCATGACTGTGAGCATAAAGAAGAATCACCATCATTGTTTTTGGAAACACATGGTTCAATTTCTCTTAGCGTTTAAGATTTCATGCATGTTTTTTTCCATTTCACCCAAAAAGAAAAAAACAGAACTAAGATTAGTAATTCGATTCCTTCACTGGAAGGCAAATTTGTTTTTATTCAGAATTCAAAAGTGAGGTCCCATCCTGCAGTTTCTCCAACCCAGGGAGCTTATTGATTACCTGAAGCCAATCACTTCACAGCAGCATATCCTCGGAGAGCAGCCAAGCACCATTTTCCCTCTTATTCTTTAATTAGCGATACAACCCGTGGGCACTAATCTATGCGTCCCCTCTCTGTTATTCTTCAGATGTGCACTGCTTTGATTTCTCTGACCCAACAAGGAGTATTTGGATTGGTGTGCGCTGCAGGAATGCTAATATGTTCCTGGAAAGGGAGACGCTGTCAGCCTGTTGGCAGACAAGAGGAGATCAAGCAAGACTTTCTTCTCTCCATATTCACACCTGTACGCATCATCCCTCTCAAATAAATTCAGATTTATTGCTGTCCCTGAAAAATACTGAATGTAATATCCAAATTTGGCAGGTGAAGAGACTGCAGAGAGGCAGTCATACAGAAGCAGATCCAAATTCATGTCCTTGAGAGTCCTGACATATTTTAACAGGATGAGGGAAAAAAAAAGGTGAGAAATGCCCCGTAAGCTGCTTGAATTTGAACAATGCGCTGTGTTTATTTCATGCTGCATTATCTCCAGTGGTTTGCTGGAATGTATGCCAACAAAATGAAATTACTGAGTGGCTGATCATTTCATTTCTGCTTCATATTGCTGCAGTGCACCTCTCACTATTACCTGTTTTCTGTCAGTGCTCACTGTTGGTAGATACACCAGTTTGATCGGAGGTTTTGGGCCTTGCTTAAAGATACATTGGCAGTTGTTCAGTGAGAGAACGGCGTTTCTCATTCACTTCCCTCTCACAGATTTTTTCACATGTGATTCTGAACCAGCAGTGAATGCACCACAGTCATGCACCCACAATGAGAAATCTCAATAATCAACTGTAGAGAAGGTTCTGAATGAATCAGTGATGTAGGACCAACGTGAAGGTTTGCCTGTCTGGGCATCCCATTGATGAGGCCAGTATTGTGTATCAGTCATAAGCCAGTGCCACTACCGAGCACACTTCAGACAGGCTTAGTCCTAAGCCAATTAGCATGACTTTGCATGGTGTTGATCTGCCTTTGACATGGAGCAGACTGGGCTTAATTGCATATTGCTGTGCTGGCTAATGCTAATTTAGTAGCCTCTAGGAAAGCTGTGCCCTGAGGTAAACAAAGCAACAGGGCTCATATGTTGTTAGTGCCATCTCCATGTGCCGGTAGAACTACTGCTAATCTGCTTACAGCCAGCAGCACGTAGTCATCAACCTTCAGGCCCTGCCTCATATTTTTTTCCTCATAGAATGAATGTATATCTGTCACTGTTGCTTTAGAGCTGACGTATCGTGTTTAATGTTAATTATTCAGTGCTAATTTGACTTCTAAGTGGATGCAGTGATTAAAAAAAAAAGTGGAAAATTACTAAGATCACATTCTTGAATGTGTGGGATGAGTAAGTCATTGCGAAGCTGATGTCACTTTATGCCTTTGGGAGACACAGGCTGCCATCCCCAGCTGTAAGGAAAATCTCTCCTTAAAACCAGGTTTCCTGGTGCAAACTGTATTGACTTATAGGTCACCTTGTTTTTTAGTGTATTTGTTGCTAGTCTAGTCTGTGGTTGTCCTCCAGCTCCTCTGACTCTCAATATTCAACTTTGCCCCATCACACTCAGAGTTCACTCAAAGATATAGTTTGAGTTTACTTACAATTCATATATACACTATCAAAAGTTTTACAATGCCTCAATTTTTCTAATTTTTATTTGAATTTACACATGTTCATGTCTCAATGCCCTCTAAAATTAAAGCATAGAAGAAATAAACAATTGAGCATTTTTTAAATAAAATCTTTCTTTGGAATAAAATGTAATCTAAATGTTTGACTCATCCAACAGCTAAACACACACAGTGTTATTAATGGAAACCTAATATTATTCGGAAAGTTTGTCCGACTACTGTTGCAGAAGTTCCCACAAAGGTGTTGAACTTGCAAGTTGCTTTTGCTTTCACAGTTCATCCCAGACAATCTCAGTGGGGTTTATGTCTGGAGACTGTGGCTGCTCCTCCATCATTTGAAGCCTATTGTTTGTTCTGTTCTTCTCAGGTAGATCTGACATATCCTGCAGGAATGTTTTAGGTCATTGTATGAACCGCTGACCAACTTTTTCTTGCCACTGTGATAGCAATATACAATCCTACTACATGCAGTACTCTATTGTCCTTGTTATGCATCAGAGGGTGCAGTAATACAGTCTGTTCCAACAGTGACTTTTAGTAAGCAATCAACAACAGTCTAGATCCCTGTAGGAGCTGCCTTCCAAGACTTTACCTATTCCATTACTGTAGAAAAACTTCTGTACTACGTCATAATTTGGAATGATGTGAAATCGCTTTCAACATGAACTTTGACTGATTCATGATATACTCATGTATTTTTTGTTTTACTTACATACTGTATCTGATCATGAACCTTGCCTAAAAAATTGTAAACAATGTATTTTTTGTTGTTGTTGCCATTTTTGCTTGAAAAATTATTACAATGGATTATCAAAACAAGTTATTTTCAACTAATTGTTTCATCAACAGCTCGAAAACAAAGTGACATCACTTTTGTATTCAGTCTTCTGTAATGCAGATTGTGTCTCCACGAGTGTCCAGAGGGAGTCTGTTTTCTGCTTGCAGATAACTATCATAACTTTAATACTGTGACGAGCAACAATAAACCTGATCTTTACTCTGCACGCCTGAATAAACCAGGAACATACAGTTTAATGATGTGTTACTAACAAAAGCGCAGATGGTGGCCACTGTCGTCATGATTAACTTATTGATAAACAAAGACACACAACCATTTTACTATAATGAGCTTTCTCCTGATCTGCTCTGACTGGTCAGCAGAAGTTAGGAATAGAAAGTGTGTGTGTGCGTGCGTGCGTGCGTGCGTGCGTGCGTGCGTGCGTGCGTGCGTGCGTGCGTGCGTGTGTGTGCATGCGTGTGTGTGTGCATGCGTGTGTGTGCATGCGTGTGTGTGTGGTGGGTGCAGTGAGGGCAGCCCAGTCTCAGATCTGAGGAGGCCTGCAGGAATGTTCCCTGCCTTTGAAGAGTCTGCTGTCTGTGCTCAACAAATATCAGGTCCAGAATGAAGGGAATGTGGCTTCAGAAGGCTCCATCCAGCCCTGTTTTATTAAGGGATCCCATTCGCTTTTTCATCCTGCTGCCTCTGTTGTTGTGGGGGGGGATGAAGAGGGCACATACATACTGATGAGGTGAGCTGGACTCGAGGCTGGAGCTCAAAGAGACATTCTCCTTCAGTCAAAACACACAAACCAGGCTGACTGAATCCAGGATGGTGGAATCACAATGAAGCTGCGGTTTGTGGGTAGAATGCTACTTCTTTTTTACCCGGGAAATTTACTGAAGTTTTCTTAAGAAACATGTCTATACAGAATATCTAAAAGAAATGGGAGAGAGAGTCAGATGGGAACATACCTGAAGAAAAATTTGAATAATACATAGATAAGTTCGACTAAATAAAAGTCCTGGCTATAATCCCTCTGGAGCAACAGATCTTCAACAGAAAAACAGCTGTATAGACTGTAAACGATCTATGTTTAAGTTTTTCTTACAAGCAACCACTTGAGGCCATGTTAGCAATAATAGTTCTCTTTTAATAGCGGGTGAAGGACCTCTTAGTTTGCTATAACAACTTTATGAGGTGATATCTCAGTATTTACAATTTGTTGTGCTGCCCACAAGTGGCTGGAAAAAAAATCTGTTGATGCAGGTTTTAACATTTTTGAACCACAGAAGTGACGAGGGATGGGTTCCAATGGCCGGTTCCATTTTGGATCCGGTTCTAAGTTTGTAAAATAAATGGGTTTGTTCAGCTCCACAGCCATTGAATCACTCATCAAATCTTTCATTTACAGCTTCTGTTTAGTGTCTTTTGACTCTCTCTCTGACGTTACAGGTTTTGGGAAAACAAAGAAAAGACGGATGATGTAACAGATGTGTGATAACTCAGTGACACTGTTGTGAACAATGAATATTGTGTAGCTTAATGTTCCAAAGGCAACACAACAACTGGAAAATGCAATATTTGTGTAAAGGTACTCACAAAAAAGGGGGGACTACATGTACTTTGTTTAAAGGAGCTATTTGTAATTTTTGCTATTGCTACATAGCCTAACGTAGGTTTATTGTCAAGCTCTTGTCAACCGACAATCACCACCCGGCAAGAAGCCATGTTTCCCAGCAGAGAAAACTTACAAATAGCCCCTTTAAATATTTGTCTTGTGTTCTTTTTGGTAACTTGAGAAGAACCAGTGCTCGGCCTCAGCCTACCATCAGTGTTACGCAATATTCTGTGACTCTTCAGATTGTGTGACCTGAAGCAGAGCAGCAACGACTTTGCCTTCAGGTAAAGTGCGTTGTGCATATTTAGTTGATATTCACTGGATCATGAAGTACAATTAATATTATTATTATTATTGTTATTATTATTATTATTATTATTATTATTATTAATAATAATAATTAATATTGTTTTTTACTTTAGCGTCTGCAGCTGTAGCACAGACCCGGCCCCAATGAGGGGCAAATATAGCAAAAGGTGAGGACAAGGTTAATGAATGTCACAGAGCAGCGATAAAACGTGGTGAAAGCCCTCCAACCATTCAACACAGCAGAATATCCATGGTTTAGGTTTGTTTGTTAATTTACCCTTATTTCTATTAGTATCAGTGTCGTCCTTTTCTGGTAATTGGTTCTTAAACCACATTTAAAATGACCAATTGTGTTCTCAACATGATTAGAAGAAGCTAAATTATTATCAAAAACAGTTGAAGTTTGTTTTGTTGGGCTGAGTGAACCAAAAACAGTAGGCTACATATTTTTAAACTGACACGTGTTCATTCCCCACCAAACAAACTATTTAGAAAAAAATTAATAAGGGAATTAAAAGGATTCAGATTTGATAAAGCTATCAAACAGTCACATGGGTTGTGGAGAAAAGCACTGAAAACAACCTATTGTCATGTAAATATGAAGACTTGTTTGAACCTGTTTAGATTCTTTGTGGGACTAAACAAGTGCTGGGTACAGGAGGGAAAGAAATTGATCATGTAATACTCTATTCCTGTCATCGAGAGAAAGACTATTCCTCTAATGATACAGTATTTCATGTCAACCTGCTCATCTAAACTGAAGATATACAAAAGTAATTTAAAACATGAGCTCAGTAATTTCATAATACAAATGTGATGGGATTGCTGGGATTGATGAAATGTATCTGTAACCTGAAAGTTTACTGACCATGAGGATGGATGAAGCTTGTTTCTCACCCCTTTATCCCTTCATCCCTCCCCTCCTTTCCTCCCTCACTCCCTCTATCCTTCCCTCCAGCACTGCATTACTTACTCCTGACTCCTGACTCAGCGTCTCACCAGCCCAGACACCAATATTGAGTGCTTTTTATCGTAGCCGCACTTTTTCCTCGTTTGAAACAATATAGCCTGACTGTTGCTATTGATTTTAGTGGATTGTGCTCTGGTAAGCACTCCTTCAAGCCCCTGCTGCTATATTAAGCAATCATTTCCCACAATAGATGACACTCTTTCTCTGCCTCCCGGAGCAATTTGGTTGGTTCTAATGGGCCTGGCATTACTCAGACTCCACATTGATTGCACAGTAGAGGGTTTTAAAAGGAGTGGTCGAAGTTTCCGTCAATGTGGCTGTCACAAATGAGCCTGTTTTTAGATCCGCGGGAATTTTTCCTGTGGACTGGTTCAGCTTGATAGTTCAAGGTACTTGTGCCATTAAATGATATTCAAACACGCTGCAATGTAGGCGTGAGGGCCGTGCAAAATGAAACTCAATAGTCCACTATGAAGTATCTTGGACTTGAAATGAAACCTTGAAACAGTGATGTGTCTGGATTGATTCCACTGGCCCAGCATTTATTTGCATGCCTTTGGTTCTAATGTGATGTGACTACATTTCCCTGCCAGGCACCGTGGCCCCTCTGAAGTATG
Organism: Seriola lalandi dorsalis; assembly: GCF_002814215.2. Lineage (NCBI taxonomy): Eukaryota > Metazoa > Chordata > Actinopteri > Carangiformes > Carangidae > Seriola > Seriola lalandi. Next base: position 685,024 of record NW_019525090.1, read on the forward strand.
TCTCTTTAAATCACTGGGGCCTTGGGAGTGCAACTGCAAATGATTTCAGACGCTGGGCTGCTTTTCACATCATTTGTGGTGCATTGGATTCCCACTACGCTATCTGCTATCTCCTCCCCATGTCACTGAGCGTCAATAAATCAGTACGCTCTACTGGCAGACCAGGGAACATGTGGGGAGAATAACATGCCCTGTAGTCACGCATATTTAAATATACAAGGGCTCTGTTGCTGATTGGGCCACACATCACAGCCTGGTGCACTCAAGACAGTGGAAAAAATGGCTGCCGTTTGGGAACACTTAAGTGGTGAAGCCATTTAGCATGTGACTCACCGACGTAATCTAATTGGCTGCACACCACAGACGGAAGAGCAGTTTGTGTGAGAGAGTATATGTGTGTTTTTTTTCGTTCACAGAGCAGAGTGTGTGAAATTTAGGAATGAAAGAATTTCACACTGTTGGCACACAGTAGTTGTGTGTGTGTGTGTGTGTGTGTGTGTGTG
>NW_019525090.1:685546-698401 GCF_002814215.2 Seriola lalandi dorsalis
CGTGCGTGGTGTGTGCGTGCGTGCGTGTGTGTGTGTCCGTGCATCCACACTCAAAGTACCACTGATCAGTAGTCAGTGTGCGTTTTGAGTATGATACAGCCATTTCATTACAGCGTAGCAGTCTTTATTCATGTCAGGCTACTTTCGTTATCATATTGATTATTTTCTCAATTAATTTGTTGAGAGCCACAGGTGAGGTGTTCAGATGTCTTATTTGTGTATCCAACAGATCAAAACACAAACATGTATGGATAAATATTGTATAAGAGAAAGATAGGCTTCAAATATTGACATTTGAGAAGCTGGAACCTTGTTGCATTGGCGTTTTTGCTTGAAAAGCGACTCAAATGACAGCTGGAATCAATATCTGTCTGATATAGTTGCAGAACCTCAAAGATACTTACTTAAAACTAGCAAATAATCACATTTGAGAGTCTTCATCAATTAATTTTTGAAATTTATGAAATGACTTAAACAGTTGATCAGTTATTAGAATAGCTTGCAGTTTAATAACTGAATAACCCCTTCCAAATGAAACACCAAATGCTGTCTGGGTAATTATGGACTGAATGTAATTACCTTGAAATACCCCAGTAAGGGACTGTTGTTGCATGTTGTTCCCTTTCTCCTGCTGGCTATCATTGAAGGCCTAAAAATATGAATAAAATAAAACGTTGTAAAAAATGTTGGAGCTTTACTTAATACTCACCAAAAGCTTCAGCACGGTGCTCATCAGTTTGTCCTTTGTGTTTTAGATGCACATATAACTGTCTCCTGATGCATTCATGTTGTACAGAAAAGACCACTGACACCAGGGTGGGGGTGGCATGAATATTACAGTCGTGACTATGTGGCGTGCATCCATGTAAAAGGCTCTGGCTGCCCACCCAGCTGTCTGTCAACATCTCTGAGGGAACGACTGTCAGATTAAGAGCACTAGCTTAATGTCAATAGATCACAATCTGCCTCCTGGCCTCAATTATATTGCCTCTCGTCCTCCAACCTCCCCCCGGTGTGGAGAGGAGCATTAGCTGTGAGCCTCATCATGTATTCAGAGCTGTAATGGCTTCTCCGCGCCTGCACTGCATTGATTAGCACCAAGGGCCGAAGGGAAGCTACATGTTGGCACAGGCTTTATGAACATTGCCATGATGGATGTCGGGCCCGAGTGTCATTAGTGCTGTTGTGCTGTGAATTCAGCAGTAGATTGCCAGAAAATCCTCTCAGCATGGCTTGATATCCTGTTAGCGTGGCCATGGCTTGGGACATGTGCACATGTGCAGTGAAGACTAATTTGCTAATGGAAAATAGGGCATATTTGGTTGAGTTACCATGGTTTGGTATTTTTTAGCTGTTTTTGTCATTTTCCCAGTAACTATCTTTGATGTAATGTACACTGGTGTAGTGAGTATGTAGAGTGGACCGTTCAGTTCGTATGAGGACTAGAAACATACACAGCCTTTTTTTTTTATTTTTTATAATATATATTGCCTTTACTCCCCCACTCTGTCACACATAGCCAGTCCCTCTGGGCCCACCTCTGCAAGCCAAGGTTTATTATCTATTTGACAGAAGGGCTGGTGGAAGGCATTTGAACACCCCATAAATTGTCATGCAGGCTGCAGTGTGATGCCTACCAGTTTCATTCCCCCGGCAGCCTGGCATATAACCTCAGTGCCAGCCCATCACACTGCCATTTGCTGATCCAAGTTGAAACAGTGCATTGCAATTAACGGCATAGATCATTTACATAGTGGCAGAGCTCATTTTCATAATGTTTCCTTTATTATCTGAGGAAGAAATTAACCCAGGAATATATTTACATACGAGCCGCCAATGGTAACAGCTTGCTAATTGCCTGTTAGATGATTAATAAGCTTACAGCAGATGCTAATGAATCGAGCACTCATTGTTTCAAAGGTGCTCATGTGGCAGGGCTTATGTTTTTTTTTTGCAGCTTAATTACAGCCATAATTATGTACTTGTTGCATCTGTTTTGAAGCAAATACAATCAAATAATGGAAACGATATATATCTGAGTGAATAGATGGCTAATTGTCATGGAGTGTTGTCACTTGAGTAATAAACCAAGGACACGTTCCCTGACATCACTTTAATTGAGGACTCTTTCTAAAGACCAGGAATATTAATGCAGATCAACACAGTATTGTTTTCTGTATACAAACTTAAACTTAATAAATCTATGTCACCAATAATTTGTGTTTTTCTTACCAAAGATTATACCTGCTTCACATTAGCATGAGCTGCTACATGTAACATGGTTGAGATTTTTTTTTTTCTTAAAATTTTATTTACGTGGGAATCCAGTCACATTTATATATTAGGAGTCACATTTTCTCCATTGCTTTTTTTTAATATTATCCGCTGGAAAAACTACTATTGTGACTTGTAACTGCAATTTATTAAATTCCTCCTTGATCATTTTACAAACATATGTTGATCTAAAAGGAGCTGCTTTTTAAGGCATGTGGATTTTTTCATCCCACATCCTGTAACCATGCAACCCTTTCAACATTTAACACCATGGTATTCCATCACATTACAGTACATAGCTGATTGCCAAATGAGTCGGCTAGTAGCTAATGGCTGGTGGTCTCTTTCATCCATTTTCTCTGCTGTATAATGTAATTTGGAAGCGCTGTTTACATTGTGCTCCATTCAAAAGAGGTCATCTAGCTTTAAACATATCACAAATGATAATATGTGTTGTATTTTATCGTTTTAGCTCCTAGTTTGCTACATGCAGTGTGTGTGTATGCCTGCAGAATAACGTGCAAAAGTGACACACCCACATAAATGTATGTGTGAATTCACCCTCTCTCCAATGCTTGTCTATTCTTCGGTACAGTATTATCATACCCATCCTAACAGACAGATAAGCTTTGGTTTATGGAATAAAGGCTGACTCACCGGTTGTGATGCAGAACCGAATAAATCCCTTTTCAAATCCGCTGTTTTGCATCAGTTATTATTTCAAATATCCCTTGTACTGTTTTAAAGGCTTGAGCTTTAGAAGCACCCCATCACACACACACACACACACACACACACACACACACACACACACACACACACACACACACACACACACCTACACAATCTCTTTGCAATTTTACAGTGAAGCATGCTCAGTGCCCATGTTACACATTTAGAAAGAAAATATACCCCTAATCCCCATCTCTTTTTTTCCCGGCTTTAGTTTACAGTTTAATAAATGGCTGTGATTTAATTGTACCACAGCACACTGCTCTCAGTGCAGCGAGTGATTAGCACGACAACGTCTCTTAAAACCCTGTGCTGCTGTTTATTTAATTGTCCCTATGATGCCGAGGCTATGCTCTATTTATTTTGCTGCTTAACTAAAACAAAAGGCAAGGTTCAACTTTAGTGGAGGCTCATGCAATATTGAGCAGAGTGGAAGACTGCACCGCACTCCAGAGATGTGTCTCCCAAACATGCTTCACAAAGCTGAGCAAGTGTGTTCTGTATGCGCGCTTGTTCAGTTGTGTTCGTTCAGTGTTTGTGCCAAGCCTGCGAATAACACAACTTTCAGTCTATGAATAATTTCCTGTGTTTATGCTTTCTTTGCCCCCTGAGTTGCTATTTTTTCCCTCCTGGCTTTCCTCCATTTCGAATGCAGATTTCTCTCCTCCATCTCCCACATTTCTCCCTTTTACCTCGATGATCACTTGTAATCATTACTGAAACATTTGAATATATTTTTCCAAAATATGTTTTGTTATTTACCATAACAACATTCTTGAGTTGGTCACATAATATAAAAACAAAGAAACTTTTGTAAGCGTTGTTATTGAAAAAAAGCAGAAGAGTTTAGTTGAAACTTTAGTGATGTCCCTCACTTGTAAGTTGCTTTGGATGAAAGCGTCTGCCAAATTAGTGAATGTAATGTAATGTAGGCCTAGTTAAGAGACATTTGACCCCATGCAGCTAGTTATTGAATCTGGATCAGCAACTTCCAGCCTGACTAAAACTATGTGAACCATATGTAACTGTGAACCTTGTGCAGTAAAGGAAAAGTACACATTGTACAGTTACCTCTGGACTTTGTAACCTTTGAACGTCACTTAGTAATATCACCTACATGCTGATTTTCTTGATAAAAGAGAAATTTGCAACTTTACTCTTCCGCTGACAAACGAGTCGCAATACTGATGTGGGAAGACGGCAGACTACAAGAAATACCAGGTGTAACTGTGGGATCATGATTGACTTGTCTGTTATCTTGATAACAAATGACCTTTTATCATTTATGATAACACTGTACCCAGCAAAGTAACAGCTTAAAATGGGCTCAATGGGACAACAAACAAGGGTGGTCATACGATAAGACAAGCCAACAGTTTAGCCTGATCAGCATCCTCATTATTCTGAAGTAAAACTAAAAGTGTGAGTGTGCAATTGTGGCTATTGATTTGTCATTGCACAGGAAGACTGTGAGTGTGCACAATTGCGAAAAGTACAGTAGATCAATGTTGAACCAGGAAATTGGGCTGTAAACTGTAATGGATGTTCACAACAGACAGTTTGGGTTGTAATTCATTTGACTTTGGTTTCTCGAAATTTGACTAACCTGAGAGTTTGTTTATAACCTGATTGATCGTCTGAACTAATGGATTTCAGTGGATTTACTTTTAATTACTTTGGAGAGTACACTGTTATCATAACCAAACCAATTGCCAAAGCTACGAACTCCAGCTATAATAAAACATATTTTTCCTTTAATACCAAATGTAAATGAGGCCTTTCTTATTGCATCATTGTCATTTTGACTCCCCCCTTCACATTACAGCTGTAAAAGTAGTGGCCGAGGGAGCTTCTGGCACCTGTGACAGTTGACCTTGAAAAATGTAGAAGGGGTTAAGAGCTTTAGAGAAGCAGAACAACACAGTGCTCCATACATTGTGTTTTAAGTTACAAAACTCTGTGTCACCCATAGACTGTATATAAAGATAGATGTAGCCTATGTGACATCACCCACAGGTATCTGAAGAGCAGTTTTGAAGCTTAGAGTAAGCTGTTCTGCAGTCACCATCTTGGCAGTGCTTGACTCCATCTAAGTCCCGGCTAGTCCCAAAGTGGTGGGATGTGTATGGCGCCAAGACACCAAGGTATCTGCCGGTTTGTGGCAAGCATACGCTCATCCGCCTGTCACTCAAAGTGGCCACGCCCCTTAATTATGCAGAAGAAAGACAGTTTTGTACCAGGCTGCCAACATGTTTATTTCTGCTGTAAAGTTGAGCATTTTAACAATGGCATTCTATGGGGATTGACTCACTTTTGGAGCCAGCCTCAAGTGGCCATTCGAGGAACTGCAGTTTTTGTCACTTCTGTGTTGGCTTTATTTTTCAGCCCAAGAGGTTGCTGCTCTGTGTCACCATTCAGTACTTTCTACATTGCTGGAAAGTCGGGCTAAATTAAAAACAAATGTTTAGATTTTATATCGGTTGCTCTGTAGGGTTTTTAATGCAGCTTGTTTGCATAAAGTTGACACATCATGTCTGTGGCAGAAAATAAAACCCCCTTAGATTGTCAGGAAAGAATCACTGAATGTAATCTAACTGAAGATGTTTATCTACAGTCATAAGCCCTCTCTGGATGACATGTGTTTCATTTGAGGTCGCCAGGAAACTGATAATTGCCTCATGATGTTGGTAATTTTAAAAGCAGCTCTGAATGGCTTTATTGTTTCCAGAGGTGCCTTGAGTTGAGCTCCCCACATGTCTGACGACAGCTCAGTGTGCTGGCACACCTTCACCTTTTGATTCTTGCAGATTATTGATCAAAGAAATCTGAAATAGCCATGCAGATGGTGAATAACCTGGAACAGTGGCTTGCCTCACATTGTGTGTCTGAAGAAAATCTTTACAGAAAAAAATAACAATGCCTTAAACTCTAAACTGCTATTGATCACTGCAAAGTGGTGAAAACTACTAGAAGGGTGCCTTGGATTCAGGAAAACTAAATCACCATGGAGCCTGAATATAATAATAATAATAATAGAAGACACTTGTCTATTTTGGGTGGGATTTTACACTGAGGTTGTGGAAAATCTTGGCACACTCACTTCAGACAAAATCAGCCTTCCAAAGTCATATTAATGTTTTAGTGGATACACAGAGAAAGAATCTACTTCTGACAATAAAAAATACGAATATAAGACAAGGCCTTTCTCTTTTAATGTTTCATGATTTTAGTGATCTACTCTGTAAAGATTAAACTGGTTTCTAGTCTCTCGCGTCCATACGGCTGCCTATTTCCCTCTTCAAGCCAGTGAAGCTGTTCTTTTCCACCATAAGAGTTTTAGGAGAGGACAGGCTGTGCATACATAATATTAATCCCCTATTTCTGTCACCAGGGGAGCGTGAACTTGCCTTTCATTGATCTTGTAAAACTATCTGAGTTTAAATCTTTTCCTCCCTCTGCAAAGTGCAGTTAAGAGAACATCTGAGTGAGTTTATTCAAGGGCTGCTTGGAAAAAAAAACTTGAAAAATAATGAAAATAGACACACAGGAAATCTGAGGTCATGCTCATCCAACCCAAACTACACACACACACACACACACACACACACACACACACACACACACACACAATATAAAGGCCATACTAGTGATAAATACTGCAGTAGATTAGCTACGAATGCTGGCAGGGGATCTTGTGGAACCTCATCTCAGCTCATTAATTTCCAAAAGTTGGCCAGAGTCTGCAAAATCTTGCTCATAAAATATTAATATCAACAAATCTTCAAGGGATCTGTAAGAAAATATCATAGAGGGACCAATTAGGCAGTGCGCCTGAAGATTCTTACAGTTTATTCCTTTCAGTGGAAATCTGCACTGAGGTTTACATTTTCTTACATGTTTAACGCAGAGGAAATTGCAGTTTGTAGATCAACACATTTTACTGAAGATGTGCCCTCTATTTGAAATGTAAATTCCTTATTAAATTTAATGTCACTAGCTATGCATATAATATTAACACGCACATATGCACACATACAGTCTCCCACTGAGCTGATCCTTAGACGTGTATCCTCGCCTGTGCGAGCACATGCTGTATGTATTTGTCTGTGTGTGCTTTTTAACTTGTGCATTATTCATTTATTTATTCAAGCAACTGCCTATTCATCTGTGCAGTTATTCTAAAAAACAAAACAAAAAAAACAAAAAACTCAAGTATGATTACTGTTTCACTGAGCAGATCTAAATGTAATTGAGGAAGTTTGTAATTCTGTTCTTTAAATGATGTTGCAAAGGATTTGGTGCTTGATTACAGTAAGTGCTGTGCTCAACATGGTTTGTGTCCAGCAAACAGACTGAATGCTAGCGATATATTAAGTCCTGTTTGATCTTATCCAGTGTGTATTTGCAAGGAAGGAGAAGGACACTGAAGTTCAATTGTGTGTGAATAGGTGGTTTAAAATAAGATGAGTCTGTAGTTCAACCTATGACTTTAGGTTAAGTAAACCCATTATCATCTTTCTATTGTTACTTAGACTTTTACTTCTCATATATCTGTGAATAGAACCTGCTAAAGATTAATAGACAGTCAAACTATAATGTAGGTAAAAAGGTATTTTAACTTGTGGAACACTGGTTTAGATCTGTACCCATGGTACAAACTAGGGCTGCAACAATTATTTTCATTATGAATTAATCACTTTTTTATCAAAGAAATGCCTTATAGCCCCTTGTTTTGTCACCAACAGTCCCAAATCCAAAAATATTCACTTACTATCGTGTACAATAAAATAATATTTAAAATATTCATATTTGAGAGGCTGGAACTTGCAAATAGTTGGCATCTTTGTTTAAAAAATGACTCCAAACTATTATTTCATTGTAAAAATAGCTGCTGATTGATTAATCGACAATTCGTTGCAGCTGTAGCGCACACTCATTTAAAGGCCCTGCTCTCTGCAGGTATTTTCAGTTGTATCAGGTTGAAGTTGGGTGGAGTTATGCTGGTTCACTGAATTCATTGTGCTTGAATGCATTGTGCTGTTTTCATGGCAGATATATTGTTGTGATAACAGGTAAAGCACAGGTGTAACTGATAGCACTAGTGGTTGCCTCTCTCCATTTCAGTCCCAGGGTAAGCCATGTGATTTGAGCAGGGTGAAGTTGCCAGATAGCAGGACTGAAGAAGTAGGGTGCCTAAATGGACTGCAACAATCATTTGTGTTATTATTAGTTTGCTTTTCCTGCTACAAGTCAAACTGTCTGCTATGAAAAAGTTCTACAAATACAGCGAAGGTGTCACTTGTGCTGCTGTACCAGATGCAACAAAGCTAGGAGGAGAGTCAATCTGCACATGAACACAGTGTCCTGAGAAAAGGTCTAATCAGCCAAGTGAAAACACCGTCTTATAGTCTTGGCTTGAACTGCTGATGGCATTGACACTTTAATGTAACACCCTTCTTTAGGCATCTCAAAATCTGACAAAAATCTTCCTTTATACATCACAAACTCCTTTGCTATTATCAACTTAAAATGAAAAAGCATCAGTTCCTCTGTTACAACACTATATGTATGTATGTATGTATGTATGTATGTGTGTGTGTGTGTGTGTGTATGTGTGTGTATGTATGTATATATATATGTATATGTGTGTGTGTGTGTGTGTGTGTGTATATATATATACACACATATATATATATACACACACACACACACACATATATGATGTATATAGAAAGGACAGTTGAATTGACCAGAAGCACAGTTTATAGAAAGAAAGCTGTAACTTGTAGAGAATATCTCTTTTTAACATCCATTTTCTACACCTAATTTCCTGGCTCATGTTGATGTTTGCTTAAGACAGCACAGATAAATTTGCCTCCTAATCACAAACTTCTGACATTGGAGTATGCTAAGTGAACGACTAAATCAGTAAAACAAACAAAAGTGGCTGACAACTATTTTGTCAGCGCAGTAAAACGTGCTCAGCTTGAAAGCCATAACATCGTCAGCTGTGCATTTGGGCCCGTCTTCAATCAAACCTCTGACACAGTGATTTGTCTGCCTCAATCTTAATTGCTTGCGGGAAGGAGCCAAGCTCAGGGTTCATTCTCCATTGGCACTGTGTCCTAATTATAGATATTGCTTTGGCAACATTGCTAATTCACTCAGCATTTTCTTTCTCTTATCCGATGAGCGCTTGTGCCGTAGGAAACTAATGGGAGCGTTTTGTGTGCTTTCAGGTATTAAGTGTCAGGAGGTCTATTGCTGTGTTCTAGTCAATTTTTTTTTATTTTTTACAGTTCTCAAGAAATAAGAAGTAGAAAAAGATAGCACCTGCAAAAACTTGGAAGTCTTAATGTGTTTGATTTTGTCACTGGGATAAAAGAACCGCCATAGAGATTACTTTTGTTCCACAGGTACAAAGCCTGTTTGTAAATGCATTACTAATGCACAACAAAAGTAATTGCACCAAAGGAATATTCACAGTAGGACTGATGGCCAAAAATATCATTGCGATTTTTTTTTTCATATTGAACTACCTTGATAATTATCAATATATACATTTAATACCATACCACAGAATTTAAACATTGTTTGTTCAGAGGGTACCTTTTAATTTGAATTTCAAGCAGTATATTCAGTTTAGGATTGAATCCTGCATAAATCACAAGGTCTGTTATGGTTATACACAACCCAACAACATGATGTAACATTTATGCTTATGAGGCTCATATAAGGCTCTGCTGTGCAGCTAGACGACATGTCAGCAGTGATGGCAAAGTGTGTAAAGCTGCTCTTCTCCTGCGTTCTGCATAATACTGAGACAGACCTGTTTTGAAAAGTGTTTCCATCCTGCGACTTAATATTCAGAGTCGACCACTTTCATTAGCTTTTGAAACCATTTTTTTCTACCGTTCTAAATGGCATCCTGTCTTTCTCTGTGGATTATAAAATCACACTTGCTCTGTCCCCACTTTCTTTTTGAGCCCTTATCAAATTGGGTAATGACAGATTGGAGCGACTGATGCTGGGGTTGAACTAACGTCACCACAAGAGGCTTGTTTGCAAACTTGCATGCTAGTGCTAGTGCTAGCAGTTTGGGAGAGCAAACTTTGGTTTTTTGTGGTGTTTCCCATCTTCATTGGCACAGTGTGCCTGCATTTTTTGCAACAGATATCACTCCGCTGTTTATCCAGTTTAAGAAATCTGAACCAGAGCTGAATTACCATGAATACAGGCTCAGACATTCATGTTGCCTTTAGAAGGACTTGTGAGATGTTGGTGTTCTCTTGACTTTTTTACCTAGCGCATTCATGAGGTAAAAATTGAAATTTCTCCAATACTTTCTGGTCAATTACCTGCAAAACTAAAGATATTACCATCAGCCTTATCTGTAAAGATTTTGGATTTGTGCTAATTAGAGAATTAGCAAATGTTGGCAAGCTAACATGCTTAAGTGAGAAGGTGAACATGGTAACATTACCATTACCCGATCTGTTTAAGTACAGCTTCACAGAGCCTCTGGCATGCTCTTAGTCTTGTTACACCAAGAAATGTCTGTACATCAAGTTTGAAGTTGAGCTATATAGTGGAAAGTGGGTGGCTTTCTAAAGAGGATGATAACTACCATGCAATGTAGCTATTAGGAAACTTGAAGATTGGGGGTGTTATAGGGCATTAAAACAAACTCAGGAAAAAGAAAATATTTTTAAAGGTTAATTGCCAGGATTATGAAATGCTTCATTGTCCTGATGTGTTCCCTTCTATTTTTCTTGGGACTTTTCATAGTTAAAGTGTAGGTTTATTCTGAAATATCCAATGACATCACCAAGGTTAGACTGACAAGTGGAAAACAAACCCTCTCCAGAGTCATTTTGACCCTGGCTCCCCTGACCTCCATATGTCTGACAGCCAAGAAGATGTGTGTGTGGATCCTGTTTGTCTAGCAGTTCAAGTGAGCAGCGTCAGTCATACAGAGCTGAGCCCATGTTTTTTATTAACTTTTTGCCACTGGTGGCCATGATGGAGACACTTGATGAGATCCCTCCTGCTGTCGCGTTTCACTTGGAACATTTTCACTTAAACAAACACTCGTCATTCTTTTTTCTTCCTCCACTTTCCCCGTTTTGGATGTTTTTGAAGCTTGGCCAGTTCTATGATTTCACATTCAACGTCTCTGTAATTGATTATACCAATTTATAAAGTCCACAATTCTCTACCATGTGGAGTGTCTTACTGCCTTACTTTTAAGCCTCTTTAAAACATGCAAGCCTTTTTCCTGGCCTCATAAATTTATACATCTCATTGATGTTACTGGACACAATGCAGTCATCTGTAAACTACTGTTCATTTGACTACAAATGAAAAAACTTCCAACACTCTAGAGGCCTGTGGAGTCATAAACACTGTCATGTCACTTAAGGAATTGGTGCACTTACATGGATGTCAGATGTGCACATTGTCTCCATTAAGCAGGAGAGAGGGGGCAGTTATGTCAGTTATCCAGCAGAGGACACAGGCTACAGCTGTACACCCATTACTTTGATTTGTTTATGTCTCTGAGGAGAGGGATTGAGTAGGAGAGGAGAGCTAAAGGAACAGAGGGAAGCTACATTAGATGCCTATCAGAGAGTCAAAATGGCAGGTGCCAACTTCTGGCTCTCCTGCAAATGTAAGTGTGTGTGTTCGGAGAGGCAGTTGGCATTTCTCCAAGCCCTTCTGCTCTTGGCTGATGACAAACCCAGGGAGGTGGGTGGGTAATGGCTTTGCAGCACCTGCTTATTCATCCAAAATCCTTCACTTAAAGGACGAAGGAGATTAAGTCGCGCTCAGGTGTCCCACTTCCCCTAAACCCGCTGACCTTTGCTGATTGACTCGTCAATACTGAGCCAACTTGCTGCTTTCGAAGTCAAAGTACTCTGCACAGCAGAACAGAGTGGCTCACCTTTGACAAATGAAGACAAATGTCTTTTGGAAGGCAGCCACTTTTTAGGAAATGTGTTTTTCCTTTCCATTCCTGCTAATCACTCTCAACAACAAGGATTTCACTGTCTCTATGTGAATGTTGAGTGCTAAGTGGGAGCAAATGTGCTGTGACAACAGCTTTTTGGAAAGGGAAATGGGATAGAATATCTCTCATGTGGGGGGTTCTGTTAAATGTGTGAAAGTCGCTTTTTGGCTCTTTGGGGATTCTGGTTGATGGCTTGCATAAAGCTTATTGCCACAGCTCATTTGTGCCAACATTTTGGGATGATAGACTGACTGTGTGTCCAGCAGGATGCCTGTGTTGCACTGGGGTAAACAAAGGCACATCAAAGGATGAAGTAGCAAGATGCATTGTAAATTTTATCACCAATTGAAACAAAATTGGACAAGTTTTTGGAAACCACATGATTGTTTTTCTTTATTTGTATTCATTTTTCATGTATTGTTTGCCAATTTTTTTGCTGCTTCAAAGAAAATATTTTACATATTTTCATTTAAAAAGCATAATAGGAAACATAAAATAAAAGATGAACACACACACACACACACACACACACACACATACACACACACACACGCACGCACATGCATCTCTCTGAGAGTGATAATATCATCTTGTCCTTGGGAGCCCCTGACTACAACGAACAATGTTAGACCTGTGCTCTCTCCAGCATCCTCTGCAGTCCCTTGACAGCAGCTGAACCCCACACGCGCCTGTGTAAGGCCGTGAAAGAAAGAGACATCCTCATTGCAAAGTCTGGGCACAAGCAAACAAGGAAATAGCTTGGCTGTGGTTGAACCTGAAAATAATGGAAAAAACGCACTTTCAATTTAGCCATTCCTAAGGTTTTTTCCCCTTTTTTT
>NW_019525090.1:698421-741692 GCF_002814215.2 Seriola lalandi dorsalis
GGGGAGGGAGAGGTATACATTGCCCATGGCAAAGCAAGGTAGATAGCTTGGAAGTCGACTGACAAAATACCACTGAAAATGGAAGCAAGCTATAAATAAACAAGCAGCAATATCCTATGTTATGAATATATAATTTCTGTCTTTAATAACTATTGAGGCCTGAGGGATAGTCTACAAACGGCTCAGCGAGCACTGACATTGTGATTGCGAATAAAACTCCTATTGAATTATTAAGGCACCTGCAGACGGATATCTCTCTAGTCAGGTGATCGGCTCTGCTGTCCACTGACACCTGTTTTGGAACCTGGCTTAAATTTGAATCCCATAATGTTTTTTTCAGCCCAGGGAAATGACAAGCAACAAGGTTCAACTACAACAAATTCATTTACAAAGAAAAAACGAGTGACACTGAGTTGTAAGTTAATTTTGAGTATTGCACATGGGTACAGACAAGCAAAACTTTTTTATTATCACTTATATGTTTTTCAAGCAAAATTGACCATTACCTCACTTCCCAAATTTTTGCCTGCCAACAAAACATCCCCGACTCGCCTTGCTGTGTCAGAAGTGCCAACTCAGCCGTCTTACCATAACAGTTTGCCCCTTTTCAAAGTCGCTCACCCGTTTTTATGAGATAATCAAAATTATTAGTTTCATCTATTGAGTGGTCACAATGTTTTATCTCATTGGTGTACACATCTTTGTGTTTTGGACTGATGCCATACTGAACTCGACTGAAAATGAGATGATTTAAAAAAAAAACAAAAAAAAAAAACTATTTTATGACATTTCATTGGCTAAACGATCCATCTTAGAAAAATAAATAAAATTGAATTGTTAATGAAAATAATACGTCATTCCCATCTCTCTCTCCTTTCATTTGCTTTCATCACTCCACTCTTGGCTGTCAGTGCAGCTTTAAACAATCATTTAAGTTTAATCATTTAATATGACTTGCACATTATCAACCTGGAATAGATGTGTCAAATTAAAAATATGTCATATTACATGCAGTGTTGCATCTGTAGCATATTCATTATCAGGAATGATCAGGGTATGCGAGCGTATATGTATATTTTTTTCCAGGGAACATTTTGTTTTTGTCAGAAAGACCTGACATAAAAAGAATCTACCTTTTCCTGTAGTGACTGATGCAGTATTTGGGTCTGTCTTGGTGCTCTGTGAGTCATCTACATTATTATAAATCTGTGTGAGTAATTTCTGTAGTTTGTGGCTAGAAATGTCATTATAACATCTCCCCAATGATCAGCTCAGAATTAACAGCTTCTTATGCAGTTATTATAATTTGTCACACTACTCTGAGCAACTTCAGAACGGAACTGTATGAGCTGAATGAAAAGATATACGCCCTTCTCTATGCAAGCAATATGAAGGCAATTGTTCTCAGATAGATGCTTGAGTGTCTTTTCATAGGAAGCGCCGCTGTGCTGCTTATCAATGGAAATCATAGTGTGCTTGTTTTGTGGTGATGGTGCAGTGACCTCTCATGCATGTCTCATCTTTTCTACCTCCTACCGTTGCGTAGTGGTTTCTTAAAATCAATAAAATCTTATCCCACTGTGAAATGTCAAATGAGTAAGTTATTGTAGATTTTTGTTTTCAAAGTAGGGCCTATGGTAGCATGCTGTAGAAACTGTCTGTGACACATCATTGAATAAGCCTGCAAAAGGTCAGGAATAACAAATAGTATTTAATGAATTAAGTGTGAAATGTTGAGTGAATTATTGATATCAGTAGCAACAGTTGAACTTTATGACACATTTCATTTTGACAATACCGAAATGGGAACACTCTAATAGAAATGGTGTGCTTATTTCAACATTTCTAGAGCCGCACACCATGACATTATCCTATTATACAGACCAGTGGCAGGCTAGTGGAAAAACATTAAATCAAACTGCATATTCAGATCATTTCCATTTTTAACTCCATTTCCCCCTTTTTTGGTGTCAGCAGTCAGTTTCAGTTAAGCAACAGTGCTCTAAGTCTTCCTCCCTGCCTATTTACATTTAATCAGGACTAACCTTTTCTTAACTTGATGTATAAAACAGTGCAGGGAGACACACACAGCCAGATTCATGGCCGGCTGATTCAAATTCATTAGCAACCCAACATAACAATAACATATCACTGTGTCAGAACAGAAATACATGTTTCATGATAATAGTTGATGGTAGACTAACAAAGCTATAAAGGAGCCTGGTGGGAGGCAGCAACCAAAGAGACCTACTATGGAGCAGCCCATTGATTCTCTCTGGTGCTCTATTGATCCAGTATGTTTCCCTTCCACTGCAGCCAGCTAATCGCCCGCCTATTAGGGAGATGGGTTCAGGCACTACTGTAAATCTCTGGGCACTGTCAGGATATGAGTGGGTGTTCAGGCTGTGATAGGGGATCATTACCGATTTCTGAAGGTTTTACTGCTTAATCCTAAATCTTTACTTTCTGTGTTGAGCAGTCAGTATTAGTGTGATATTGACAAGCTTGTATGTAAAAAAAGGGGAGTAGAAAAAACTATCACTTTTGCTTGATTTCATTGCAGGTTGAAGGTCATTCAGACTAGTAGTGTGTTGTGCACTTCTTGGTTGATGCTGTAACAGTTATTTGTGCTGTAACATTATATAGAGAGCCAAAGTCCTGATGTCAGCTCTTGGCTAGCTGCAGTCCTACTTGCTGCTGTAAATCAATGCAATCTGTCATTGAGCATTTCTTTCAAGGGTCTTTCTGAAATTGTGAAACACAGTGATTTAGTGTCCTTATACTAAAATTAATGAGCATCTGGATCAACAGCATCTGCTATTAGAAGCTGAAACTCTCATGATCTCAATAAATAATGAAGTTGTTAGCATCAATGAAACTAAAGCTCCAGTGGACTCACTGGATACGTGAAAACAATTTGCAATGCACATTAACAATTTCCGGTCGTTTTTGTAGAGAACTCTGTCCGCAGTGAAATGCCTGCACAACAGAACAACAGCTAAATCTCATCTTCTTTGCCCCCTTTTCACTCTGCAAACAACAAAACTGCATCACAGCCAACGTCTGGTAAGGAGTGGGACAGTCAACCCAGCTGACCAAATCATTATTTCATTGTCTGGAAATCATTATAAATACAGTTTAATGTCAATAGCTGTGCTGCATCATCGACTTTATCAATGTTTAAAGTGATGACACATGATTACAGAAGAAGTTAGACAAGAGAAAGTATCATCCTAACTTTGCTGCCACCCCTGATAACCCTGATAAAGTTTATATAGTTCATATCTGTCCTGATCTAATTACAGTCATGTCTGAACAAACCACGGCCAATCACTTCAATAGACCAACCTTCTCTGTCAAGTTGCTATGGTCATTACCATGACTGTGTAGACCAGACAAATTGAAATGTTTTATATTTGCATTTTGTCTCCACACACTGTCACTGTTTTACATAGTGACAGTATAGTTACAGACAGGAAACATCGGGAGTAAGAGGGCGGTATGACATGCAACATATGGTATAGTATGCATCTTTACCATTAGGTCTGCAGGATGCCATGTCAAGGTTTTCTTACTCCTGGAACAGAACTTGAGTGTCCCCGTTTCATTTTGTCTCTATTGTTTATCTGAACCACGACTGACAACAGACAGAAAATGGTGGAGGGAGCTTCAGTTAAGTCATTTTCTCATCTAATAATGAATCAGACAGTTGAAAATAATTAATGTTGATTTTACTTTTTTAAACTAATCTCCAGGTTGCCATATTTAAGAAACTATCACCATCAAAGAATTTTATTCTCAGTGAACAAAATATGGAAAGTAGTATAAATTTCACAGGAAAATACATCCATTTACAAGACAACACTTCACAGAGGACCATTAACATACTGCTGCATTCCACGCCTTGCTTGAGTTCACAATGGGTCATTTCTCATAATGAATTGCCAAATTATCAGGAGTGTTTTCTTGTCAAATAGGAAATGGTAATGATGATGACAAAAGAACAACAGCAGCATAAAACAAGTTGTATCTTGCCCTGCAGCCAACAGCAGTGCAGTTTTTTCTCTCTCATACACACAGACACACTTCCCAAGCTGATAATCAGGCATTTATTCCATAAACAATGCTGGAACTGACTTGGGATTTGCCTAACAATGTCTCATTACTAGTGTATGAGCTTCTTTTTTTTCCGTTGAGATAATGCAATTCGTCAAGGAGAGCAGATGAGGGAGGGAGTGAGAGTGTGAGAGAACGAGGGGCGGGGGTGGAGCGAGGGGAGGAGGACAAAAACACTTATTAATTTGCACGAAATGGAATTAGCAGCAGGGAGTTAGAAGCGGCGGAGTTTCTAATTTTACCCTTGCCCCCGTGCGCCGATGGTAAATGGAGATTTGTCACACTCCACTTGGCTGGCTCCCCAGCTTGATGAGCTGTCTCTCTTGCAGGAGCTCTGCTCAATCTCTAGCATTAGCCACAATGCCAGCACTCATCACTGCCACAGCCCCACAGAGTCATCAGGGAGTGGGTGGAAGTGTCATCAGATGCCACATTTCACTGGTGACACTGAATAAAAAGGAGGATGTAAGAGGCAGGGATACAACTTGTGAGCTATTCATATTCTCATCCTTTTTATGACTAGAGGACGATAGATGGGTGAATTGATAGATGAATGGATAGATGGATAAATGCATACGCACATCGATCGATAAAAAGATAGACAGAATAGATAGTAGGGCTGGGTGATATAATCACTGATCACGATAGAAACATTTCCAGTCAGTACATTGCATCGCTTGAGGACAGACTAACAACCAATCACATCAATGAAACAAAGCTATTCCTTAGTAATGATATGGCAGTCTTTTGGGTGTGGAAAACCCAAAATGGGCATCGAAGGGTTGACTGAGTTAGCTGAACACACGTCATTCCTGCAGCACTCTATAGTATGTTGTATTTTTGTAGGCCAGCCTGGATGTTAGCATCACTCTGCTTCCCTCGACAAAAAGACAATGGGATTTTTACATGGGCTCTTGGATTACGGCAGAAATGAATATCTGCGACAAACAAAAGTTCATGGATCTACTTTTTTTTTCAGCACAATAATCTTCACAAATGAACACCACTTTTATGATTTTTGAAGCCTATACAATTGCCAGGAATAAAAAGCTAATGTTAGGCTATAAACGAACTACACCACAGTCGCATGACTTCAAAAGCACCACAGCTAAACTTCCAGCTGGTGGTTTGATTTAGCGCCTACTTCTTCTAGGAAAGCTGTCCTTCTTACGAGCTTAGTAATAGTGTATAAGTATAAATAATTTATATATAACTATAAAGACTGTAAGGCTGTAACAACGGAGCGGTGAGTAGATCGTGTTTCACGTTCAGCGTGATAACATTTAACGTCCCCGACAACCTTTGTAGTCTCATTTAACCACTTCTTAGCAACATAAAAGCTTAAAGTAATCATGACTGGGGTATTTACTGATGTATTTCATGTTGTAGATTCATATGTGAAAGTGTCTTGAGCTTGTGTTAACTGCAGACCTTATTTCAGACATCTAACCAAGAACTCATTCAAAAAAACCCAAAGACTTTGGGAAAAGCAAACTGGAAATGCTAAAATGCAAAATAACTTCTGAGTTTTGGGACTCATTTTTGCCTTTTCATTTCAGCAGAGAAACAGAAAGTTCTTCAAACACAACAAATCTTAAACATACTGAGATTTTGTGGATAGACAAGATAATAAGACATTGGTGGTTCAGCAGTACTGTTAGAGTTGAAACTGGAGCTGTCAAAGCCCCAGTTGAAATGATCAGTCAATGAACCCATTAATCGATTGAATGAAAAATAATCTGCAGCTCTAATCAATTAATTGTTAAAAATAATTATTTTAAGTAAAAATGCCAAACATTTCCATGTTCCCATCCCATCAAGCACCAAAGCACTCAGGATACATTTTCTGTTGCAGCTTATACAATTTTTGGTCCTTTTTTAGGTTCTGAATCTAGTAAAAGGGAATTTTAGGCTTAAGGGAGTCTTTGGGCTCAACAGGAATAGTAGCTTAATTTATATCAATATATATCAATATCAAATAGTATGAAAAAAAATTACAGTGATAACATATTTTGACATATTGCACAGACGTAATGGATAGACAGGCAGACAGAAAGATAGATATTCATAGACACATGGCCAAATTCCAATAATGCAATCCGCTGGCGCCCACAGAGCAGCAAGCATGATAAACAACATGCTGTTAAACTGGAGCACCGATCAATAACACGCACACACACACACCTACAGGCCCCTGGTGAGAGCATCCAGGAGAAAATAACCTGCTAACCCCTCGCCCACCCTGCAGCCCTTACTTGTGGGACTACTTTTCCCAGAGTTCAAAGGGCACAGTCAGTGATGCAGATGACAAACACGACTGGAGCGTCTTGTGGTTGTCCCGCCTGTTCAGCTTCTTCCTCACACCAGATAACAAGAGTTGACTTATCCCAACTCTGCTCAGATGAAGTGCTACCTCCCCTTTTGCCCCGGCTCCTTTGCCACATCGATCAATATATCTGTGATGATGCGATCAACTGTTGGCAATCTGAGATGCAGTTTTGGAGCTGCTATCGCCTTCCAAAATCCTCCTTCCACCTCCATCAAATCTGCGTGTAAAATGTGTTTTTATTGATCATGGTGTGCTTTCAGATATTTGGCTCTTTGTTACTACGCTCCTTCACACTTGCACTAGCCCTCGCTAAGAAAGACAAGAGAGAGAGGAGATGGAAGAGGAGGGGATGGAGAGTGGGCGGAGGGTGGGTTTAACATTGTGATACAGCACTTTAATTGGAAGCATCAAAAGCACAAAGAGAGAGCAGGAGTGTTTATCTTCTGGGTGTATTGCTCATTTTGCATGGAGATGGTTTGTTTATCCATTTGGCAAAGTTTCTTTAAAGTCTGGGTCAGGTCAGTCTGACTGCAAGGCCACAGACATCCCTCACTGATTAAAAGGAAGCAACTGAGACGCATACACACACGCACACACACACACAAAACACACACACAAAACACACACACACACACACACGAACGACAGCACATACACAAACGGAGTGCCTGCAGCTCTTGCCTGGCGATAAGGATCCCGATGTGTCTGACAGCGAGGCTGACTGCAGAGTGTGAGGGAATTAGAGGGATTAGGGGGTTATAGAGTAGCGTGATAGCCTCTGGGAGGACGAAGGGATTAGCCCGATTATCTCACTCTCTCTCTCCCAGCCAGGCAGGCCTAGTTTGGAGCTGAAAGCTGCCAGATGTGGCACCTACAGATAGAGAGAGAGAGGAGGAAACAACCTGAGGGAAGAAGGGAGGGGGAGAGAATGGGGGGAGAAAGACAAACTAGGGGAGCAGGAGAGGTAAAGAGGGGGGAAAAAGGGGAGGAAAGAGGGAAACAGTTAGTGAGTGGGGAAAGGTTAAAAAGATAGCCAGTTAAAAGGGAGGGAGAAAAAAGAAGATGAGGGAGAGAAATGGGAGGAAATTGCATGGGGAGTGACAGGCAAGGTAATGATAGTGGAGAAAAAGAGGGGAACAGGGACGAGATAGGAGGCAGAACTCCCTGTTGGCTTGGCTTCACTCTCATTCCCTCCAGTGCACATTGACTCCCTGCTCGGCTTGATATGGGATTTCATCAAGGTGGTGCTTAGACCAGCTTTACATTTTAATTTGCGGATTTTGCTGGCAATTTTAGTCCTTACTGGGGGCTGTATACAGTATGTCGTCTACTGCTAGTGCATTTCTAATCAGTGGGAATATGATTCTGGGCCACACTTTGTACTTCTGTCAACTTATTGTCTACTGTTTTGCAAATAGTCCTTGTTTTGCAACATTTATGTGCAAAGCAACTTAATCTCCCGTGACTGCAAGTTGTACATGTTGAGAACAGGATGTGACCCGAGTACCAATACAGTGTGAAGTAACCAGAATAGTCAGAAGAGATCATGTACCAAAAGAATCACGAGACACAGATTTTATGTCAACATTCATTAAATAATAACTTCTTATTACATGTAGTAATGTCTCAATTCATAGACAAGGACGAATATTTATAGTATTTATAATAAAGTGTGTAATCCCAATATGAGTCAAATCTTTTAATGTCCATCCACTGGGGAGGAGTCTTCTATGAAACGACCACAGAAGAGCTGTTTTCATCTTCAGAGTGAGTTGTCATATGTGACTTAAAGTGGTGAGTGCCTTTCTTGTGCTGTGCTCTGCAGTGTAATTCTCTCAGTTGGCCAATTTGGAGTGGGTTGAGTGTGAAAGCACTGCATTGTTAAAGATATGTGGTACGCCAGTCACAAGAGCTGAGCTGAACTGAGCGGAACTAATGACCGACGGCTCCAGTTTGGTACCAGTCATAGGGACAGCAATTAAGTTAATGTGAAACCACATGTTACACATTGTCCCAACACACTATGGTTTGTGCTATTTGTCCACATGTACTTGCTTCATCAAACACAAAATGTGTACTAATTTACCCATACTGTACTTTCCTGTGCCAAATAATGCTACGCTTGGTGAATGCCTATCTATATGACGATATAATGTATTTATGACAATTTAACCAAATGTAACATGTAGGCATTGTCATGGCCTTTACTGGTATATCCACTGTTGCTCCCTTGCTTTGAGTACGAGTTCCTTGAACTCCATTTAAGCACTGCTCAGGAGGTGTTTCTAAATGCAGATTCAAGGTACTTTCAGGGGAGCTGTTGATCACGCCGTTGATGACCACAAACACAACATTTCATCATTGCATTGTTTATCATTGCATCCGTACTGACCTTCCTCAGTCACCCATGCAAAAGTTGGTCCTGCTGTAGGTTTTTATGGACAAAATATCCCAGTTTGTAAGTACACTTGAAACACATTGAAGAGCCTTGTAACCCTCATAAAGTTGTTAAAAGTTCTGGTTATGGGTCGCCCCAGGAAATGAGGTTATACTGGTGGTTGTTGACTTCCTGGAGGAGGTAAGAGCTCTACAGTATGTCCACTGTGTAGAATGGGCTCGTTAGCAAGTCTGCTCAAAGTTTAAGCTCGCGCCATCCTGCTATGCAGTTGTTTAGTTCAAAACCAGGTCACAGACTGATGTCGGTCAGTTATTTAATGTATAGTATATGTTCCTGTAAGTAAACTGCTAGGTATACTGACAGATTGTTGTTCTTCTTACAAATGCAAAATGGAGGGTACTAATGAGCAATGCTGAATGGATAATCATGACAACCATCTAATGAGTAAACATTAAACTATTAATAAAGGGTGCTTGCTGCCTTTTACCTTTGTAACTGTAACATTACTATGACAACAAATAAGAAGTCACCTGTTAGCAGCCTGATAATAAGACTGAGCTGTCATTTCTCGTGACTCAGACATTTGGATCCAGGCCTAACTATTTGCTTGTCACTCACCTGATTCAACAGAGGCACTGCGAACAGACTGAACAGCATGAACTCATTCATCTGATCTGGATTTTTTTCTTTTTAAATTTAAGTGCTGTGGTACTGTCTCTGTATATGACTACAGTGTTTTTTAGATAAGCACGCGACACCATGACTCAGTATTTCCATCTAGGAACTGCAGTGATTCAGTGACAGTCGCATAAAAACAGATTTAGTCAGCCAGGGTTTTATACGTCATATAACCTAAGGAACCTAAGGATGGTGGGCGGGCAAAATAAACCCGAAACCTTGTCAATACAAAGAGCGAGAGTTTGCATTAACACAACTAACACTGCGTCAGCCACTGCCAGTTACAAGCTGACAATCAACGTGAAAAAATAAAAGATGCTAACTACTCCAACCATTGTGATACATCTGCTCGTTGCCAATTTTGTCACAACAGATTCCTAATCTGAGTCTGGGTCTGACTGAGACTCAAACATGTGGCCGAGTCTCTTTGATGTTTCCCCTGCTAACCATCTTGATACTCTTGATGCTCTTTCACCTGTCAACCTCGCGCAGGCAGCGGTGGTGGGTGGGGCGGAAAGCCTAATCCAGAATTTCTCAATGAGGAAGTAAAAGTGTAGATGTGCTTCCAGCCCCAGTTTTCCCTTTTTTTTTTTTTTACTTCTTATGTGGGAAAACCAAGAAACCAACAAAATATTAATCATAGCAGAGTATTTTTTTACATAGTTTAAAATATGTCTAGAGAGGAACTTTAATACATTTGTTGAGCATTGCTTTTTAAACCAACACCTCCTTGGTGTAATACAGAAGTCAAAGGGTGATATGATTCAACGTATTGCCATAATTATAGCTTTAACTGGATACATTTCTGGCTAGGTTATAATCTCATATCTTAACACTTTTGGCTTTTAGATGCATGCATATTTGTAACCCCATGTTTCTGTTTTTTTTTTTGCATAATGAATATCTTGAATAATGTGCCATAACTGTTTGCTGCTCATCTCACTTGAACTGACAAGTTAAAATCTTATCAACCTTGTCTTATTCATGCAACTTCAGTAAAATGCAAAGCAGAACACCATGTGACTATTTTTAAGGCCCAATTTTTTTTTGTTCTCATGTCTGTTGTCTCACAACCCCAGGAGTGGCTTACATGGCCTAAATATGCTGACAGGGAAACTGAACCGTTATATCTTATACAAAAGCCCGCAAACCCAAAAGCCACAAGTAGCAGCTTTTCTAAACCCAGAGCTCTCCTCCTCCTCCTCCTCCTCCTCCTCCTCCTTCTTCTCCTACTTCTGCTGCTGCTGCTGTTGCTTCTGCTGCACTAAAATCATTTATGCGTCAAAGACAGACCTACCGGAATAATTTCAAGGAGGAGTCTGCACTTTGCACCCTTTTCTCATTAGCTTATAACAGCTTTTAAGCAAATGCTAAACAAAGTGTTTTTTACTTTTGTTTTAGTTTCTCATTGTGTTATAGGGTTTGTTTCAGTCCGGATGTCTGACGTAGAAACTGTAACACCACATGCAATTGTGGGTTACTGTATTCTCTGATGGCTCACATCTACACAGGATGTGCCGACAGAGCTGCTTGAAGGTTCTTTTGTGGTGAAGTGGATAGATTGTTTCCGTGCAGTTTGTTTGTGCATGTGTGTACGGGTGAGTCTGTGCGCTGTAAACAAGATTTGCTTCTGCCCTCAAACCATGGCTGACAGAGTGCTCCTGTGTGTATGACGGCTACACACAAATTTTTTCCACGGGTTATTGGGTACGGTGGGTTGTCATGGCAACTGGTGAGACATTGTTCACTATGATTCTTTTCCTCTTTCTTCTCAATAAAGAGAGGAGCAGGATGCAAATTGACTCCCCCTACCAAACTAAGTCAGATGAAAGTAACTGGAAAAACCATAGAATCTTATTTTATAAGATCTTATCTTATCCTTTCAAACAGACATTACCCACGCAAACATAATGAGGAAAACCTAGTAAACTATTTTTCTGTTAATTTGTGTGCTCTAGTGGTGGAATGTCTTGACACTGAAGTACAAAAATATTCTGAACAACCAAAGGCCACAACATAGTAAACCAATAGGTTTCAGTTTATGTCTGGAGATATCTTTGGCTTATGAATATTTAATTTTCCAAAAGTTTCTTTCTTTAGATTGTTTGAATGTATTAATGATGACCAGAACGAGCAGAAAGAGCATCATATCTCTTTTGTCTTGTTCTTATTCCTCATGTTTTGTCTTCTTACACAAACACATGTTTCTCAAACATGTGCCATCTGCATGTTTGCCCTCCTTTTACCTAAACTGAACTTTTCCGTTATCTTTGATCTGAGCATGTGCAGCTCTGTCAGAGCTGTCAAGGTAATCTAGCTGATAAGTCAAATTGAAGCAGATGACTTTTGTCTTATCTTTCCACTGCTACGTGTTGCAGTTTGTCTCTGTGGAAAGTGTCAGAAAGCTTGCACACACGCACACACGCTTAGAGAAACATAAGAATTGGTCCATAAACTTCTTTGATCTTTCATATCTGATACGTATTCATATGTGTATGCGTGTATTTGTGGAGGCATGTCTACATGTAGTCACTGATGTGTGCCGACAGCAGACGTGTTCTTCTCTGTCTGGCTGACGTGTTTGGAAGCCACTGTCGACTACATGGCAGAACTGTGAGTAAAAGCTGCAAAACAGGCAGAATTAACAAAACTGATCATTAATCATTCATTAATCAGAATATGATGGAACATCAACAGTTGCATGTTTTGTTGATGTGTCTTAGCAACCAGTTCAACTTTTGACATTTCACGAGTGTGTATTGACAAATCAAAAGATCCACCAAAACAGTCTTAAAACCGAACAAACCATATTCTAATGGTTGAAGGAATTATTGCCTTTGTAGTGAATTATAAAACACAACAGAGTCAGCTAGGGCTGCAACTGACTTTCTTGATTAATCGATTAGTAGTTTAGTCCAAAAAATATCCCTCAGTTGATTGATTGACTAATCGTTGCTGCTCGAATAAATTCTGAACTTTTTTTTGCAAAAAATCGAATATTTTAACAGAGCGTGTGAAAGAGAGTAACAGAGGAAGAAAATAAAAGTCAGAGAGAGAGATGTTGAGAAAATAGGCTACCCCTACACAATTGCATAACTGTGACCTATAATACACCACGAGCAAGGCGAAGAATAAAAGTGGGATGGAAACTGTTTGAGTGTATGTGTGTGCGAGTGTGTATGTGAACACTCACGCACACGTCTGTGGGTGTGTAAATGTGCATCGATGTGCGAGATGACACACTGTATATCAAATGTGGGAAACAGAACAATGTGTGTGTGTGTGTGTGTGTGTGTGTGTGTGTGTGTGTGTGTGTGAATGTCTGCGCACACACACATTCACACATGCAAGATTTAGATGTATTGGTTTCCGTCTTTTTGCAAACGGTGCTTCATAGAATGCATTGATAGCACATTGTTTTTGCTGTGCTGCTCGCCCACAAACCCGCAATGACAATCTCATGGCTACGTTGTCAACATCAATACATTAGAGGGATTGCTCATCATATCGTTTTCTGATCAAGATGGATTACTCTTCATCAGGAGCTTGCAGAGGTTTAGGTTTAGAGATATGAAATCATGTTGATGCATTTGATGGAATAGTGAGGTTGAGAGATTTTAGATTGAGATCTCTGTGCCTTATTGAATTTCTCAGGGGTGGATCAAATGACTTTTTTTGTCAATTCACTGAAAGAGCTGTAGGCTCTTGCCTTCTCATTTCTCTGTTTGTGTTATTTGTCTTGTAAAAACAAAATAGCATTCTTGCAGCTTGTTGGCAACTTTTATATCTATACAGGGGCCTAAAGCACAAACATCCCAAAAGCCAATCGGTTCATCTGTTTTAAATTCCTGAAAAAAATCCCTACATTTGCACTTCCCCTCTCTGCCTTTGGATTCCTTTCACTCATCCTTTACTTCTGAGCACATGTAGCTGCTGCAGCCTGGAGAAAGGAGAGCAAACTGAGCCTTAAATCTAAACATGTGACATCATAAGACAAGATGGCAGCACAGACAAGCTACGGACCACCCACAAGCATTGTGGCTTCTCTCTAACTGACTGTGTACTGAATTAGATACCGCCTCAAACCGTTACCCCAGAGCTTTTATTAACCACACTAGAATCAAATACATCTGCGGCCTGTTTTGACTTCCCCTTTTGAATCATGTCCAATATTGAGGAAGTTGTGTGTTCAAACTTAAGGATTTTAGAGAGTTCTTAAAAATGGAGGGTGAATTACACGTCGTGTTTAGATACAGAGTGTGAATCTGAGTGCATATGTGAGCCATGAGGTTCATATTTAAAGTATGTCTATTTAGGGTCGAGTTGTGTGACATGTACAGTATTACCACATGGACACAGTTCTGCATTCACACAACTTACTTCTATAGAAGTTTGCCTGCATGTGTGATGCAAGTGTTAGAATTAATGCACCTAAGCTGTGTGTGTCTGTGTGTGTCTGTGTGTTAATGACTAACACACACACACACACACACACACACAACCACACACACACGCACACATACATCACTTTTGTAATCACATTTGCATGTAATTATGTGCAGTACAAATGTTTGTTTACAACACATGAGGACAAATATTAACAAGGTAAACATATACTCATTCGGATGTATTCTTATGGGCAAGAGCGCATACATAAAAAACACACATCCCACACAAACACACACTCACTAACTGTAGTGGAAAATTACCAGGCTCCCATGCACGCCTGTATGGTTATGGAAGCCATGGAGAGAGGGAATGGGCTATTTGTGGTGTCCTGCTGACTGGACCAAAGGAAAGCAGACCAAAGCTGTGGTGAGGCTTGAAGGAAAGGAACGGGGTGTCATTAGGCTCGAGGCCAGAGACCTCCATTTACTCTCTGCTCTGTCTCTCTCTGGTCTGCTGTAGACCCACGCAGCGGGTGAGCACACACACTTTGCTCAGGAGCTGCTCTTCACCTTAGATCACACAGGTGAAAGGCAGAAGTGGTAAAGAATTATAAAGAGCGATGAGGGTGAGGAGCCGCAGGAGCTAAAGTTTGTTTTTGAAACTTTTATCTCAATGATAACATCAATGTCTCTTGGCATAGCAGCATGGGAGTCTACTGGATACTTTAATAATAAATTCTGCATGATTATGTTAGTTATTAATTCTAAATATTTGAAGTCCAGCAATTTTTTTTTTACATTCAATCAAAAATAAAATGTTTTTAAATGTATATTGTTGCATAGTTTTTTATTATAACAAGGAAGAGAAAAGTTCAAAGTACACAACTTGTGCTGTGGCTACAGTGTAGAAGAATGAGGACCACACCAGCATCTAAATGGACTGAAGTGTTGTTTGCAGGTATGTTTACTTGCTGTTAAATGTGCTGCAGCTGAGCAGCTGATATCTATCCTGTAAACTGATGTTAGCTGTGCACTTTTTCCCTGTGACTGTTTGTTTGGTCATTCGTTCAACAAGCTAAAGATTCAGGACAAGATGTGGGTTCATGTTTGTAAGTTAGATAAGGAGACTTTAGCTGGAGAGCTCTTGTGTTGTGTGGCTGCTCTCTGGCTTTTAGTGATTCTAACTGTATACTGTGATCATGAAATCAAAAAATGTAGAATATACATTTCTTCCTTTTGGTTTCTGATTTCTTTCTCAAAGATCTGCTGTAGGAGACAACAAAATGCTATTTAAGTTAGACTTTAATAGCAGGTTGTCAGGTTGGTATGGTAGATGGGTCTAAAAACTACACAAGTTGCAGCATTCATTGCAATGGCGAAGATGTCAACCAGAAATATAAGTCTCAGCTGTAGCCACTTGCCTCATTAAAACATATATTGTTCTCTTCTTATAATTATGACCGTCAAAGGGATAAGTGCTGAATATAATTTGGACCCAACCTAATCTGGGTTCCCAGGTTGGGTCTCAGATACGATGACCTAAGTGGGCTTCATGTCAAACAATGGACATGGACACTCTCTGTAGAAAATATGGTTTGATGACATTTCTCAAATTACTGCGTGTATAAATTATTCATAACCAAATTTTATTCTCCCATTATATAATAGATAACAGAATGTCATTGTTTGGTTTGCTGCTCTTTGCCCTAAAGGCTTCCCTCTCCTCAAACAACAAATGAGCAGCAACTACAGTGATTGTAGCAGTAGTATTGATTTTAAGAGCTGTGGTCGCTGCAATTGTTGTATTGCTTGGCCTGCTTTTATGAACATCCATAAAATACCAGTGAGGAGATGGCCTGGATGCTTTCCATGTATTACAATCAGAATTTATAAATTGCCCCATTACCCACCTTTCCACTGGTTACTCTTGGAACATTAGCAATTATTTTCACATGGGTCACACTCATAAAACCAATAATCTGGTGATTTAAAGCCTTGGCGGAGAAGCCGGTCTGCAGGCTTTCTGAGGCAAGAGGCCTTTGCCTTTTAGACATTGATTTCAGGCTACTATTAGACAGGCTTTGCAGGGACAAAGAGCTTCTGGGTTTTTCTAAGGAAAGAGACCTAGGGAGAGAGAGTGAGAAAGAGGAGACAGAAATCATCTCAGTACAAGTATGGGTGTCTGGTTAGGTGAAGTAGCTATAAAGCATGTGTTATCATTGTGCTGATACAAGGTCAGTGGGTTTGTAGTGTTGTATGCATTTGTGTCTGTTTTACTCTACGCAAACTTGGTTTGCTTTTTCTCATTGAATCCTCTTACACCATATCAAAAACATTAATCCCACTGGTCTGTCTCCTCACTATGTGATGTCCTTCTCACCACTAAAGGAAGTGTGTACGTGTAGGTTTGTATGTGTATGTAGGTCTAAACTCTGAGGCGGGCTGTGGCTTCACCCTCAGTGAGTGCTCATGGAGATGGATGGCCTTGGGAGGTGGTGGGAGGTGAGAGAGGCCTCTCCTGCATGGCAAAACTCCTGGCGACCGCCCACCCACCCATTATCCCATTACTACTCACCTGGGAGAGAGAAAGAGAATGAAAGACAGAGAGAGGAAAAGCGGAGGGATGAGACAAAGAATAGAAAAAGTTATTTAGGTCTGAGGATGAAAGGGATGGAGAGGGCTTAATGCAGACGTGGGGTGTGGGAGATGGCAATGGAACAGAAAGAATAAGAGGAAGGGAGGATAGGGCAAGAGGAAATTTGATGAAGAAGGAAGGGAGAGGGAGATATTAAGGAGGGGAGGGGTCTACACATGGAGAATGAGTGCAGATGGAGCATGGGTGAAAAGATGGAAGGAGGCAATGAGGGGAGTATTCAGATCATTTACTAAAATAAAATCAATACATTATATAAATACTCCTTTACAAGTAAATGTGCTGCATTCCAATTTTTACTTCGGTAAAAGTAGTAAAATATTATCAACAAATATACATATAAAAGTCCTAATATTGCATGTAAATTATCCTCTTGTTACATTATTATATTTTATATTACTGGATTATTATCACTACTGCATCAACCTGTAAGTAACGTTTTAATGTTGCAGTTGGCTGTGGAAGAGCTAATTTTGCCTATTCTATATACTGTGTGGATGGTTTCATTTACTTATTGAATTAACAATGTCTCTATTTCACATGGTCTTTATAGCTTCGTAAAATCTTAATTACAAAGTAAGTAGTAAGTATAGATGTCAAATAAATGTAGAGTACAATAATTCCCTCTGAAATGTTGCAGAGTAGAAATGAAGGGTAACATAAAATTTGAAATGTAAAAAGTAAAGTACAAGTGGCTTAGAATTACACTTACGTACAGAAGTTGAGTAAATGTGCTTTACTCAGGGAAGAAATAGAGAGAGAAGCAAGGATAACATACAGCGTGTTTGTGGAGGCTTGGACAGGCTTGTGTGACTTCCCTGACCCATCAGAGCCCCACAGCGAACTCATTTACACAGAATGACAGCACTGTGTGACATCCAGGGTACTTGGGAGACAACACACACATACACACACACACACAAAATGCGCTCACCCCACATTTGGAGGTCATTCTTGACAAGTTACTTGCCACCTCATGCTATTTGCATGCATTTTACATGTATATATGTACATGTATTTGTATGTATTTTACATGTGAATAATATCATATTTCATCATTATATTCATACAGAGCTTGAGTCAAATCTGCTTTTGACTTGGTGTCATCTAAGTCAATGTTTGGCCTAAGGGACCTAGTGGTTGAGCTCAGACGTCGGCTGCATGCGCTCTTGTTTTTATAAAAAGATGGAAGCAGTCACGTGATGCATCATGAATGTTCCTTGAACTACAGCATAACCCAAAACTGCCACTCACTCAAGCCTGAAGAAAGTCAAGTCTTTTTCTGGTCCATGAAAGACAGGACAATCTCCTGCTGGTTATTTAAAGATAACTCTTCTATTTTTGAAACCTGGGTTCTGACTGAACAAGGGTGAAGTCTCTTAGTTGTGGCGACTCAACAGTCTTTGGACTTTCTTTTTTTTCTTTCCTAATTTGCCTTTAAGTGTGGGGAGCGTGCACAAACCATATACAGAGACACACATGTTCACATTAAACACGTAATGTGAAGGCACAGATGCATGTGCATAAGACAAATTAAGACACACACCAGTAAACACACATACGCACATAAGCAAACAGTTAAATGTACGCAAAAAAGGCCACAGACACACAAACACACACATAAACACACATCCACATGCACACAGTGTGGTCCAGCCCTTGGCTCCCAAGTCTGTAATGAAGCCTTAGTGAAGGTCTACCGAGGAGGCTGGAGCAGTCAGCCAAGTTGGCCTGCGGTCTCATTCAGACAACCACCTCGCCTTCGCCAGCGACCCAGGCCTCAGTGTTCAGTCACTGGGTGGGATGGTCAGGAGATCTAATCCGGCAAAGCAGAGGGTGGAGGTTTGAGGAGGACTCCTCTAGATGTGGTTACTGTGGGACACCAAGAAGGGCCGTCACTTATTTGGTGCCGCAAAAGGGCAAAGGTGGCCTTTCCTGTTCTCTACCCTGGTCTCCTGGCTTGCTGAGGAGTGGAGCTCACCACAGACAAGACACTATGAAAACCAAAGTCCATGAAGAAAACTCTTCAAATCCTGTGTTTATCTGACACTTCCAGAACAACAAACACATTGAAAATGTTTCAAAGTGGAGCTCAGACTATTAACAGATGTGGATTCGTCTCACTTTCCACTGGCACGCCACACATCTTTACACATATACAAACTCACACACACAGACTTGCTGTACCACTGTGGCTTCCTCCATACACACAATACACCCACCACAATGACCTGGCGTGGCCTACACCATGCTGGAGCATATATTTACTCCACAGCAATTTACCCTTGGGCTTTGACAGCTCATCGTTTATGCCACTGTGGGATTGCAGGGGCACCACTCCCTGTCTGTCTGTCCATCTGTCTGTCCATCTGTCTTTCTGTCCATGTGTCTGCCCTGCCTGTTAGAACAATGGCAAAATGCATGAATGGCAACTGAGACCTGCGACTAGACCTGAAATGGAATCAAAGGTATTTTGAGGTCACAGCAATAGTTGACATCTTTTCATGTTTATGTTTTCTGTATGAGTTTGTTTGGTAAGGCTCATCCTAGTGCTGTAACCTATGTTTATTTGTCCCAAACTTTTTTGGTACTGGACATTCATTTTGGCGAGTATTTTTGACTTTCTTTGTTTAGCACAAATTGTTGAACGTTTGGTCAAAAACAACACAGCTGGCTCTAATGGTGGATATAAGTTTATTAAAATTAAGTCGGCTTGATTTCAACAACTATTAAATGGATTACCTTGAACTATTGTACGGACATTCATGGCTCCCAGGGGATAAATCTTACTGACTTTGCTGATTCCTTGACTTTTCCTCTTGATATTTGTCTTTGTTTTGCTCTTACTGATCACATACCACTGTTTTACTGATTTGATTTTTACAGTAACAATCATGGACAATGGGCCACTCTTTAACGGTTACATTTTTCAAAATGAATGCCTATAATTTTTTATCATTAGCGATTGTCTCGTGTCACACTAAAGTGAGATTCATATCAAATTGTGGATTTTGTGTACTGTACCTAGCTCATACTAAAGGATCTCATTCTGTTCAAATTCTGGAGTGATTGCACTGTGGCATTTAGCTGTCAACAATTTATGTCTGAGAAACATTTCCTTCTCTTCTCCCTGAGTCCTCAGTGAACCGCAGTTTTAAATTCATGATTGACACTGCTAGATTTTAGGTTGATGTAACAACAGCAGTGAACATGTCTTGATGTCTTATTGAAGTAATTAGCCTGTCTTAACCTTTAATCCCACTAAATTCCTCTGCCTTACCGGATGAGATGCTCCTGGCTTTCTCAAAATTGTCACATGCCTGTCACATGGAAACCAAGCCAATTTCCCCTCGCCTTCTCTTTTTCTTCTTGAAGTGCTTTGTCTTTCTTTTCACTCAGATGTTTTTCCGTCCTCTTTTCATTCTCTCAAGGCTAAAGCTGATAGCTGAAATGGCATGGAAGGCTGCTGCTTTTGTGTGACTGTAATTGCACATTTCATAATGACACTAAGCAGACATAGACACAGATAAAGAGAGAGGGATAAGAGGGAGAGCTAGGAAGAGCAAGTCTGTGTCCCCAGACTACCCTGTGTTTCCAGCTTAATTGATGACAACCACAAGTGAAGTTTGGAACCTGTGATCTCTGTCCTGTCAACAATTCAAGGAATCGAGACAGCACGGGCTCACTTGTATTGGCATGATGTTAAAGTATAAGCTGTTTTGTCCAAATCCCTGCAGTTGTGGGGCAGGACCGTTTTATGCACATAGCAATCTGCAGGAGGCTAATTTAAAGACGCCTGTTTCCCATTGTAAACAAAGAATTTACAGCTTGTGTGGTAGCATTCAACAAGTTTGCAGTGTAGTTGATCTCAGTGCCAGTGACAATGCGTAAGATTGAAAGGGAGTGCATGGAGAAGTTATAATCAAGCAACAGGTACCCAGTCTTTTATATGGTCAGGAGACGAGGGTAAAGTCAAAATCTACAGCAAGTGCTCCCAGCTATGAATTAAACAGGGAGGGGGAAAAATGTGTCTCCTCTGACTGCATGTTGCTTAATTCTCTCTCTGGGCTCTGGCAAGCCAAGCCCAATGTTAAGTGGCTTCTTGAGTTTATCCAGCGAGGTCAGAGGGAAAATAAAAACATCACGCGAGAGCTACAATTACAGCCCTCGAACATGACAAGCGTCTGTTTTTGTGCTTTTGAACGAGGGCCCACTTTTAATGGTCGGTTCTGGCTGCAAGATAAACAAACAGTCATAGGGTTAGCATAACCCCTGTCTACAAGCGCTAGGCCAGCCCCAGCCAGCGAGACAGCCAGAGAAGCTAAACTCTGCCGCAGCGCTAGGCAGCAACAGCAGAAGCAGCAGTGGTTTTGGCGGCAGGGTAAATTACAGCATGGAGCAAAGCTGTGGTTTGTATACAGCATACACACACACACACACACGCTCGCTTTTCCTTTCACTCTTTTTCTCTCACAAACGCTCAGGGCTCACTCTGCTCTATGTTCTCCTCCGAGTATCTGACAAAACTGTTCAGGTTAGACACATAAATGCACATACACACACATACACACACACACTCGCAGTCACTTGGGTGGGCCCTTCCCACAGGTGTCACCACAGCAAGGCCAGCAATCAACATCGCCTCTGGCAAGACTTCCAACCTACAAACCTACTGACCTCATCAAGAAACCAGTAATCGCTTAAATTATTGGCTCCAAATCCTGTGGGAGAATCTAAGCTAATGGGATCTCATTATACGGAGCATAAAAAGAATCCCATCAGGTGACATTTACATGTTGCATCATTCTGTATTCTCAACCAGTCGGGCCCAAGGGGCTAATCAGAGATCAGTTCAGCTAGATTTCCTCTTAGGCTGACACCCTGGTTGGAGCAATGAGATAAACCATGATGAATGCTGATTGTAGGGTTACAGTAGCTGTGTTGTAATAGCACATGGTCTGTGCGACCACATATTGTGAATAATGGACTGGTGCAACCAGTGGTTATGGCCTTCTGCACTTTTTAATGTGGATAATGTGCACATTATGCCAACACTAATTGTTATAACATGAGATCGTCACATCATATATTCTGCAGTGATTTGATTCATTTATTTTCTACAGAGTGTTCCCATATTATTATACTCCAGGATATAGTACAGGATTGTCTGGGGGGACTGAATGGTCCCATTAGTACTTTTCTAGGGTTACATCAATGTGGGACAGAAACAGGACTGTAGAAACTGTACACCTGTTGAGTGCTACAAAATAATATTAAAATAATATGAGAATTGATCGTAGACATATTATATTAGACATAACTAATTTAGCTTTTGATTACACTAAATAAATGAAATCTCTCAGGTAATTATAAATCTAAAAAAAAAATGTATAATATAATTTTTTTATATTATAATAATAATAACAGTTTACATGGAACTCATGTTAAATAGTTCAACTGTATTGTTTATCTGTAGTTTTTAAATTGTGTCTGATTATTGAACCTGGTGATATCAGATATCATCTAAATTGAGCTATAATTTATGTTAGCCAAAGTTAGTTAAGTTTAATTGCAAGATAATATTAATGCACAGACAGCACACACTGCTGAGCTCTGTATGCTCCATATTATATTTAATTATACATAAAAATATAACTAAGAAACTCCAGCTATTGTCTATTGTCAGCTAGCGCTAGCTGTCAGGCTGCTGTCAATAGCATATGGGGCTTTAAAAAATGACAGATTTCACTTACTGCTTGACGCTAGTCAGCTCAAGCTAAATCATTTATCAACCAACAGATTCACTACATGCTATTTCTCTTCCTAACAAACCAGCTTTAGCAGTGCATACAGACATCAGAGTGTGAGTCATGTTTTTGCAGTAGTTTGGTTAATGTTAGCTCACAACAATAACATTAATTTACCACAGCTGGAAATTTCTTGAAATGAGAAGCCCACTAACAGATTGATCCTGTTCTTGATTTTACAAGTGACAGCTGGCTCAGGGAAGTTGTAGTGACGGTGCATTTGATGTTTAAATGGGGTCATTATTATAATGGTGCACTCTAGCTCAAAGCCTGTGCTCTATTGTCATAGCAAATAACATTGTTAGGTAGTCGTGCTATGCCAGACTTACATACATTTACAGAGACTTCTGGTTTATTTGTGTGAAGGTAGTGGTAACAGCTAAGCCAGGATGTACTGAGGAAACACTGCAGTTTGAGCTTTTCCTCTTCTGTGCCTCACTGGCTTTGAATGGGTAAACAAAGTTGTCTTTTAACATGTTTTCTTGTTCTTTGTACTGTGTTCACACCTGCTGCTGAGTTCCTGTAACAGATGCATCCATACTTTAGGGTCACCACGCACACTCCTGCACAGTGTTATTAGCATAAAGCTACACATTCACATGCATACTATACCAACACACAAAGATAACACTCACAATTAAGAATGTACTTGCACACGATTATTATGTTCATGTACACAAAGGAAGAACACGGACATACACAAACACACTGGCAGAAGCACACCCATACACCCACACACCTGCTGCTCATCCTCCTCCACAGCCCCTTGTGTTAATGGATGGGAGTCTAATTACTACTCTCACACTGGGACTACTTTCTCCACACTTGTCTCCCAGTACATGTGTGCATGTTAGTGTGTGCGTATACATGTGTGAGTGTGTCTGGGAGTGGTGCAGTTAGCTACTGTCAGCACAGAGCGCGCACACACACTGCTCATTAGGAGACTTTCTTTCTTCCTCTCATTTCACTTACTGCTCGACGCTTTCACACAGAAACACTCGGCTTCATACAAAACACTGTTAAACACAGTGCAGTGCTCAGCTGAACATCAAAACATGTAGTAGCAGCGTAGCTGAGCGTATACATTTTATTTTAAGATATAGTTTATTTCCTCTCTCTCTATCTGCCTTTTTCTCGCGCAGAGATAGCTGGAGAAAGAGATAGAAAGAGATGATTAGTACGCCTAAAGCAAGACACAAAACCAGACAGACACACTTCCCCATTCAACCACCACAGTTCTGGTTAAAAATAACGACAAGGAACTGTGAGCTACTGACTCCCTCTCTCACGGTACTAATGCACACATCTGCATGCACAATCACACACACACGTACAGAAACAGAGCTCTGGTGGTGGCTGAGGTCTTCCAAGTCTCTGTTTTGACACAGTCTCGTCTGTGACGCAGTCTGTGTTGTACCATAAACTGTCTCTGTACTAGAGTGACCTCTCCTGCCACTTCCTCTGTGTCTGTGAGTGTTTCATCTCCCCTGCGGCTTTCAGACTCGAAGTCTAAGTGGAGCACAGAGGAGCAGGCAGGTCTTCAGAGGAAAGATTGCTTTTGAGAGCGTCTGCAGCTCACAAACAAAGGCCACCTGGCTCCTAGCAGTGGGACGGAAATGTGCTCTCATCGGTGCTACAGTGACAAGTGTGTGCTAATAACAGGGTCCACACTATTGAGCCCTAATTAGCCCTTCAACTCATGTGCTAATCATTCACAAATTGTAAAAAAAAAAAACGTATGTTTATATGTTCCTTTTTCTTTGACTCAGCAATCTGGCATACAGCATGATATAAAATTCAGTTGACATTTGTGTTTATTGATGCAACTGTAGTGTGTGGCCTGTTTAATGCTTTATTAATGTGGCATTAGATTGTTGGGGTCATAGCAAGCTTGATTGTAAATGACCCTGTTAAATATTTTTATATGCACGAAAATAATCCACAGCCTCATAATCTGCTGGCCTTGATCAAAATGAAAGTTCACTTTCGGATCAAATATCACCTTTTGCAGTGTACTGACTGCCCACTTCAAAGAACCAGCAGTGTCTGTATTTAGTGATCTGATCACTGTCAGTTAATTCACTGGCTCTTCTTTTGACCTTTACTTCAAATGGACTATTTATTTCATCCTCTTCTGTCATTAACTCTGTAACTCTGACTGCGACTTTTCTTTTTTCTTTTTTTTTTTTTCTGTGAAAGTCCCAAGCTGTTATATTTCTGACCCCAAGTGAGTCTGCAGTAAAGAAGGAAAATAGCAATTTTGCATGCTTTTCAAATGATTAGGTTTCGAAACATAGTTCTGTTTTCCTGCTGCATTTGAAAAAGATTCATGTAAATAAATAAGTAATGGTAAAACTTGTTTGTGGTTGTTTACTAGTTTGCAGCTGTAGATAGATTCAGGAGAGCGGCGATCACAGTAGGTTTGCATTGAACACGGCTTTGCTGGATGTGTGTTAATAAAAAACACAAACAGCCCAAGCTGACCAATCACATTTTGTATTTGGTATCTCTGTAGCTGCCAAAGCCCTGATGTGTATTTAGCTACAGCAGCAATGTACTGAAACCCTCACCATGCGACTGTGAATCCAGCTTCAGTCCTAGTACTTTAATGATGATAGCAGGTTACACTTGTGTGGATAGAGGTTTGGTGGTGTGGTGACACTTTAGTTTACATTCCGATCACAGATTGTGCCTTTAAATACTTCATGTTCTTGACTTCTTTGTATTACACTTTGCTTTCTTTTCACTGCACTGTGGGTAGAGATGCAGCTGCACACAACAACATCCTCTAAAAGCCCAACATCGTCGCTGGTAACCATCAAGAGAACAGCAGCTGCCAAAGCCACAACCTCTGGATAAGCTTGTCGTACAAACCAACAGTGTTTGGTCCACAGATAAAGAATGAAAAACAGGAATTGAGTCTTACAGGCAGCTCTGCCAGCAGAGTATGGATTCATCTCTGTCTGGCTGACCTCATCGGCTACTTGCTGTTGATCAGCGATGCAGAAGGAGGGGCAGACGGAGGGTGGGCAGAGACCAGCACCCGAGTGGACCCCCGGGCCGCTCGATTGCTCAGCCAAGTCGAAAATGTGTTCTCAGATCTTTGCCTGACATGCTGTCCTGTGGGGTTAGGACTATGTGTATGTGTGTGTATGGTTGTGTGTGTGTGTGTGTGTGTGTACGTCAGGGAAGAGAGGACGCACCCGCTTGGCAGGATTTCACACTGATCATCCTTGACTGGTGTGTGTGTGGTTTAAAGAGCATAGAGGTGTGTTCTTATGAAGGAAGGCAATCTGATGTGTGACAGTTTTACACAGGTCTGATACAAATATGAAATATCAGATTACAGGGTCATGTGTGACCATCATGTCATCTGTTTGGAGGTGATGTGTGTGTTCATATTATAAGAGCATTAACATTTACACGTTTGAACCATTAACGTTGCAAGTCAATGTGAAAAATTTGTGTGTCACAGAATTTGTGTTTGAAAGGTACAGAAACAGTTTTTCAGGTGTGTGTGTGTGTGTGTGTGTGTGTGTTTGTGTGCGTGTGTGTTTGTGTGCGTGTGTGTGGGTGTGGGTGTGTGTGTGTGTGTGATGTTGTAGTGGAGGCAGTGAAGCCATGATGCCTCCCTGGGCCTGTTTCCAACTGGAACACTGTGTCAGATTGAGCGACCTTGGGCTGACAGGCCCAGGAGTTTACTCGACCGTGCGTGCGTGTGTGTGTGCATGCATGCATGCAGCAGAGTCTGTGATTGTATGGTCATGCATGTGTGCGATTATGTGTGTGAATATGGGTGAATGCACGGATGTGTGACTGTGTCGGTAGTTTGTGTGTCTCACATCCATTGTCTGTGTGTCTAGCCTATATGTGTGTGTGTTTGCAAATATCCCAGGGTAGCAATCCATCTTGACAGTCTGTGTAGCCCCATCACATCACTGTCACGCCACTCTCTCACTTGGACGAGTGATGGAAGGAGTCCAGGGGAAGAGAGAGAGGCGGAGAGAGAGTGAAAGTGAATGACAGAGAGAACGACAGATCACATTGGACTCATCAGGAAAAAGTGCTGTCACACACACTCTTCTCCACGGAGAAGGAGAGGAGGGCTGAGCGTGCTTTTCAAGACAAAACCAAACAAACCAAGTCAATTTCCCTCTGATCCATGGATATTGACTTAATTGGAAGTCTCCGCTCATTTGATTTCCTCAGAGGTAAACAGCGTGCAGCTTCGATTTCCACGCTATTCAATGCTGACACAAGATGAACTTGGGCATGGAAGTGATGAGAGCCTCCATTTTCTCCGGACACAAAACCAAGTAATAGAAACCACAGTCCTCATGTCTTACAAGGATACAGTATGTGAAATGTTATTGCTCCTTTATGTTACATGTTTTTGGCATGGCAAGAAACCATTATGCAACATTCCAGTTGTGTTTTTTACTGTTAGCTGCAGAGCTAGCATCAGCCTAAAGGTATGTAATTAATACAGACTGAAACATTATGGATTTTTCTGTATTGCTTTGTCTGTGTTGTTTTCTAACACACCTACATGCAGTTTCATAGCAGGATGCTGGTCTTTCCATGGGGGCGTATGTTTTGAAATCATATGTCAGTTTTGGTGAAAATATAGACTCAGATAAACCAGAAAAATAAAAACACTTGCACACTGCTAACAGCCGCCCACATCATGGCAGCGACTCAAAATGGGGCCTGTAGTGTGTTTAAGCTGTCCATGCAGATATCAATCCTCAGTACAGCCGCCTAGGCTAATAAGTGACAACTCCTCTCTGAAGATGTAATGGTATCAGAAGACTGTGGTAGCTAGGACGTGAAGTTCATGGGTTCTGATGCTCTCTTTGGCATTGGCCTTGCTCATCTTTAGTGGCATTTTTCAGTTATTTGTAAGTGTAGAACTACCATTGAATGCCCACATTTCTGTGGTCAAACAAATACATTTAAATAGGGATGACCCACTTATTCTCCAGTGGCAGAGTTCTTATTTTCTGGTCACTAAATTTATTGTTGGACTGAACAAACATCTCAGTTACCAGGATCAATTGATAGATCAATAGATTCTGCAGGTAAGATTATCAAGGTATATGCCCTTTTTATAACCACTGGTACCGAGGAAAAAATCCCCTCATTGGAGTATTAACAGTAATGATACAGACTTCTGATATGTTATCGATATATTAATGCTGAAAATCAAAAATGTTTTACCAATAATTCATAAAGGTTTTCTGTGGTTCATTTTATAAACTTGTTTATATATTAGATCTATAAGCCCCATGTGTTTCCTTTTTCACTTTGGTTATTTCAAGCTTAATATATTAACACTTTACCAATGTCTCTGCATTTAAATGTGGTCCACATGGGTTAATGTCAGTCACACTTATTCCTTTGATATTAGAGTAAAAGGTGAAAGCTGGAGATGGTGACCGACTGTGAGAGATCTTATTAAGTACATATCAACAACTGACCTTGAGATTCAACAATGGACATGTCAGTATCCCAGAGGAAGGAGTATAAAATGAGTTGGTTCTTAAAGAATTCATTCATGTGAAACAGCAGACGGGCATTGAGCTGAATACTCAATTTGTGGCTGATTCTCCAGCTGATGCCTTTTAGTGGGCTTTACCTATTTACAGGGAGTGAATAGCTTGTCCTTTGAAATAGCATGAAATTGGTCTCAGAGCATCACTCTTCAAGATTATTCAATAATAATGGTTCATTTCCTTCTTAAAAGAAATTAATAAATATAGAACTACTGTCTCCCAGCGTAGAATGATTGTTCACCAAATAGTCTGTGGTGATAGAGATTCAAAAACCTCTCATCTCTTCTGTAAAGAATCTGCTTTTTATGTGTTTTTCTGCGTAATGAGATAGTCTACACTGTAAATACAGAAGATAAGAGATTGTGAGCAGGAGATAGTTGGTATTTGGTTTTTAACCACACTAGCAGCATGTCTGTAGGGATGGATGTTGATTAATTGGCTGGTGCACATACTTTGGTCGAAACTGAAATATCTCAACAACTGCTTAATGGATTACCATAAAATTTTGCACAGATATTCATTATCCCCAGAAGATGAATCAGTACAGAAATTTTGTTCTACTCATAATGAATTGTAATAACTTTAATAACCATCATCAGTTATTCAGTAATCCCAATTAGTCCCATTAGCTGTTCATTGCATTCACTGATAACTACCAAATGTTAACATGCTACGCTAAACTAATGTGGTGATCATGGTAAGTCTCATACCTGGTAAACATTAACCTGTGAGCATGCTGACATTAGCATTTAGCTCTCTGCCTTGATACAGTACACAGAGCTGTTAGTATGGCTGTAAACTGTCAATTGTGTTGATGCTTAGAAATAAATAAAAATCCACATATACTGTATGTAGGCAAACCCTGTACAATGTTAACTGAAAATGTAAAATTATGTTATTTTACTAGACTTACATTCATGATTTTCCAAAGGCATATCTACTAACCTAAAAACCTGTTGTTGGGAATCATGAGAAAGTTTCAGAGTGACAGAGACACAACTATAGTAACTCATTCACACACGTGCCTGAGAGGAAAGGGAGAGTAACTGGTGCCAGAAGAGCTGCTGACTCCTCTGAGCAGCATTCATTAAATTACAACATAATAGATTTGTGGGTAACTCTCAGTTTCCCCCCAATGGTCTGAATAACTCACTGCTGCATGGTGCTGCTGTTGGGCTGCACTGTCTTGTCTGCCCATGCTTTGTCAGTGTCCTCTTTTTGCGCAGCAATTTTATCAGTTATGAATTTGTTTTTCATGCTCTGTCACACCTACACTGGACTTCAGTATAGGTGCGGCAGAGCATTTTGTATGGAGATGACAAGTCCACCCAAGCAAGGGCCTCACAACAAAAAAAAAAAAAAAAATTAACAAATTTAAGCTGATGTCTCGTGAGAGCCCTGGTTGGTTGGAGGCTCAGGGTCTGGTAAGCCTGTGCATGAGGGCACCACTGGACACCTGTGCAGATCTCATTACGAAGCTGCTCACTCAGCCTTGGCAACAGGGCTAAGTACTGCAGTTCTCAAAGGAAACCAAATTATAGTATTGGTGAGGACATCTGATGGGAAGTTAGCAACCCACACTGCTTGAGCTCTCAGGGGCCTAAAGACTAAACATTTCTGCCACGCTGAGATTGTTTTCTCATCATTACTTGGGACTTTCTGTCTCATAAATTGTCCATAAACTTCACCATCTTTTGACGAAATCCAGCCGCACTCGCTAATTTGAATTCCTTGTATTGTGGAGTTAAGTTTATATTTCCCAAATGTGATGTTTGCCTGGTCCACTCAGCACCGTGCCAGCAAATGTGATCTTAGTCCCAGAGTAATGATTTACAAAATTGCACAGGGTAAACTTTCATGACTTCATTTCCTCTCCTGGTGCGTTGTCACTCAGCTGTAAATGTAATCAGTTGCTAGTCCAATTATGTTCATACCCAGCCTGTCAGTGCTGCTCTGAAAAACACACTGCGGTTAGCTGAGACAGTGAGGAGACTCTTGGCTTGTTCGCCTTGTCAGCTGCTGCTTTTAATCGAACTATCTTCTGAATAGTATCCAGATTGTGCCTGCACTTCTTCATCCAATCCTTTTATGTGTTGGCTGCTTGAGGCCCATGAGGAAAATCTCCTTGATACGCTTGGCTTTTTCAACCTTTGCTCAAAATGTGGAGCACAGATGGTAAGTGTTGGCCGAGAACCAGGTTTGAAAGGTTCTTGTAGTCCTTTTAATGCTGAGGATGGCCCAGAAGTTTAATTGAAATGCAAAAAGTTGGATGAATTAAAGAAAACGTGTGGGAACACAGCGTTATGTCTGTGGAGTGAATCTTCATATACAGTGAATAAATCTCCTTAGCCAGAGGACTAAATCTAAGTTTTGTTTCCAGCTTTCTTTTCATCATAATTGCTTTAGTTTGGTGCGTGGCAGCGTCGTAGTGGGGATGTTTTACAGAAATCTCATGGCACAAGTGCATAATTAAAGCATCGTAGGGAAAGTGTATTCGAAATCTTCATCAGCATAGACAAGCGAGAAAATTGCCATCGCACGCAGTGACTTATTAGTTTCATTAATTTATGTTGATTTGCTTAATCACTCTCAGAGTGTGTCAGGCCCAGATCACATCAAGATGTTTACAGTCCCAGCACTCAGCGAGGTGTTATAATACTGAAGTCAGATAATTAAATTGGAGTTCTGGATGTGTAATTGGGTTCAATTGGAAGAACCACAATCAATATTTTATCAATCAGGAATTGGCAAGTATGCATCTTGCACTGATCCAAGCGAGTCCTAATGCAGTTTTGGGTAGTGAGCAAAGACTTGAGGAAAGTTGTTTCTTTCACCTCCTCACCAGGTTGAGCCACGGAATCCTATTTACAATCGATTAAAGTTATTGCCCTTTTGAATGTTAATGTAGTCATTCTCTCTTCTGATCAGTCCGCCCTTTTCCATTCATAATTGTCCATATAGCAACTGGATTAAGATGTCGTTCTTATAATACACACTGGTAAAGAAGCAAAGGTATTTTTAACTTGGCCCGCTGTGTCAGTTGCCAAGCATTGAAGGGCTCGTGTGAAGTCTTGTGCCCAGAGGGGCCTTTGGTTGTATCTCTATGTGGCAAAAACAAGTAGAGGAACAGCAGAGAATCCAAAGGGGGGTGATGTTTTTTTCCAGAGGTTGTGGAACTGACACTAAGAAGTGTATCATAGGAGTGCCCTCAGAGAGAGGTAGCTTTTTTCTTTTTTGCACTACAGGCAGATGTGGGATGGATCAGCATAGGCATACTGCTGCTGCTGTACCTTCACTCACAGGGGTGTCCCTTGACAACAGCTCAACACCAGCTCTGATATAATAAATATCTGTGGTCCCTGGTATGTTCCAGAGGTCCTGTCCAACTGC
Source organism: Seriola lalandi dorsalis (assembly GCF_002814215.2). Taxonomy (NCBI): domain Eukaryota; kingdom Metazoa; phylum Chordata; class Actinopteri; order Carangiformes; family Carangidae; genus Seriola; species Seriola lalandi. The sequence continues at coordinate 729,736 of NW_019525090.1, forward strand.
AGGTTTACTTAAACTTTTATGGTTTCCTCTTTCCAACAGCATGCCCGAGTTCATATGAGACAATCATACAGCAAATAACATCTATAGAAAGTTAGACAGAAAAGATTTGTTCATATTTGCAGTCTCAGGTAGGACTGCAGCCAATGATTATTTTCTTTATCAATTCATTTGCTGACTGTTTTGTCACAAAATAGTGAAAAAACAAACATTGCAATTTCCCAGAGCCCAAAATTTTGGCTTCAGATTGTTTGTTTCATAAATTTTCATAAATTTGTTTCATCTCAACTTTAAATTTACTACCACATAGAGCTGAGCAAATCAGTCGATTGATCAGTCTGCAACTATTTTGAAAAGCGATTCATCATTTTTGTCATTTTTCAACCAAAATTAGTGATATTCACAGATTGCTGTGATGGGCATTTTTCACAATTTTTTGTCTGATTTCTAAGACCAAATGATTAAAAGACAGATTAAATGAATATGTAAATAATCATTAGTATTGCTCTACCACAAAGTGAAACAAAGAAAAGCAGGAATCTTCATTTTAAAGTCTAAAAACATGTTTGTCATGTAATTTGAAAATGACTGTAAAGATTAATTGATTAACAAAATTGTTGCTGATTAATTTTCTGTCAATCCCTGAATTAATGAATCAAATAATCTATTCAACTGTAATCTTAAATAAATGACAGAAACTTGTTCTCATTTTGCCAACAAGACAACAAAGGATGATGTTTGTACTCGGCCTGCAGAACGACACATACATCTTCTGATCTGACGCCACTAAAGGCAGGGAGACGTCATTTGTCTGTACCTTTCATAACTGTTACAAATCTGACTGATCTGACACCGCTAAGGTCAAGGTTAGAAAAATCAAACTAAATATATGTTGCTGATCCTGTCGTTTCTCTCGTTTGTGTGTCTTAAAACCTTGTCCCACATGGGGACTTTAGCCTTTTATCCTCCTGGTGAAAGAACAACACAGTGATACCCTGATAAAAATAGGTTTCTGTGTCATCAAATGAAGCTGTTTCCATGAACATTATTAGGTTTTTAGATATATATAAACCATACTGGATTCCATCTTAAATACTGCAGTAATCCTCTTCATATTTATACACAACCTGATATACTAGATTTCCCAAATAAATGCCCTTGACAAATTTCTCATTATATTGTATGACTAATTCTGACATTTGCATTTTCACCCTGATTTTCTCATTTGACAATAATATAGCACTTAAATTTGGAGGGATCACTGATATAAAAGTGTTCCCCTACACTGCTGATTCTCCTCTCGGTCTGAGCCAGTACAGCATGTCTCCAGCTCTATCCGCCTACTTCAGCTGGCTACTCACAGCTTGATCACAGCTCTTTAATCTAATTAACTGCCATCTTTGGGAGCACGTCTAAATGACTTTAAGGCAGATGATGTGGTTTAGTGCAGATTTAATTGTTGTAACCTCTCTGACCCAGGCTATTATGACTTCTATCTTACTGCTTAGAACAGCTTGGTAGTAAGGCCAAATCTTCCCTCTCCAGCTGCCAACTCATTATTCAATCTTAAATGGTGACCTTTGGTATGTGTCACTGTATAAATATAAATGTGTTTTATGTGGATCTTTATGAGCCATTTTTAGCCAGGCTAGACGTATGCCTCTAGGAATGGTGATCTCAGTCTCTCTGTCTGATGGTTGGTTGGTTGATCTACCACTTTTTTTCAGTTTAAAGTATCTCAACCACTGGTAAATGGATTGTCATGGAGTTTTGTACAGACACTTGTGGTTCCCAGAGGATGGATCCTCTGACTTTGGTGATCCTCTGATTTTACTAGCACCACCACCAGGTTGACATTTTTGGCTTTTAGTCTTGACAGTTATTGGATGTAGTGCCATCACATTTGGTACAAAGATTCATGTTGCTTCACTTTCCATGTAACATCATCATGAGGTCAAAATTTACATTTGTTCACTACTACAAACATGCTACGTTAAGATTTTAATTACGGTAAATATTATACCTGTTAAACATCAGCGTGCTGAGATTGTCATTGCTGGCATTGTGCTTGTAGTCTATTAGAGCTAGGTTATGATCTCTCAGAACTAGTTCATAACACGTGCTGTCGAACCTCGACAGACAGCAAAAGTGTTTACAGTTAATACATACGGCCACAGTCAAACATGGTGAAAGTGAAAAGCCGGCTGTCGAGAGGAGGGAAATGTGAAGCGTCTCTCCAGGAACAAGTTCCTAGTGTTGCACTTGGATGTTCACATAAGATGTGCCGCAAATAGTTGTTTAACAAGTAGGAGAGCTAGAGTGAGAAGCACAATGACTGCATGAAGTACATGTGAATGTCAGATCATTATCAGTTTCAGAAAGTTACAGAATTGATTGGACACCAGCCCCATCTGATGTCTGAAAGGTGTTGGGGGATTTGGTTTCCGAATTCTATCTGACCATCTGACGAGTAGATCAAAAGGACTAAAAAGCAACTTTGAATCTTGTTATTCAGTATTTCTAAAGACACTCTCTACTTCTGCAGCACTCTGTATGAATTTTTCTCGACGGTATAAAGACATCAGCTTCCAAAGCCACTTAAAAACATCCCGACCCTGGGTGAGGTGGTGTTTTCTGTGTGTGTCTTCTTTGAATGAGAGAACTGTCTGTTGTTAAAGAGGCACTTCAGTCAGTTTCTAAAACATATTTGTGAGTGATGCTACAAATAGCATGAACTAAAGTACACACTCCTGTAGGTGCTAAAGCGCCACATCGTGACCCCTGAGAGGCTGTTGATCACGTTTCATACCAATCTCATCTTCTCAGGCCTGGAAGATGGAACGGCTCAAGGAGTTGCTCTGTCATTCACTAACAACCACTTGAACCTCGCTACCAAGGAGACCCAGGTACTCCCCAAATCCCAATTAATGAGAGAAAGGCTTGAAGAGGGTGTTCTTGACTCTGCCTGTGACAGCGTAATTGTAATTTTGGCGAGGCCCCTCTGGCAACAATCCTCTCTACTTGACAGCTTTGTGCTCTTGTTTGAACTGACAGCCCTCCTCCTGCATATTCATTTAATTACAACTGAATTCAGTATAGTGGTGGAACATACTGTATGTCCACTGAGACGATGTGGGAAGGCTACGCAGTTGTTTATTTTTAGGCAAGGGGCCATTTTGTGTCTACTCAACATGCTTCCACATTTGTGCTGACACATTCATACAAACAGTGACACAAATGTAATGCTGTAATTTAGTCAAGTCTGATTAGTCCTCAGGAATAAATCAGTGCCTTTTAACCTACTTGCTCAATATCCCATTAACAAGTCAGAGTGCGTCTTATTTATTTGTCAGATAACAGGCTATTAAAGGCATAATCCACTTCAAAAATAAGGGGTCTACCACATTAATGTTAGAAGGATACATTGAAGGTGTTCTGGCAGCATGTGGTGGTCCAACACCTTACTAGGACACTTATGCTGGTTTTTCCTTTAATTTGTCTCTAGACCTAGGTCATGTTAATTAACTGATTAATTATATTACTAGGAATTGTGCAGCTGCCATGTACTGGCAAAACGTGTGTTATAAATGCCAACATATTCACATACTTAATAAATATTTGTATTCCTATGTGGTAATAAAACGGCCTTCCTCTGTGTTATTTATCTTTGAATGATGATGCACAAACTCTTTGCTGCTGTAATAGAGTTTCTCCCAGTAGACACACAGTACTTTGCAGCGGGGACTATTTCTTTGGTAGAAAGCAGTTCCATTGAAAACCGTTGACACAAAGGTCTGTGGTTTAATTACCCTGAGTATCTGGGACACTGTTCCTGAAATGACATTTTGCTGCTGAGTTTTTCAAAACTCCATTCCCCTTCATTGTTTATATCTCGAAACATTAGCACATAAAGCCAAAGCTATAAGACTTTAGCAGTAAGAAGCTGTTGGTTCTTGACAGTCATATTCAGTAAGTAATAAATCACAGACAAAACTATAGGTATCTGCAAAATTACTTTATATTGTTGCTGCAGTATTTTTGCATTGACATTTTCATTGTGGGAAATCTAGTCATTATGCATAAAAGACTGGTTTTGCATTAGCATTGTGGTTCTTACTCAGAAGAGCAACAACAGCCTTGGTGCAACATGCCTGACTTCAGATCAACCTGGATGGACCATTACCATCAAACCGATGCATACACGAGCAAAAGGGTAGCAAAGTGCATTAACGCATTAGTGCATTAGTCTTTTTAATGTTTGTGGGCGAATATTCTTCCTTGTACAAGTGCACTATATCTCGCATGATTCCTTCACCTTATTAACATAATATTAGCTTTGATTAGGCTGGAGCTAAATGCATTTTTCTGCATGAATAATGCAAGTAAGTGACACGTTGTCTTCCACGTTTCTTTTCCACGCATTGTGCAGCTTTTACCTAAAAGCCTTTCCTGAGAGAGTGCAGCGAAGTGGACAGCAAAGCAGAAAGAGGCAGAGTGGTGACAAATTATGAACAACTCATTACACTGAGGTGGCACTTTGTAGAGCAGTGAAACACAATCAAACATGGAGGATGGATCTCTAGGGGAATGTTGGAAGGTGCTAATAGCTCTCTGTCAATGACAAAATGAATTACATTAAATTTCCCTAAAGACCAAAACCTCATTAATACTTTCGTGTGTTTCATGTTTTAGGATTATTTTTTATAGTATTTCTGCTCTATTAGATACAATTCTTCAAAACTTTAAAGAACTTGAAAAAATGATAACCCTATACTACTAAATAGTTTTTGCCTGACACGTCATTCTTTACTGGCAAAGTTATTTGTAGTCCAGAAAGTATTATATTCTTGTACATGCCTTTTATACAAGGGTTCACGATTTCTTTCAAAACACATTTGTTGTTTCAAATTAGAAATATATCAGCTTAATTGTTAGGATTCTTTGTGCATGTCTGTGCCGGAATTCATTGATTTAATATTACAAAATGTAAAAGGGTTGCAGTTGTATCAAGGGAATTGTTCAGCATTTTGGGAGATGTGTCAGTTTAGTATGGAGCTAGAGCCAGAAGGCAATAAGCTTAGTTTGGCATGAAGACTGGAAACAGGGAGAAACAACTAGTGTGGCTCTTTCCAAAAGTAACAAAATCAGCCTACCAGCACCTCTAAAGCTCACAAATCAACATGTTATATCTTGTTTGTTTAATTCGTTCAACAAACGTGTAAGTGTAGAGACGACAGGTTGTGGTGTTAAGAGGACTTCCTGCAGTCTTTAGTTCACAGTCAAGTTTTCTGTTCCTTTAAAACTCAAAACACTAAAAATTGTACACTATCTACAGTATGTAGTGTGGCGAGGGTCAACAGGCATTCTGAATATTATTTGGTAACACTTTTACAGATCCTTACATTCTAGTTTACTCACATAATCCCCTAAAACGTTTCCTGCAGGAACCACACAATGTGGTGCTAAACGTAGGTAAAATAGAGTGATCAGTTGGCACACAGCCATTTGTTTCTAAATGCTAAGCTAGCACAACCTTGAGACTTTATGTCAGTGGCTAGCAGGTGAGCTACACATGCAAAGTGTGAAATGTTTCTAATCTGGAAGTCAATGATAAACTCAACACAACTAATTGAACTGACTAAAATAACTCAGAACTTTTTCTCTATTTGTCCTGTTATTAATACCAAAGTACATAGGAAACTTTAAAGAAATGCTTAGAAATAACAGGCCGAGACTTCAAAAGAATTGAACTATTGAATTTGTTTATGAATAGTGATTCATTTCTCATCTGAGTTCCACTTCAGTTCCTTATGTTACACTAATACAGTCAGAGGAGGTATGTCAATTCACTGAGTGTCAGCGAAGATGAAAACAAATTAATACGTGTGGTTTTAAGTATTTCCGCACTTTAACACAGGGGAATGTGATTGGTAAGATATGACTACGTATAATTAAGCCACAGTTACAGCAGCAACACAAAATTTGCAGTTTTGGTTTGGCACTTATATCCAAAGCACTTTGGTGGTTTGGTGGGATTAACAGAGGAAAGATGAAAACCAGCCAAGAAAACAATAAAAAAAAAACCAATACCATGGAAGAATGGTGACAGTCCAGTTTCTACAGTGCTGTCATGCAGCTTAATCATTTGGTTCTCAGTTTCCTCTTACAGGGCTGTGGGGTGAGGCACTGTAACCCTCCTCTGGTCTCTTGGATAGAGTTATCAGCTGTTTGGATGCTATGGTGTTAAAGAGAACCACTGTGTGGGCCAGCACATGTTTCCCTGGTGGCATCATCAAATCCCTGTGGCTCGACTCCCCACTTTGCTTAATATCCCTTGTCAACAACTGCTTTGGGTTCTGTTCTGGCCACTGGTATTCTAATCAGTCACTATTATGGGCTAAACAGCTACACTGGCCCTGAGGCCAGCTGCTGGGCATGTTTGGATGTGTTTGGATATGTGCCTGCATTGCAATGGCCTGCCAGCATGGGGGCAGCACAGTTTGACAGAACAGACACACACACGTGTACACACAGACACAAACACAGACATGACTGTGGGTAAAAACAAGAGGAAGCCTGGAATTAATAAAAAATGTATTGATTTTAGGTTGGCTTTTGAGACATGATGAGTGATGGTCTGAGTGATATAAGTGATATAAACTCTCTGACTCATCATGTAACTGTTATTTAAGAAGGACAAATCCTTTCCCAAAATAGGCACAGTTGGGCTATTTGATTTAGCTAAATACCTGCTATTGTTAAGTTGGATAGATGGGAGAGATGAGTGCTCCTTTTTAACTTTTCCATGCTGGCTTGGAAAGTGACAGTCACAACAACCTTGAACATAAAGAGCTGTTGTGGATGAACGAGGTAACAAGATGTTGGTAATGTGAGATTTGGTCACACAGTGGATGAGACAGTCTGACAAATGAGAGCAGGCTACTTAAAGACTGACATGAAAAAGATATAGTAGGTGATGCATACTGTCAAATGAGTTGAAAACCTGTGCCAACAAATAAGGGAAATACCACCAACTGAGTTAACTTCCTGAGCCATTAGCAGGACACCATCAGTTAGACACATCTCTTGGAACAAGTAGCCAGGCTTTCAAAGAAACACCCACAACCAGCCACATTACTTTGATATATACATCACACATGCTGTTTATTTACTAGCAAATGACATGAAGCTGATAGGTTGAACATGAGTGGTTTTAACTGATGAATGTAGCTAATTCAAAATGTGAGCTCAATGGCTACCAGCATTTAACACTGTTGGATTCATAAGGATTTTATCTGACAAGCTATACTTTAATTTTTCTATAATTGTATAACTTGTATAATATTAATATTTCAGGTTCTTAATCTAAACTAAGGAAATTTAAACCTCTATTTACTGCAATTACTGATTGGGCTTTATTTTTATATTTGCTACTTGGGGGCAACAGAAACAAGCTGTGTACACAAAATTGACATATCATCACCTTTTAGATTGATATGGTGAACTTTTTAGCGGAGCCTACACATCCAGAAGTCACAGAGCAACATTATCATTCATTGTGAGTCATGTTTCTGGTCACTATTTACTCTTTTTTTTAACTCTGTGTTTGATCTCCAACAACTCCAGATGGAAATATGAGGCTGTTTAGCTGCTAAATGCTCAACCAAATTCAACAGCAAGTCATAAACCGTGTCTGTCTGCTTCTGGGTGCTGAGCAGGTACTCTATAGTGTGTACACTATCTGCTAACTCTATGGAAACAGCTTCCTACTGTGGCTGGAAATTATGCTATAAGAGCAGTGAAGGTGAACTAAAACAGCATAGTTACAGGCTAGCAGCTAAACAAGGAGCTGAAACTCAACATAAACAACTGTGAAACAGAGAGGATCTGCAGATTCTCTGTAAGTTCATTATGACAAGTGACCGCTTTCACACTGTTGTTTTTATGTTATTATAAAAATATCAATTATAGCAGCTTTAATGTTAAGGGAATATTCAAGCTTAGCAGGAATAGTAATTTATTATTGTGATGTACAGTACAATATATCATGATAACATTATCACCTAGCCCTACACATTAGAAGACAACAATAAAGTTACCACCACATGAGCGAGAGACTGAAAGACAGAAACCGATGGGCAGTGGGCAGCGTGCCAGCCTCAGTGATAAGTGGACCACTGCAGAGCTATGAGTGTGTAGAAACCTGATAGCAGGATGGCAGCACTCAGCGTGTTAGAGGTGAGGGACAGAGGCAGAGGGAGGGGAGGGGAGGGGGTGGGGGGGCATTACACTGACAACAGCATTACTTTTAAGTGGACGGCTTGAAGATATTAACATGAGATGCTGGTTGCCTGTGTGTGTGCTGTGTGCTGAGTTAATGGCACATAAAGCAGAAGCAGTGCAGAGAGGAAATCTTAACCCAGACCAGTGAGTGAAGTTGAAACTCCATCACAAAGTCCCATGCTTCCTTTTGCACTGCGTGAGCTTTTGTGTTTCAAATCCGGTAAAGACTCAGAAAACACAAACCACGTTTGCAACTGACAGCCTGCATGTACATGAGCAGTACATTTATCTCGCAGTAACGTCCTGTTCTAGGTTGTAACCAACGCAACATCTTTAAAACCACACTTTGCTTTGATTGATAAGACTTTAGAAACATCCTGTGCTGCTTTCTTAAAAAGGTGTGTTAGGTGCTAGTTCCCACTCTCATGTTAGCAAACATGCACAGCTCTGAATCACCTCACTTGTTTCACATTTTGACGAATGATTGTAAGGTCTGGTGTTACTTTAAAAATGGCTGTTAGAAAAAGCAACAGAGACATGGTCTGTGGTGTATTATTTTCCTATGTTTTGTGTTATGACTTATTTTAACAAGAAAGATGTCTAGCTGATTAAATAATTCTTTTTTTTTCATATCAACTTCCGTTTTCTGAAAACTCAGGTTTGCAGAAATGATACATTATGCTAACATCACGCATACCGACACAGTGTTAACAACAAATGAAGTCAGAACAGCAGGTACGTTTCATCAGTCACTGGTAATTGGTTAAGGGAAAATCACATATTTCCCTGACAGAAAACAGTTAACATGATGAAGGTAGTGTCTGTCTGGATGGTGATACAGAAATGGCCAGTCTGAATCTGAAGCGAAAATAATCTATATTTTAATGAAAATTCACTCAACAACACTGTAACTCTGGTGTGATTACATCACTGATACTGTGGTTCCTCCTTCCAGTTCCTTGAAGACAATATGATAGGTCTTGAATTTATTGCATTGGGTGGAGCAGGGTAATTAGAGCTATTGATCTGGCTAAATGATAGCCTTCGCCTAGTGCTGAAGGGCATGTGCTCAGCAAGCCCCGGTGTTATCTGATGACCCATGAAATCGATGGCCTGGCAGCAATCTCCCAGGTGATTTACCACATTCCATTTATCTCACAAGGCTGAGTGGGTCCACATGCACGAAAACAGCACACAAGGTCATGCACACTATTGCATATTCTCCATAAGCATGCATAAATACTACACATTTCCCTCTGAGGTATACACAAGTGCAAACACCTCATCTTGCCTGCAGTCCTGAGGCACTGCGTGTAGGGTCTTGTTCCCTTGGAAACCACATTTTGTTCGGGTCCGTAATAAACTCAGTTGTCTGGTAGCCTGCCGAGTGACTGATGAAAAAAAGATCATTACATGGAGGAGACATTTGAAATGTCACTAAGATGTCAGGGTGCTCTTACATACTTAGTAGATCTCTGTTTTCTTCTTTTCTAAGAAAAAGTTTACCTTGTAGCAATGAGGCACAAGGGCTCAGCCAAACCTCCGCCAATGATGAACAATCTCTATTATGCAGTAATGTAGCCTCTGCAGCAGTTTTTTCTTGAATCAGAAAGCCCCAACCCTCTCTTCTGAAAGAATTATCAGTAAAATGTTAATTGATAACGCATTTCCTTTTTCTTTCCACCAAAACATTATTGAACTTTAAACTATGTAAATTTGAATAATGCTTTATTCAATAAATTTAAATAATCTTAAAACTGTAGAAAGATCGTGGTCTGATTTAATACAGGAAATATCTGCAGTGATTTCAATCACAAGACGCAATGTAATTGTTAACATTTAACTGAAACCACAATCTTTCCCTAACCTTAACCAAAGTGCTTTTGTTGCCTAAACATAACCACAGACGGGACTCTGGATGTGAACCCTGATCTCTGGAGTCACATCCTGTGGTTTGTATGCCCCCCTTCCAGTGACTCCGGTGTGGTACATGAATGTAGCACTTCATTCACTCAAAAAATGTCGCCTTTCAACATAATCCAGGCAGCGAGTACATTGTCACCAGAATGTAATTGGGAAAACAGTTTAGTAATCAAAAAAATATCATTTCTGGGAGGCCAGGACCAGGCACTCTGTTGTTTTTCATTGGCGGTCGTAGCAGTAGTAGAAGGGGTGCTTGGCACCTCCCTGGGTATGTTATCATTCACTTGGTAAAGGCAAGTGGGTCTCACCGTCATCACTAGGTTCCCTTTCACGTTCCAGCTGAAGGACAGGATAAGGTCACTCTGTTGACCTGCTTTTTACAGCAGCCACTTGGACGGTAATCACAAAAAATAACACCAACCCACTAAAGAGCCTTACACTGGCCTGGTCTGTAGACTCGGTCACAATGAGTGCTGACTAAATGAGCTTATTAATCACAGACAGCACCAGAGGCAGAGCCATTCTGAATTCATTAATGCTTCGCAGAGCAGTCTGAAAAAAAGGCTCACTGTGAACTCATTTCAAATTGACACTGCGTGTACAACAAACACTCAAACTGCACGAGTGCTTGATATTATGTTCCAGGGTAATAGGTCCATAGAATACAACAACTAACCTGCATTTACAAGTAAGCTGCTTTTTACAAAATTACAAAACAAATGACTCAAATTCAGTTATGATATGATTATTAAAAAACAAGCCATTATTTATTTGTCATATTTTAATCACTTTTATACTGCTCCTCTCTGTCTTAACAGTACAAGTTGTAGATGGTGACAGCTGTGTCTACAAATAAATCTGAACATCTTTACCTGTAATGTACAAACTGGAATAAGGCAGTCTTTCAGCTTTGAGTGTTAATATCTCCAAGCTCCCTAAAAGACAAGAACAAAAGGAAAATTTGACAAGGTACTTCGAGGAGCCTCCTGTCTTTTCTCACTTCTTCCTCTTGTTTACCTTTAGTACCTTAACGAATTGCCCTGATAGACATCTGTGTTTTTTTAAAAAGCTTACTTGTCACAGGTTTTCTTTGCAGAGGATGGGTCCTGGTTTCAAGGAGGGATTATAGCAAATCACCAGACAAGATTTTAAAACAAGAAATTCCTCAAGATCCCCTCTGTGTATTTGAAAGTCAGTTCTGGCTCAGTTCTGACTCAAACTCAGCTCACTCTGCTAATGAATAAAATACAATTTGGAGAATATTTTCTACTCCTGTTTTCTGCTGGTATATTGTAGCTTTTGGGCAGCCCACTGGCTTTGGCAATGCTATTCTCTGTAGACATGATAAAAAGGATGATAATGTCAGAGAGAAGACTGCAGACATGCATGTGATCAGACCTATACATATATGCACACACACCCACAGACATACAGTATGCACACCAGCGAACAGGACAAACAAATGCATGAACTGTAGCCAAAAAAAAACCCTTCACCTTTTTTGTTCACACACTGCTCACGTCTGTGTTTGTCTCTTTTGATAAGGCCCTTTCATCTTGCTTGCATTGATTACAGGCTGACGAGTCACAGTGATACACTTAGGGCCCCTTTTCATGTCTGCAGCCCCCGCGACAAACACTAGGTCCATTGTGATGAGGAATGTCTCCTTTCATGGCCTGAACTCGCCTGTGAAAGCATGTAAATAATCCTGAGTCAGTGGGTGCTTCACAATACCGCAGTGACCACCCCCCCCC